>NC_090887.1:17861112-17863612 GCF_036669925.1 Montipora capricornis | reverse complement strand
TGTATGTATTACTACGAATAAAGGAAGTTCTGTTACTAATACCGGCTCCCAGACTTGGTGTCAGAAGTGGGGAAACACGATGGCGAACCTTAAAAGACCGGAGCTCAAACTTGTGGGAAATGTGAGCGAAAATTTCAAAAACTTCAAGTTACGATTCAACGATTACTGCGTACAAGCCAATTACCGCGACCTCGCTAAAGATCCTGTTGCAGAACGAGCCGCTCATTACAAGAGTCCTCTACTAGAAATTTCAGCGTTACGATCTGCACTTCCAGATGAAGCTTTGTCCGTGGTCAGATACACAATCGAACCTCAAATTCCAGACGAAGATAAAAAGAAACCCTGGATTTGGATGGATAAACTACGAGCCCATTACACAGGCAGCACAGGAAGTTCACTCCTGACCGATCGATACAAGTTTTGGACCTCTTCACGAGGCCTTCACGAGTCCATTCAAGAGTGGGAAGTTAAGGTGAGACACGCTGGCAGCCTATGTGGCTATGGCGATCTTAGTAATGAACTTTGTAGAGACAAATTTATATTTGGGTTGAGTGAGGATAACATACGTACGGAGTTGCTTAAAACACATATAAAACCTGACAACTCTGAGAAGTCCCTGTCCGTTGTAGTCGCCGAAGCGAGAGCTATTGAGTCCGCCAAGCAGACAAACAAGTTAATTGCAGATTCGTCCAAAGGAATCGACGGACATGTCCACTGGACAGGCCTTAGACACAGTCAGATGAAACTTCGCAGGGAGCCTGGTACCTGTTTCTGGTGTGGAGATCGGCGTGGTCCACATCCATGGAAATTATGTCCAGCTAATGGAAAGACCTGCACCAGCTGTGGTGGAAATGACCATTTTGCCCGTGTCTGCCTAGAAGACCGCAAACTTCCAAGCCCCAGTATCAGACCCACTTGGAGACCACAAGGCAGGGGCCTTCAGGGCAGCCACAAACGTGACCCACGTACAAACTTCCGACCAAGAGACCTGCATTACACCGAAATGTATGCCACAGCAGAGGACCACGCATCCTCCTATGACCAAGATCACGACTATATATACTCTTTGGGCACACAAGTTCACAGCATTGCATCCGTCGAGAAGTCCAAACGATATTTCACAAACCTATCACTTTCAGCGACGGGCCGGACCTTCAAGCAATTAAAGTTCCAAATAGACACTGCAGCAACCTGCAACACCATCGCTGCCAGCACCCTGCGCTCTTTCTTTCCAGACGCTAAAGTAAAGCACTCCCCCTACCGCCTACATCCCTATGGAAACTCCAAGCCACTTCATCCCGTTGGTCAAGTGGAACTCTTGTGCGAAAAGAACAACAAGTTTGACACCCTTATCTTTCAAGTCCTTCCAGACTCCTGCATTGGCCCAGGCAGCCCAGGCAGACCATGACCGAAGATTCATCGCCTTACTGGAACGTTGTGACCAAAAATCCATCAAGCTCAACGCGGGCAAACTGCGCTTTAAGCTTAAAGAGGTCAAGTTCATGGGCACAATTATCTCGGATAATGGTTTGAAACCTGACCCAGACAAAGTAGCGGCAATAACACAGATGGCCACACCGCAGAACAAACCAGCACTCCTTCGCTTCATAGGCATGGTTAACTATTTTTCGCCCTTCTGCCCCAACCTAAGCTCTGTGATTCAACCCTTACGCATGTTGACCCAGGACGCTGTACCATTTTCATGGTCCATGGCTCAAGAAAAAGCCTTCAACAAGGCCAAACAACTGATTTCGTCCGCCCCAGTCTTAGCCTATTATGATCTTCGGAAACCAGTTGTCCTCCAGACGGATGCCAGTGATAATGCTGTAGGCGGCGCCCTTTTGCAGCCCAGTGATGACGGCAAACTACAACCAGTTGCCTTCACCTCGTCAAGCATGAATCCTACAGAACAGCGCTACTCTCAGTTCGAGAAAGAGTGCCTAGTAATCTGCAACTGCTTCGAAAAGTTTGACCAGTGGCTGTATGGCAAGACTGACATTGTAGTCCACACAGATCACCAGCCATTAGAAACCATTATGAAGAAACCACTGAACAAGGCACCAGCCCGCCTACAACGAATGCTTATGAGATTACAGCGTTACCAGTTCACAAGAACGTACAAGAGAGGACCGACTCTCTACCTGGCAGACACACTCTCTCGCGCAGCCCTTCCCCTCCCCATCACAACCCGAGTACGGGACTTTGATGTTTTCAGAATGGAGATGGAGTCCGATTACAACACACGGAATCCGAGACTAACGGAGATCACTGAAAACCAGCTACGTGAGGAAACTAGCAAAGACACCACACTGAACACCTTATACAACGTCATTGTCAAAGGGTGGCCAGCAGACAGAGCAAGCATCCCCGAGTGTCTGCGGCCCTACTGGACTTATAGGGACGAACTGTCAGTGAAAAATGGCATCATTTACAAAAGCGCCCAAGTTATGGTACCTCACTCGATGCAAAAGGACATGCTTCGCAAGATCCACGCCAACCA
>NC_090887.1:17848612-17851112 GCF_036669925.1 Montipora capricornis | reverse complement strand
GGAGGACGTTCGAGCTGAAGTCAAATTAGGTGACCACACTCTTGTTTTAAAGACACCTAAGGGACTCATGTTGCAAGTCACTTGTTATCTTAGGCAGCGTTTGGACGAGATCGATAAATGTGCCATAGATATTCCACCAGAAATTGTAGACATCTTGAAACGAAAGCCCGGAAGGAAAAAGATGGTTGCCGAATTGCCGGCAGGATGCGCCTTTACTCTTGACGAAAAGGCAGAAAAGGTAATCTTTCTCGGTAAAAATCCCCCTCAAACAAAACAAGGAAGCGAAACGGCTAAGAGCGTTCTCGTCTGTAACCAAACTTTGACAGTGACCACGAGAGATATTAGTCTTTTGCTCTCTGACAAGTGGAGTGATCTATGCAGAAAATTGGAGAAACGACATAAGATCAGGATAAGTCGCGAATTGCAACACATTGCTGTCTTTGGATTCGAGAAAGACGTCACGGAAGCTGTGACAAAAATGAGAGACTTTTTTAATGAGAAAAAAGCAACAGAAGGAGAGTTTCCCCTAGATGCGCTACAACATCGAAGGATTTTCAACGAATTTTTCAAAGAGGATATAGAGGAACTGGAGGGAGAGCTTGCGGACTATGGTGTCAAGATATCCTTCGAAGACAACGGGAAGCTTATCAAATTCAGCGGAAGCGAAGAAGGCGTCAAAGAGGTGGAGGAACGATTGTACGCTATGCAAGACAAAATTAAAGAAGAAACGTTCAGAATTTACACACCTGGAATGAGAACGTTCTTAGGACAAGACGGAGGAAGGCGATTGATCGAAATGGTTGAACGAGAAAAGAAGTGCATCATCAATGTAACTGATTCTACGGGAGAAGAAGAAGGTGATGATGACGAAGAAAGTGAGAGCGATGAATCACTAAGCAACAGTTGCGATAGAGAGGAAATTGACGAAAATGAAAAAACTATTCTCACTTCAGAAGACAAAATCGTGACTTGGAAGACAGGAAAGATCGAGGAAGAACAGGTGCGAGTAAATCACGTACAAGTGCGCAAGATCAAGACTAAGTGGCATTTTTCGGTTGGGAATTTCAAAACTTATTTTCCCCAGTTTTGATATTAAACAAGAAACGGAGGGCATTTTACACCTCATGCGCTTAGGTTGCGCATGAGTAAAAAGGCAATCTCACCCTCGACAGAATACGATCCTACGATCCTACCCCCAGCCCCCATTCTATTTTTTCGTGACAAGTTTTTTAGTGGGTTGTTTACAAAACTTAAGGCAAGGACTAAAAAGCAATCACGAAGATTGTCATCATACTGTAACAGTGAATTGTTCTGCTACCACATGAACATAATACAGACTAACCCTAATACAGACGTTTACTTTTATCTAATACAGGCAGACGTGTTAGTGTGTTCCGTCGGGTCAAATCTCATGCTATCCGTTGGTGCAATCGCTAATGCTATGAGCAAAGCAGCAGGTCCTGAACTACAACTGGCCTTATTGGAGGCGGCAAAAGAAGCGACAGCTGATTTGGATGAAGGCGACATCATTAGCACTATTCCTGGAAAATTATCTTGTCGTCATGTTATTCACTGTCTGTGCTGCCCATGGAAAGATGGAAGTAACGAGAAAAAGCAGGTCAGTGCAGGAACATACCACATCATGAACACGGTCTTTTTCTGCAAAGGGGTGCTTGAGTTATCCATATCTTAGGGGTAGCAAAAGCATTTCCCAAGGAATTTTAGTTTTCTGTCTTGATCAAAAACAATAAACAAACTGCTGTGATAAAATATTAACGTTTCCTATGATACAACATATATCTTCAGAGGTGACGGTTGAGCAAATGTAAAGAAAATTATATATGTGTAAAACTTTGAAATAGACTGGCAACTAGATTAAGAACAATGCTCTTAAGTAAGAAATGTGATATAACCAGTGAAAACTGGTTTGTCAAGTTAATTGGTTAATAAAGCCAGAGTTTCTCACTGCTAACGTTTTCGTTTAACGTTGGTTTAAGTTTGCGTATTAGTAAGGTTTCTTTTATTTTACAGTGTAAATCAGATGTTCCATTTGCCAAGACTTCAAAATGGAAAATTGAAGGTCTGATTTAAACTGTAAAATAAAAGAAACCTTACTAACACGCAAACTTAAACCAACGTTAAACGAAAATGTTGGCAGTGAAAAACTCTGGCTTTGTTAACCAATTAAAGGAGCCAGTTTTCACTACCTATATTACATTTATTTTTACTAGTCCCTTTCAAAGTTTTACACATATGTAATTTTATTTTTAATTTGTTCAACCGTCACTTCTGAAGATGTCACATGATGTTGTAATATGTTTATCACTGAAGTTTGTTTATTGTTTTTGATCAAGTTAAAATGGCTTACGCGAAATAATTCATAATTCATAATTCATTTTTTACCTTAGTCTGAAAGGCAAGTACGAAAAGGCGTTGTCTAAGAAGCCGGTCATATCAGGACACGTACTTGAAGTTTTACATTTTATTGAAAAGAAAAATA
>NC_090887.1:17826112-17838612 GCF_036669925.1 Montipora capricornis | reverse complement strand
CCAGACGGTCGTGAACAGCCATCTTTGACAGCACGTTAACGAGAGTTGGCTACGCACGCGCGTTTTGAAGTTTTGAACAGTTTTTCCCTGTTCTCTGAAAATCCGCGGGGTAAAATGAGCAAAATCACACGTTCTATGGAAAACTTGAACCCGGCACAATATTTATATTTTCTTTCTTATGTTGATCACAGATAGCCTCCCACGCAGACACTCTTTAGGGATTCGTCACGCGTTCCTCCCAGAGTGGGTATAACATACTTGCTCTGGGCCTGGTTGTTCAAAAGCCGTTTAACGCTAATCCCAGATTAAAAATTAACCAAGGAGTTAATTTCTCTTCGCCCAAATGCTGTTCAACGCTTATGTTCGGCAAAACTTTACATTAGAAGAAGTCAATCTTGAAAAACAAAAATAAGCAAATGAAACTTTAACCAAAGAGTTGAAAACATGAAACAAACGTTTACGCTGATCCTGGATTACGTTAATCGGCTTTCGAACAACCGGGCCCTGTAGAATAGACTGGAAGTCCATTGCCTTTTCCGACCAGTTTGACCGCGTGTAGTTTGTAAAGATTGAGACTGGCGCGAGACATCATTCCGCGAGCTGTGAAGAGGGTTTCTATCAACCAAGGTTTGAAGGCAAATCATGGATTCTTTATCTTCTTTCCCCATCCATAATAGTTATGCAGAGACGAGAATCGTTATCGCTTCGAGGTGGCATATTTGATCCACGTAGGTTCCTGATCTTTTGTTGCTTACAACCTCGAAGGCTCTCGAAGTCGCTGAGGTCCAAACTAATCATATACATAGCTATTTTATTTCAGGTTGAATAAGCATAATGTTTTTTTGTTTTGTTTTTTTTTTTGCCTTTCACTGACTTTTAAGATGTCATTCTGTAAGCTTCTGTTCTTTATTTTTTGTCTGTGAAAGATGAAAGAACAATAATTAATTTCAGCTCCAACGGGTTGTTAATTTCTTTACGCACATTTAGGCTCTCATCGAAGATCGGCGATCCAGCCAAAGTCAATGAAGTGATCTGTGTGTGCAATCAAGTGTACTGGAGTGAAAAATTTCCCGTTAACATACTAAATCGCACTGAGAACAGGATTATATGAAATGGGTGAGGAGGCATATTTTATCTACATTGTTATCGAGTAATTCCGACAGCGGTCGTGTAAAGGCACCGGCCATTCCGTCTGAACACCAGAACGTGGGAAACTTTCCCATGGAATGTAAACTTTGCACTTGTAATATTTCTAAATGAAAATATTTTTTCTTGTTTGGAACAAACGGCCTATCTCCTTAGCTAACACTCTATTGAAACAACACACACCATATTTCTGGTCGTCGGTCTATTGCCATTATCAAACGAAGACTACAAGTCGTGATATTGTTGTTATTATGATTTGTCTGTTCGGGTATTTTTTTAAGTGTTCGTTTTGCTCTCTTTATCGAATCACCTAGAGATAAGTATTTTTCAAACCTACACTGGTTTAAATGAAGTTTGTTTAGCTTTATTCTTCGCTGTGAGCTGTCTGTAGATCATAGCTTGTTTTCAATTTCTACTTCATTTTCTGAATACAACGCTGATATTAACAGACTGTTAGTTTGATATCACGACTTAGAAAATCACTTGAGAAGCAGTTGTGTCGGTTTCGTATTGTGGCTAGTTTAACGATCGTGTCAATTGCAGAACTTCACGAGAATTTGATGTCGTGAAAAAATGTTCAAACTAATTAATACCATGACGACTTTTTCATACCCAAAAATTATGCCAACAAAATACAGCAGCTTTGCAGATGAACAAAACTGCCCGCCGGAGGAGTTTGACTTGAGGAGGGTTTGTGTCTTGGTTTACTCTGTGGTGGCTTTTATTTTAGGAAACGCACGTTTCAGACATTGAGTATTAAATAAATTTATTTTGGTTATAACGAAGCTTATATAACCATTTTAATGTGCAAAAGTGTTTTACAGGGTTTAGACTTGAAGAGATCTCAAATCGAAGCAACTTTGATCACGGATCGAATTCATTGAGAAGCTTTGGTCACATGACCAAAGCTAGCTCGCTTGAAACGGAAGTGTTATCTTTTCCAAAAAGCACCAAAGACTTCGTGTGTGTTGTTTGTATAAACTGTGCAATCAACGAGTCTTCATGAAGCTCTCAAGAGGTAAATTTTTAACTTCCATTAGCGTAATTATTTTCCGAAGAGAGAATCTTGCTTCCATATTTGGCAAAAACGTTGCTCATAGGTGAATTTCTTGTAAACAGCAGTTTGCTTTGACAAGATTTCCCCTTAAGCTGTTACATGTAGTCTTCG
Source organism: Montipora capricornis (assembly GCF_036669925.1). Classification (NCBI taxonomy): domain Eukaryota; kingdom Metazoa; phylum Cnidaria; class Anthozoa; order Scleractinia; family Acroporidae; genus Montipora; species Montipora capricornis. The sequence continues at coordinate 17,836,298 of NC_090887.1, read as the reverse complement.
CCGATTTCTTTTATCTATCTATATTGAATTAAGTCTGGAATAAAGTGGGATTTCTTATTCATCAGTCTTGAAACATGACAGTTTAGTACAACAATCACAGTATTATTGTCTTTGACACTAGACTGCTTTCTAGTAGCAACAGCAGCAAGAAAAAAAAATTGATAACTGTTACATTCTTCAATACACATGCTTACCTGTAGTTAAGGAGAATTTTTTCTTGTGTGTCATAGCTAAAATTTTGGACTTTTTAAAACTGAAACTGTTTTGTATATTGGTTGATCCTTATGAATGCACATCTGTCAGTGTTATTTTATGACAATTTATTACCACAAAATGGAATTTAAAAAATCATAATCCCTGTTTATCTGAGTGAATAATTTTCAGACAAAAGAGGTTTCAAGTTATTCTGATTCTGATGAGGTACCCGATGTGAACTTGACCCAGTATACCTCATGAGAGGGAAAAATAATGACTATCTTAGAATGTCACTTAAAGAAGACCACAAACTGCACTCTTGTTATATCTGCACTTTCATGTAAAATATTTAGGAAATATTGCATTACTGAGTGGTACTTACATACAGTAATGAAAAAAATATATTTTCCTGATATTATTGTTATTATTATTATCATCATCATCATCATCATTAGTAGTAGTAGTAGTAGTAGTAGTAGTAGTAGTAGTAGTAGTAGTAGTAGTAGTAGTGGTAGTAGTACTGTAGTTGTAGTAATTAATTAAAGTTTCTGAGAAAAATTATTACTTTTTTTGTGATCCTGAATTTGACATCAAAATCCCATGACTGATTAGTTGAGAATTGCTTATGTGTATGTTGCAGGTCATTTTGTTCCTTAGGTTAATTCGCAACAAAACTAGGCCATTTTGTTTCAGACGAGATCAAGTTGTTTAACCTATAATAGGTCAATTTGGAGCAGGTACAAAACACAGGTCACAGGTCATTGTTTTACCAATACAAAAAGTATCCTAAACTTGATCTAGGTTGAAACAAGTTGACCTACATGTAGGTTGAAACGAATGGCCTAGTTTGGTTGCAAATTAATGTAAACAACAAAATGACCTGTATTGTTTTTGTGTGTAGAGTCCTCTGGGCATATTTTTGGTGGGATTAAGGGGGTAGTAGAAATGCCTAGATTTATCTGATGGACACAGTAGAATATTTAATTCACCTGCAATGGCGTCGAAGTCATTGTTACGCGAAAGGTGTTTTGGTGGAACAAAATATACTCTTACGGAGCTCAAGAATGGAACATCAATTGGATAAACAAAACAGGCGGTGAAAAATAAATATCTGTAATCTTGAAAGCGACGAGTAATGGTATTTGACAACAACTGCATCTTTCGCAGTTGGATCTTTGTTTCCAATATTTTACTAAATGTCATGTTATGTACAACAATGAAACCAAATGGCAAATTATGTATGGGTTTAACAAACATTGAAAGAATCAAACGCCTTGAATGCATCTGTCTTTACTGAAGTCGCATCTCAGTTGTCTGGCTGTTTACATTTATTTTGTACTCAACTCTGCACAGTCTTCAGGGAGAGAAAAGTGGAAATGTGACAGTGAAGAATTACTTGAAAGAAAGCTTGTCGTCTATTTTGTGCTTCATTATTCACAGAAAAGGTTCTTCAGAAAAGGGTTTGATCCTGCCTATTCCATCTCCAAGGACTGTATGGGAGAGAATACTAAAATGCTAATATGAGTTCTACCTTAAGAGAAGTGTTTGGGCTCTTCTTTTTCTTCTTGTACATTGTGTAATACTACAAAAACTCTTCTTTTGACAGATGATGACCTGGAGAGTGGGTACCTCAGTCCTGGGAGTGATTCAACGATATCACACAGTCAAAAGCAACAGAATACAAACAACTTTCTCATCCCTGAACACAAGGTAACCACATTGGTTGTTCCTTATGCAGACAATTGATCAAATGGACCTGAGTATTACAGTATATGTCTTTTTATCAATGATAAATCACAGTTTGTTGATCCACAGCAAATTTGACAATGTTCATGTTGCATTTTTTCATAACCCTTTCCCACCTAAGAGTTTAAGACTTTTAGATTTTACTTTCCAGTTGGGGGTGCTTTAGCTGTTAATGTGTTAAAAATGAAAGGGCTTTTTGTGGCTTGAATGTTATTGAAAGCCAATAAGCAACAAAAATAATCATCTGATACATATTCAGGCACAGGGTGCTTAGAGTATTTACGAGGCTTCAGTGTCTGGGGCAGGCTCACATGTACCATGGCTTCTACATGTATTCTATTGACCACACAAAATAAATTGCTAGGAAGAAAAATAATAATAACAAAAATGCCCGATTTTAGTGTTGTTTGGGCATTCTTTAATGGACAGAGATCAGACTACACATCTGTATTCTGAGCATGTCAGCATTTAATTTATTGATAGCAGAGGTTCATGTACACTGTACTATGGTATACCGCAACTTATAACCCATGAATTTTTGGTCAATTTGGCTAATCTATGTCTCATGGTGCAAACTCACAGGACATTTCTCATGCAAAAACCCCCGTTTGCATGGATATTTACCCTGTGAATTGCTGTAGCAATCATGTCTGTTGAAAAGAAACCATGCCAGCGGAGAAAAGGCAGCAAAAGAGTTTTCATTTTACATGGAAAAATACAAACTTGTTTTCTGGAGTCTAGTGGTGTGACATTAAAAAGGTGGTTGCAAATGGTGTTCCAGAATGTACAAGAAAGTAAAAAAATATGTTCTCAATGTCTTTGAAGTTGAAGAAAAGTTATGAGCAGACGGTAACATGAACTTTAACCGAGTAATTTTGTAGAGTAGAGAATTTAATACACTGTGTTTACGAACTATGAAATTAACCAACCGGTCTAGGGAGAGAAAAATTACAGCTCCACTGGAAAACACTGACAGGAGTCATCCAGACTTTGCACATTCTGTCCTTTCATGGTTGAAATTTCTTTCTCAGTTAAGCAAAAAACTGCCTAGTTTTTTAGTTTTTGACACGCATTGACAATTAAATTGATTAGATTTTTTTCCAGAGACCGACACGCTTTCTTTCTTGCCAAATTTTGAACAGTCCATCGAAAAAACACAAAGCATCACCATCAGATCAACACTGGCTTTTTACGAGTGGGTTTTTGCTTGATATGTAAATTAATGGGAGGGTTATAAAATAAATAAACCCCTTTCTGGCTTGCTGGTATGTTGGCTGATAATGTCCTTGGCTAAGAGATTGTCCTCGAAATTTAATTTTACTCTCAAAGGTTTGCATCTCAGCCGCAGGCATTGTCAGCCAACATGCCAGCTACCACTGAGGTTTATTTACTCAGTGACAGAAAGAATAAAGTGCATTACATCTCTCTCTGTTCTTTTAGTCCAATACAGTGCGCATCAAGTTTGAGTTCAGGGGAGAAAAGAGGTAACCTCTGAATTATTAATTTTATTTCTTGTTAGAGAGTACAGGGAGACAGACATTATTGTGTGCCCAAGATGTAGTACACAAACATGTAGGTACAGTTTCCCAAGCATTGTTTGGTGACTCCTACATGTAATTGGGAATGGTGGGATTTCTGGCCTGTACCTGGTCAATTGTACGATCCTGCCCCTGTCATCCCTAGTTTTAGTGTCTTTTAAATTTAATCGTGTTTTAATTATATCATGGGCGGTGCCTCGCATGGGTCCTCGTGTCCCGTTCGCACCTTCCCTTTTGACCTTATCACTTCGTATCACTTTGCATATATATTTCATTTCTTTTCGGCTATTTATTTTTTGGTATGTAACATGTGTAATGGTCAATAAACTTGTTAAAAAAAAAAAAAAAAAAAAAAACTTCCTTTTGGAGCTGTTACTTTGTCTGTGAGTTCCTCCTGATGAGGGGCATTTGAAATTCCCATAAGCAAGAATCATTTTCACCTGGAATTTAGTGTCTTTTCTTATTGTCAATAGTTTACACTCTGAATCCATTTTTGCAGTTTCCTTTGTTCCCACAAAAACATCCTACCTATCGAGGCATATACACCAGACAGACACAGCTACCGCAACTACTGTAACCTTAGTTAGGGTTAGGGTTAGGGGAACCCTAACCTAAGCCATTCTTGATTTCCACAGAATTATTCCAGTCTCCAGACCTGTCATTTTGACAGAACTGCTGATAAAAGTGAAGACAGCGTATGGACAGGAACTCTCTATGAATTATGTGGGAAATGAGGTACACCGTACATCCTGCGATTTGTACTTTTTCTGGTCATTTTACATGTACGTGTATTGTCAGTGCCTGTCTATGAGTCAGAGAGCAGTTGGCTCAGGAAATGTTGGATTGGCTGTGTGTGGGATGGGTAAAGAGGCTTGTTGGATGGCAGTTGTGTAGGAAGGGTTGGGATGGAAAACACTTCAGTGGGTAATTAACCCATTCACCGCTAAACCGGCCATTATTAGTATTTTACTCTGTCTAATGCCGGTCTATTTTACTCGTCAGTGGAGAACCCCCAGGAGTCAATGGGTTAAACATTTTTTTCAGCCAAATAACTTTGTATCATGGTGTTGCAAGGTGACAATTCGGAAATTCAAAATGCTGTATTTTCAAAATGAAAGATGTCATGGAACTCGAAACTTGCAAAAAGATTTATTGCTAGCTCATCTTCAACCTCCAAAAGATACAAATTCAAAGCACCTCGCCGTTTTGAATTTAGAATTTGATGAAGTCACTGTGAAAACCATCTATGGAGTCTTTAAATAATAAAATATTATAATTTATTGTAGTAATAATATTATTATTGTTATATTTAGGGCGTGTTGGATTGCCCCTATTCCGGAATAATATATAAAGTGATGATTGAAAACGGTATATCTGGCATTTTGAAGCAACAAGGATGATAAAGATATGTTTAAAGTAGCATTTTAGCAAGTGTTTGACAATTTTCGTGTGAATCTCCATAAGAACAAAGGATTTCTAACTTCTATTCCATGTATTCCTATTCCTTAATATGGTCAATCAAACGCACCCTTAGCATTTTAAGGTTAATCTTCAATTTTTGAGCCAACTTCTTTTTCCCCTCCTTAGATTGCAAATGCAATTCCTATTTTAAACCAGTCAGACCTTGACAAAGCTATTGAGATTTTGGATCGCAGTCAGCACCTTACAAGTCTGAGAATTCTCTTGTCATTGCCTAATGGAGTTACGGAGAATTCCTGCCAGCAAAAGACAGGAATGCATCCCCCAAGTAATCCCAAAATTGGATCTCTCTTTGGTATTGCAAGCAAGCCATTTTATGTAAGTAAAACATGGTTAAAGCCTAGATAGGGTTATTATGTAATTAATTTGATTGGGTGACAGGAAGTATCCTTTTTGTACAGAGTAGAGTTTTTTTTTTAATAATTTATTTTAGCTTTTTCATAAAGTTTACTTACACTGTATAGAGTAGGTAATAAGCCTTTCCGCAAGTTGATAGCTACATGTAGCTTTCAATAATGGAAAAATTTAAATACAGGTTGCAAGTTTGCTTTTCACCCTGCATGACACACAGTGAAAGGTACTGCATGCTTCAAGTTACACCTGAACCTGTAAGCTTCTGTTTTTGTACCTCACTCATTGCCATGCTTGCATTGATATAATGGCTTTCCCGCCGGCTGAGCTTGCAAAAGAGGCGGGAAATGAGGTTCTCACACAGTGAAGGGGGGCTGGGCCTGAGTTAGGTTATCACGTGTCTGTTTCTTGTGTGGCAGACGAATGGCATTCAGTGTGTGAGAATTAACTATTCCTTGGCTTAAAATAACGTAATGTTTAAGAGACAATAATTTAACTTTGCATCTTCTGTCTCATGTCACATTAAGTCAAATTATTAAACACTTGACTGTTTTCTTTTCTTTACCTTAGAAAAGAGGACGACCAACTAGATATGGCTTGGGAAATAGGTAAGGTCATTAGTGTCCCAAATGTTACGTACTGGTCAACAAGCATTGTAACGAGATTAATTAGTTAGTTTTGATTATTTGCAAAATTAAGGTCAAACTTCAAGTCATGCTCATCACAAGATCAGTGAAGTATCATTAATTTTATCCAATTCAGGTTCAGTCAAAATGTGAAACTCGATTGTTGTAAACTGTCACTGTATTGTACTTGAAGAAACTTACAGAATTCAAGGTTACTGAGTAAGGCAAAATATCTAAGGGAAGAGAATGTTGTTGATCATTTTTTTCGATTAAAAGATATAAACAGTACTTGACTGTACAATTTGCATGTTGCAGGATTAGCTGTATTTAACATACTGACTTTTGAGGAATCACAGATGGTGTTGAGATAAAAATAGTATTGCTTTACATGTACCAACAAACTCAACCCACATAATGACGTGCAGTCTGGGAATCGAACCCGGGCAACATTGGTGGGAGGGGAGTGCTCTCCCCACTGCGCCATCCCTGTACCACTGGAATTGCAAAGTCGTTGACTCAGTCTTATCCTGACTTCCCCTTTCCCTGTACCTGGTCCCCATAAATAAGATGTTTTGCAAAATGCAGGAAACAAAGTGAAGTAATTGTTAGGAATTTTGGGGTTCTAATATTGTTGATTTAGAATTTATGTTAATAATAAAATTAGGCATCTTTCTAGATCACAGTCAACACCAGATGAGATTGCTTACATTGCTGGGGACCCACCCAACACTCCCAGTCTCTCAAGGTACAGCTACATCTCGTACATGTCATCCAGCAGTATTCATACCACAGGTCGTAATTCACCTCCTCCAGGATTCCATCAAGATCATCAGATCCCTGTACAACCTTTTCACATGGTCAGGGTAAGGACTGTCATGTTCTTTTTGATGCTTGTGATTTTAAGCTACTAATATAATACAGTTTCCACACCAGCCTTGGTTGTAATTTTATTACAGTTCACTTTGAGGATTGAAGGTGATTGTTGACTTGTGTTGGTGTTTATGTTTGAGTCAGTGAAATGTGTTCTGGGGACTATGCTGTAACTACTGTAGAACAACTCAAAACATTTTCTTTGCATGGAAAAATAATCAAAGGACAACTGTGAAGAAGTCATGGATACAATGCTTACAAAGTGGGATTTCTGTTGCAATCACTTGCTTTCTGATCTTGTTTGAAAATAATGACTGAATTGGTGTTACATTTTTATCTAAGAGTAATGTGTTATCATTGGTAGGCTACTCCAGGTCATTTTTAAATATCTGAAGAGTCCTCGACTGTATAAACAGCTATGAATGCCTCAGTTTGTGATAACTGAAAACAAGGATTGTTTCCAAAACTTTTCAACCTTTCATGAAATTTGGAATGAGAATCTGGAGAGAGCCAGGTGAAAATAATCGCCAACCGATGTTTTCAGCTCCTTTTAACTTTTTACGAGGTTGTTAAAAGCCTATGAAGTACCAGAGGATAGCAATTTAGCTTGGAAAGAATGAATAATTCGTGTTTGATTCTTATCGCAAAGGATTGCTTCACTATTGAACTTCAACAAGGTGATACCAAAAACATCTGGTTTTTTCTCAACTTTGCAAACACAGCTATCGATTTGTTTTAACCCCGTCTTTTACATTTAAGCACCTTTAGCTTTTAAAATAATATGTTACAAGTATACCTAACCAATAGAATGATGAAGTAATAATAACAAACTAAAAGAGCAGTAGTTTGCTTTAGGTGAACACAGTTGTTACTGTCCGTGACAATCTCACGGCCAGCTCCTTTGCTAATACGAGTGAGCCTGTGAACTTGGCAGATCGGCGAGCAAATGTCTCTGCACATTCATTTTCAACACACAGCGCCTTTAGTCTTCCACTGAGCAACGACAATCAATCCCATCGGAATGAAGGAAAGTCTAATAATATTTCAAAGTATTACGTTGCAGCATTACTTCGGTAAGGGAAACACTGGTACCCCAAGCTCATTGTGAGGGAAAGCCGACAAAGTTATAAGGATCTGTGTGGGAATCTGGATAAAAGACCTGAAAAGATAATTTGACGATATAATTCCTAACCTTATTGCCATTGTGGGTTGCCTCCTTCCTGTGTGTTTTTTCCAGATTCGACGCAAATTAAGCCATTATCAGTTCCTCGATTGTCAACAGTTACAGTGAAATACCAAGGCTGAACACTGAATTCCGTCAAGCCCACTAAATTGAGTCAATTATTCCTGGTTAAAATGTTCCCGCAGTTAAAATTCCACAGTAGAATTCAAGGGCAAAGATTTTTCTTTCATTTCAATCCGCTTGCCACACAATCGAAGCCCTGCCAGAGAGGTCACGCGGCTGTAAGTGTCCCAAATGAATCACTAAAACAATGAAAAAGATCCTCTTCCACACACAACAGCACACGGTGACCGTTCAGTTTCCGCTTGGGTATGAGTATTAATTTTGTTTGTGGCTTGGTAACGAGTCTTTGTCTTTGTTTGGTAACGTCATCATTTTGTTGGCTTTCCCTCACAGGGAGCTTGGGGCGCCTATGAGGAAAACGTCGAAAAATCAATATTGATTTGAAGTCAACAGTGTGGGTGACCAATTCAGAAAACCAACCTTGCATGCAACTTAATTATCATTGTGTACAAACTAATTTTGAGTTTAGTCCTATGTCAACTGTATTGAATGAGCAAGCTCTTTGTTTTCTTTGAAGGGTGAGGGAGAATTCATTCCGGAAAGCCAAGATCACGTGGTATGTATTGGAAAAAGCAATATTGTTATTACTATGACTGTATGGGAGGTGACTGGAATATCATTTGCCATCAGTTAGGATTTTACAGTGCTGTAGTGGTTGTCATTTTTATTGCAATAATTATTTAGGGTTAGGGTTAGTACCAATCGAGTTGGATTTTAACTCATTTACAGGAATTCAAAATAAAAGGTTATCAAGCCATTATCAAATGAGAGGAAAATTTTCCAAATTTGATGATGGTGCTATAAAGTCATTTAACCTGTTGACCCCTCAGGGGCTCTAAGATGCCCCTGGTTGACGAGTCAAATCCTCTGGCGTTAGACAGTCAAATCTGTCAAGTCTTACTCCCAGGATTCAATTGGTTAAACATGGTGTAACCTTTTATTGTTAATATTTGTGATGAAAATAAGTGACCAAAAGGCTAAATAAGGAAAATTGTGTGGCTTAATAAAAGGCCTGCCTCTTTATCCTGAGCAATGTGTGGTTCTCATGTTGTACTTTGTTGTGTTATGAAAAGTGGTTTAAACTGTGATAGTGATTATTCGTGCCCTTCCACCTCAGTGGTCTGCCATGAGTGAGTGAAATGGTCTGATGCTATACGTAACAGGGACAATAATCTGGATTTGACAAAATTGAAAGAAATAGTTGCTGGAACCCATATTTATGCTACAGTTCCAGTATTTCCAAGATGTCCGTCAAGTTTATCATGGTTCTGTTTTTGTTTGCTTGAATTTCCAGGTTCTTCCCAGACTCCAGAGATCAACCAATGTCTGGTTTGACCCACTCTCACACAGTCAGGTAACAAACGTAGAGTGGTGCATTGTTTTTGTGTCGGAGGTCAGTCTACAATCTTCATCAAACGTCTCAGTCAGTCATCAACCCTTGTGCACCACAACAGCACTAGAGTTTTTCATTAAATTAAGGTTGCACTTCATTTAAGATCTTGTTGTCATGGAGTTTGAATTTTGATCATTCTGTTGCCCTCCTTAAAGGTGAGGATTGTTTCCAGTCCAAGTTCTGATGGCTCATGGAGAGGATCATCATTTTCAGTTGACAGGTACTGTTTTCTCTTCATTTTCCCTTTGCTATTGGAGTTTCTTTTTGTTTAAAGCTGTCGCAAACCCATAATGATTTCATTTTTGTTCAAACTATTTCATCTTTTCAATGAACTTTGGCTCGTTCTTAGGGAATAGCATTATTTTCAAGCAGTGCCAAACAGTTTACCCAAAATGTAATCATGCATGTATACTTCTACAATGATAACACAAGGGCACGTTTTCAGGGTTAGGCAAGCTTGTGACCTGCAGGTAGCAGTGAGGAAACTGGGTGTCCATCTTTCGATACACACCTTGTTGCTTTTCTTATGTAATTAAATGCTGTTCTTATTGGAGCTAGCCAAAAGAAAGACAGCGTGTTTGGAAAACAACAAGGTCAATTTCAGCTTTTCTTTCACCATTGGAGGGCAATAATAACCAGAAGCGTATCTTTTTTAAAGATTAAATGTTTTTGTAATTGCTGT
>NC_090887.1:17822720-17826012 GCF_036669925.1 Montipora capricornis | reverse complement strand
TTATTGGAATGCCCATAATAACCTTACGAACCTCTGAACAAAGAACTGGTCTGAATTACAACAGTTCATCACGAGGAAGATTAGAGAGACTTGAACTGAAGGTATTGGGTAGTGTGCGTAGGCCATAAGTTTCAGCGAGTTTTTCTGACGCAGACGAGGCTTTTTCCGTTACAGATATGAAGAGACGTTCGAACTCCTTTGCTTGGGGAGAAGTGTCTTTAGTACATGTATATTCAAGATTAGGATTTGATTTTGATGGTAGGGCATAGTGTATCATTTTCCATAGTGAAGTACTGTTGTTCGTGTTAGAGAGGTTCTGATGGTTATAATGTACGGTTTCTGCTTCTTGAGGGCTAACTTTACTTTGCATCTTTGTTGTTTGAAAGCATTCCAGTCATAAGAAATCCACTCTGACGAGTAATCCTGTGTAGATTATTTCTGGTAGCAATCATTTCTCCTGATGTCATCTGTGATGAAAGGAATTGATTTACATTTGACTTTGATTGTCTTAATTGGGCATGGTCATTAAGACAAGCCAGGAATAGATCATTGAAGCCAACAACCTTCTCATCAAGAGAATCCATCAGGTCTAAGGTGTTCCAAGGGATGTGCAAAATGTCGGAAGAAAACTGTTCTGCATTACAGGGCTTGAAATTGTGACCAATACAGTCGCATTTGCGACTGAATGTTTTCCTTTTGCGACTAAAATATTTGGAGAAGTCGCAAATTTGCGACTTGTTTTCATCTTCGCTCTTTCGAAAACAAAAGGGTTAGCAGATGCCGCTTTGCTGCTCTTTAATAAAAAAATAAGAAGAAATGACAAAATTATTTTGTTTCTCGCCTAGAGTTTTCTTTTAATCTGAAGATAGCGTAATTGTAGCGTAATTTCGCTGCCATGTTACGTGCACAACTCCATCCTTCGATATCGTTCGCCATTTTCAGCGGTTTCTTTCAACACAAGTTTTGTGGGCTCATATTTGTTTTGCCACACCGCTGACAACACAATGCAGCGCGACGATTTTGCGACTAAATTTTGCGAAATTGCGCTTAAATTTTCGTATCTTGTCGCAAAATTGCGACTGGATTTTTTCCTTAATTTCAAGCCCTGCATTATAGTTCTTGTAGCTGCGGGTAGTGATATAGCATGCTTTGTATTTGGGTATCTTTTAGTCCAGAAACTGCGTAAACCAAAAAATGATCACTGATAGTCGTATCCAGTACACCACTGTCTCTTACAAAAGGCTAGAATCAGAGGTCAGCACGATGTCAATTAATGTAGAGGACGACCTGGTCACTCTAGTTGGATTTTTAATTAATTGTGTTGCATTCACAGCTGTGCAAAAACGTGCGTACGGCATCTCCTCTGGATTGTCCACCAGCAGATCACAATTTAGGTGACCTGTAAGTACAATAGATTTATTCAGAGAAAGAGCCTAAGTGTAACTAGGCATTAGATCGTCCGCCGGGCAGGAGATGACACAATCCGGAGGCCTGTAAACAATGCAGACAACCAGACTTAAGATGTTTAAGTTGTGTTTGGAGCCACAGTTGATGCAGTCAATGACATCAAGTATATCTAACTTTTCTTGCCATGGTCTTGCCTCTTGATATGGTTCCCAATGCACCAACCACTATGGGTATCACACTTACTTTTGAAGCCTGGTGTATTTGCTTCACCTCAATTTAATGCCAGTTCTTGGTATCTACATTTGTATCTACTTTTTCATTCTGGGTCTCTGCAATGTTCTGGTCTGCAGGTACTGCTATATCTATAATGATCCATTTTTTGTTCCCCTTTTGCAGGAGGGTCGTCATCATCCTTGTCTCATTAGTATATACTAAAACAGTGGATAGCGTTGGAGCCGCACTGTGATAGCCTACTCAAACTCTGAACATCCTTTGCTATTCACCTCTGAGCAACTTGCACAAGATTTGCGGCTGAAATTTGTAATTTTGCAGGAATAAACGAGTTAAAATCATCCTTTTGTGCTATATTACATGTACCTCAATGTTTTAGCATAATTATACTAAAAACAACTATGCACATCAGTGTCGGTGGCTATTGGTAGATATTTACCTCACTGCTTCGCCGCACAATAAATATCCACCACTAGCCACCTCCACATTGATGCATAGTTGTTAACTATCATGACAAAATATGATCCAATAATAAATTTTAACAATTTATTATTCGCCAAAGGAGAGGTAAATATTATTGTTTTACGTGATTAGGTGAAAAAAATTTTATGCATTTCCTTTGAAACAATTAATTTCTTCATCTGTCACCTCAACAAAACGGCTTGCGGCAATTTTGAAAAAAAAAAACGCTTAAGTGGTTATCGTGTAATTAACATCTCAAGTGCAACCAATCAGCAAAGAGAATTTTCAGTACTAATCACCTATGTAATTATACTAATTATTATAACAAATTATGTGGATTTTAACAATACTTAAATTAATGGCCTTGCCAATACTTACAGTGTTACATGTATGTCTTGCATCACACATGGCATATGTGCCATATTTGTACTTTCACACATTTATTTCACAATGAACATATTAAAGGAAATGAACCTAGTGTAAGGCAAACTACTTTTCAGAGTTGCTACATAGCTAATTAATTTTGGAGACATTCAATCATGCTGACTTAAAAACTTTGTCCTCCATAGTGTCCTAGCACTTCAGGTGATTAGGTCATCATCATCATTATTATTACTATTATTATTATCGAGTATATAAACCACACAAGTGAATAGTGCTTTCCAGAAGCTTTCTGATTGGCTAGCTCAGAGGAGAATAGCAAGTACCATTAAAACTGAGCCCTAAAGAAACACAAAAAAATGGCTTCCCATTTTGCTTCAGTTAGATGTACTGAGGAGCAAATTCTGTTGATAAACGTAGGATGATTATTCAGCTTGTGTGGTATGTACTAGAACAATATTATTGTTTTAATTATTCACCTCAGTGTAGCTGAAAGTGGTGGATATTTATATCTCCCTAAATATTGTCAATTATTACACATGTAAGCAGTCAACAGTTGTCAAAGTACAGTATCTTGTTTACGGATGAGTTTACGTTCTAATGAATGACAAATACTATTCTTTTACTGCAGTGTGTCGTACTGACAGTTAATTATGTCATACATGGACAACTGGCATGTGAAGTTTGGTACCTGATCCTATGACCTAATTTTATTTGACATAAAAGCATCTTAAGATCATTTGAAACAGTTTTGGGAATCAAGTACATTTTAATCATGGGTTGAAATTGGGTTTCAGAATGAATGTACAAT
>NC_090887.1:17780220-17817720 GCF_036669925.1 Montipora capricornis | reverse complement strand
ATATTGAAGACGCTCATCGTAGTTTGGGTTTTTAGACTTTCCCTTTGTGATGGTCAAATGCATGGTCGGACATCTGCACAAATCCTTGCCAGGCGTCACTTACATTGATTTTCTCACCCTATTTAAATTGTGCTTTAGAAATTCTTGTTGTAACGAGACAGGGACGAAAAAAAAGTTCTATGGGTGGGGCTGGGTTGCCTGTTTGAATTTTCACCCATTGGCAAATATTTGCATGACCACATGTAATACATGCAGGTCAAAGGTCATTGTCTTTCCAATAACTAAAGAACCCTGAACCTTTGCTAAAGCTAACCTCAAGCAGGCCTATAGACCGTTCCAATATATTATTCTTTTGTCTTTGTGCTAATCATCCTCACTGGCCTCATTAGCATGCACAATTTTGCTCCAAAGTAAGGCTAGTGAGGACATAGAAAAAATGATATTTTTTTGGCTGCCATTTACGAATACAGTCTATTGCTGGGGTTGTAAAGAACAATGGCTAATTTGAAATGGGTTTGGATATTGTTCTTTCATACAGGTTTATTACCGTTAATGTCAGTAGAGTCAGTTTTGAAGTGTATAATTTCGAAAATGGGTTAGGACTGTAGTCTTAAGTAATATCAGTGAGGTTGGTAAATGTGTAATGTAATTTATTGATGCATTCTTAAGTGAATATGCCTCAAAACCTAATTAGGAAAGTTGAATCACGTTAGGGTTAGAATTAAGGTCATTTGCTATGATTTTGCCCTAAGGAATTTGACCCTAGACCCTCATCAAGCAAGCTCCAGTAGAAATAAGGAATTGGCCGAAATGATTAAAGGTCAATGGATAAGTTATGGATTTGATGTAAAGTTAGTGCGATACAATGTTCTCCTATCTTTCCCAGAGAAAGGGAAGATAAATGGAGCATCTCTTTTGGATGCCAATGGAACTGTCAAGTTTAAAACAGCAAACCATGAAAGCAATGGAACATTGGAACCATCAGAAAGATCACCAGATGTATTGCCACCATTTAGTGCTTTCTCACCCACTGGAAAAGCAAAAGTGGGTTCAACTTTGTTCTGTTTCAGTTTTCTTATCAACAAAATAATGTGGTGTGTTTTCAACTTATCTGCAATACTGTGTACAATGGTGTTCCAAAATTACTATCTTATTCTGTAAATCAAACAAGGAGAAGAGTTGCCATTGCAAAAGGTTGCCTCAATAAAAAAAGCCAACTGGACTTTCATGTGGGAGCTTGCATGTTTGCACCCTGGCTGGACCATTGGGTCTTAAAAAAACAAAGAGAAAGCCGAGAAGAACTTGCTGACTTTGTAATGTCATGTACAAATAGAAAGGAAAAAATGGAAAGGAAAGGAACTTAATTCAAGTGTCTAGTTGTTCTATATATAGTGCTGGAGCACGAATTGAGGACACTGTAAACTGATTAACAAATAAGTTACGCAAATCAAGTCAAATGTTGGTTTTTGAGGAAAGGGGAGACTGGAGTACCCGGAGAAAACCTCTCAGCACAGAGTAGAGAACCAACAAACTCAACCCACATATGACACTAAGTCTGGGAATTGAATGCAGGCCACATTGGTGGGAGGCGAGTGCTCTCACCACTGCGTCCTCCCTGTACCCCTAAGGTTTTTGGTTTTTAACTTTTCTATGTTTAAGACTCTAAAGTGTTGACCCTGTATCAAAACCTTTTTTCTCGGTGACTTCAAAGAATCCACATATCATTTGCAAAGAGTGGAGAAATATATTTTGCAGTGTTGTACTCTGTCCTAATCTCTCAGCTTGATATGTTAAAAAAGAGGATTAGGGTTAGGGTTATGCAGGTCTTAGCATCATCCTCTATCCGCTGTTATTAAACAGACTAGAAGCAGACTAGACATTTAACAGCATCGAGTGTTTAGCTTCATTATTTTTTCTTTCTGTAGGGTGACTTGATTTACGTTAACTATGGAAGACCCAGAGATTTTAAGCTGCTGTTTGACAAAGGAATAAATTGTTCGGGAAAGATTGTCATTGCAAGATATGGACATGTCTTCAGGGGAGACAAAGTACACAAAATTTTTGTTTCATACATTAACTTAGTGTGTTTTACTGTCCCCTACCCTACACTGTAAATGCCCTTAACATACTTTAATAGCATTTGAAAACTTCCTTGCTTAGCATCTGAACTGAAAGAAAAGGAGATAGGGTAGCTATTGTTATCAAAATGAATTGGAGTTCCATACTTTTGCTTTCGAATTGTATTCATGACTAGTTCTCAAGTAGTTCTTTCCGACTTCAGGCATTTGAAATGACCACTCAAAATAAGTTAGTGGAACACTGAGTTGTTGTGTCCTAAAATAACATAATTTGAAGAAGAAGTGGAAAAACATACTGCATGCAGAGTAGTGTTTTTTAATAAGGTAATTAAGGTCCTAATACTTACATGTACCCAAACTTAAGCTGATTTTAGGTCCTGTGGTTAAACTGATTGTATCTTTGCAAATTAAAGTAGAATAGGTTCACACTTGCATGACCTCATAGCCCTTTTTTTTTTTTTTAAGTGACTAATGCACAGAAGTGTGGGGCCAAAGCCATACTTATATATAATGACCCCCATGATTATGCACCTGTCCCAGATGAAGACCTTTACCCTCATGGGTGGTGGCTACCTCGGACAGGAGTCCAGCGTGGCTCAATTCTTGTAGGCACTGGTGACCCCTTGACACCAAGGTACCCAGCTAAAGGTAAGGTAAAATGTGTTTGATAATGCTAGATATCTGTTGCATGCAAAATATTTCTTGGCTGTCAATATTGTTTTCAACTTACTGGACTAGCAGCTTTTTGGGGCATCACAGAGTGCTTTTCTCAGAATAACGTGATGTCCAAAATAATGGCTGGCTTGGAGATTACTTTTTCTCATGAGTACTCAGCAGCTTGGTTCTCTACTCAATCAATTAATTATGGTTAGGGTTTGCGTTTTAAGGGCCCACTGACGTATTTTTTGGGGTGCGTTGCTAAGGATGTAATGGTTAAGTAATTTGAGAGAATTTGGCATTATTTTGGTCAGTTTCCAACTTTTGTAAGCCAATGACCCTAAATATGACGTCATCATACCACGCCCATGGTCACGTGACCAATAAAAGAAAACTCTAAATTTGTCTCCGTGCTATGCAATTTGGGTATTTAATCGATGGTTTGATAATTTGTATTCGTTTTTGCATCCAGCCAAGCATGGTTTTCTTTTTATTTTGAAAAATGTTCTTTTTAAAGACATAAACGATACTGAAATGCCCATAACTTTTTCAAAAAAGATGATTTTAAAAAATCAATGCTTAGCTATATTCTGTATTTGGGGGTGAAACGTGCCATATAAAAAATAATTAATTCAATTTAAAACCGCCGAAAATTTAGCTTTTTTCTCAAACCGGAAGTCAGTTTGTTTACGCATGCGCATTTGATCTGAGAACGAGCGCGAGGAAGGGCGAGGAAAAACGTTCGATGGAAACAACAGTTTGTGCGGTGACTTTTGCTTGTGAGTGGGTTTTCTTGTTAGCTCATGATATGATGACGTCAGTTACCAGAAGTAACATTTCACTTCCTTAGCAACGTGCGAAAAATCCGTCTGTGGGCCCTTAAGTGCTTCATGATTTTTTGTTCATTTAACTGGTTGATCTGATTGATCAAGTTGTTTTGAGAGTAGTTGGTGGTAACAATAACATGGTCTTGTGTCTTCATACCAACCCTGCTTTTAACAATTTTCTTATGGTTTGTACAAAGATGGTGTACACAGAAAAAGCTCTGCAGAAATAAAGATGCCCTATATTCCTGCACATCCAATTTCAGCAAACGATGCGAAGCAGTTTCTAAGGTATTATCTAAATTTCACTATAATGGCATGATGATATTTATGAAGGGCTTTGGCTTGATATTGATTATGCATTCCAGGGAATCTTGTTGCTCTAATTTAACTTTTGATATCTATGTCTTTAGCTTCAGTTTCCTCATTTGCAAATTTACTCACCAGGGTTAGTCAAATCATGTAGCTTCCCACCATTTGATCACATCTTTGCATCTGTGTACAGCAAGCTGGTATACATCCCCATTAATTTCCCCATTGAACTCAACTCTACACATAAGTTCAACCTTTCTCGTTGAAGCAGACAGCACTTATAAATATAAATGTTACCAGGTCCTAGTGTTGGTATCAACTCACCGGAGGTTTGATTGTTTTATTTCACTCTTGAATCTACTAAAAAGCTTCTATCTGAATATATTCACCTTATATGCTCTCATAATCAACAGTCGACTAGGTGGTATTGAAGCCCCTGATGAGTGGCAAGGTGGGCTAAACATCACATATCGCCTTGGTCCAGGTTTTATCACAGAATTTAAAGACTGGTAAGATCTTGTTATACACTTTATTTTCTTATTGTTTTTACAAGTTATGATCTCAGATTAATTTTTTAGGTGGAGAATAATTTAACATTAAAGATTTTATTGCCCTTTCATTGCATAAATTTACATATTGGGGTTTTTTTAGGAGTAACCACTTTTGATTAAAGGAAGGCAAAAAGCAATGTCTTTTATCTGGCAATTACTTTCAAACAGTTTGTGTCATTGTTTTCATTTATTTGTTGGGTAATTAACGTCACTGTTGACGAAAGTGTAATGCAGTGCGATAACTTTGTGGCAAAGGTTGTAATGGGTAGTTTTTACTCAACTCATCAGCCTCGAAGGCCCAATATTTGTTTTTTAACAAACTACTGGTATGTCTACAAAAATTAACTCAGCCCCAGTTTTTCAAAAGGTGGATAACACAATCCACCAGATAAATCACTATCCATTGGATAGCGCAATTGGTTTTGCTGTTAGTGATTTATCCGGGAGATAGCGCTATCCATTATTTGAACAACTGGAGCCAGGTTTACAGTTCCATTAACCAAAAGGTGCTTGGCAACATTATCATAATTCCAAAATGGAAAAAATACCTTTGATGGCACTCAGCAGCAATTTAATCACTCATTAATGTTAATGTCCCCATTAACCCTTTGACGTCCAAGCCGGCCTAAACCGGCCAGACTTTACTCTGTCTAACGCCAGACAATTTTACTCCTCAATGGGGAACCCCTGGGAGTTGATGGGCTAAAGGAAAACCTCCTTATATTTACAGGAAAGTTGAAGTGGAAACAAATAACAATCACACAAGGCGAGACATTTACAATGTTATTGCAGTTTTGAAAGGTTCTGTCGAACCAGGTGGGTTGGAATGTCTGTGTCTCTCTATGTTTTTATGCAATGGGTTTCCTGTGTAACCCTAACCCTAACCATTCATTTATGTGTTTCATCAGATTACCATTTCTGTGTCCTTTGATACATGCAAACAAATTGCAATATTTTAGGTTTGGTTTTTTGTTATGTAATCAGGAGTAGTTGGAATTTTAGAACCCACAATATTGTAGAAAATTTTCTTGTACTGTCCAAACACTCCAGTAAGTCAATTAACAGGCAAAAGTATCAAGCAAATAATCAACCGGCACATCCATAGCACTACAATATACATTATACATGGCAATAATATTGCATCAGGGAGACTAATGTGGCTGTGTTGTAGGAGACTCGCATACGCTGAATTTCACTCACCAGAGCCATGATCATTACTATGGCAATACGTATACATGCAGCGGTGCTATTGCAATGACATCAGCAAAACAATGGGGAAGATATCTGTTTACAAACGTTGCTTTTGTTATTCAAATTTGCTAACCACAGGAAAAAAAGACATTTTGTTTTGACAGCCAATGAGGCTGTAGGTGACGTCAACGATATCTTCCCTATAGACTTTCTAAGGACTATAAACCATGAGCACTTTCTGCCAACCCCTGTCCTTAAAATAATATGAGGCAGTAAAGAACTCTCTATTCACAAAGGGCACAAAAGTTATTACTGCTGTTCGTATGGGCTGTCCTATTGGTTAGATATCTCAAAGGATTGTCCAAAGGGAAAATGTTTTGCATTAAAATATGTTCAGCGACAAATAGGTTTGCTGTTTTACTGAGTGGCCAAGAGGTATAAACCATTCTGAAATATGTCTTATCAAAACTGAGAAGTATCAATGTGGCAGATTCCCTCGAGATTCAGCAATGCAAATTAAGAGCTAATGCTCGTTTGAAGTGTTAGATGTTGAGGAAACAAGAGACGCTTAACATAATAAAATAGGACACTGTGAACTGAAATCAACAAATTAACACAATTCAAATCAAATGTTGGTTTTTGAGGAGCAGAGAAAACCAGAGTACCCGGAGAAAAACCTCTTGTTGCAGAGCACAGAACCAACAAACTCAACCCGACAGACATGACGCCAAGTAGGTAGGCCTCCGTCAGTCGTAGGCGACTATGGATTTTGTGCCGGTCATTTTGCCTCAGGGACAGCGCCGGCTGTGACTGATGAGTCCAATGTGGGAGTGGCAATCTCGGCCACATTTCTTGCAGGTGTGGCTAGTCACAGAGAACACAGCGCCATTTGTTGCAGTCAGCTGCTGCGTCTTCCCAGCTCTCTATGTTGATGTCCAGGGCTTTCATGTCACGCTTGCAGACATCTTTGTAGCGCAGCTGGGGGCGGCCAACAGTTCTCTTGCCGGAGGCAAGTTTGCCATAGAGGATGTCCTTTGGGATGTGCCCATCCTCCATCCGGCGCACGTGGCCGAGCCATCGCAACCTGCCTGGTCTGAGCAGCGTGAACATGGTGGTAAGACCAGCGGGCTCGAGGACCTGAGCTCTGGGCACCTTGTCACTCCAATGGATGCCGAGGATGCGATGCAGGCAGCGCATGTGGAAGCTGTTCAGTTTGCGCTCCTGTTTGTAGTATGTTGGCCATGCCTCGCTGCCGTAGAGGAGAGTGCTGATGATGCAGGCATTGTACACTGCCATCTTTGTTGGAATTGTCAGCTTTGGGTTCTCCCAGACGCGGGTGTTGAGGCATCCTAGGGTTGTGGCAGCCTTGCCGATGGGCTTGCTGATCTCAGCATTCAGGGACAGGTTGTCGCTGATGGTGGATCCCAGGTATGTGAATTGGTGTACGACTTCAAGTTGGTAGTCGTTGATGTAGATGGCTGGTGGAGTGTCCACATCCTGACTCAGCACATTGGTTTTTTTCAGGCTGATGGTCAGTTCGAAGTCTTTGCAGGCCTGGGAGAACCTGTCCATGAGGCACTGGAGTTTTTGCTCAGTGTGCGAGGTGACTGCGGCATCATCAGCAAAGAGCATGTCTCATGCACTTCAGTTGAGCCAGGTTGAAAAGTCGACAGTCAGATCTGGAGCGTAGGTACACACCTTCTGTTGCGGTTCCAAAAGCATGCTTTAGGAGTAGGGCAAAGAAGGTGCCAAAGAGGATGGGAGCAAGGACGCATCCTTGCTTTACTTTGCTCTTGATGTCAAAGGGGTTGGACATGCTGCCCTCGCACTGGATGGTTGCCTTCATGTCATCATGGAAGGATCTGATGAGCCTGTAGAGTTTTGGGGGGCAACCAATCTTTGGGAGGATGTTGAAGAACCCTTCCCTGCTGACCAGGTCGAAGGCCTTGGTCAAGTCTATGAAGGCTATGTAGAGGGGCTTGTGTTGTTCTCTGCATTTCTCCTGAAGTTGACGTAGGGAGAATATCATGTCCACTGTGGAGCGTTTGGCTCGGAAGCCACACTGAGACTCAGGGTAGACACGCTCAGCAATTTTCTGGAGGCGCACAAGCACGACGCGGGCATAGAGTTTCCCAACGACTCTCAGGAAGGAGATGCCTCTGTAGTTCTTACAGTCGCTCCTGTCACCCTTATTCTTGTAGAGGGTGACGATTTTGGCATCTCTCATTTCTTGCGGCATGGCTCCTTCTCTCCGACAATGGCAAAGAACATCGTGAGGAGGCTGCAGTAGGGTGTCTTTACAGCACTTGATGAGGTCTGGGGGGATGCCATCCGTACCAGGTGCTTTGCCGTAGGCCAAGCTTTTGATTGCTTTGCTGAGTTTGGCAAGTGTTGGTTCAGCATCTAGTTCCTCCATGATGGGCAGAGGTTCGATGGCATCAAGGGCTGAAGCAACGACTGTGTTTTCTCTGGAGTAGAGCTCTGAGTAGTGCTCCACCCACCTGTCCATTTGCTTGCCCTTGGCAGTAATCACTTCCCCGCTGGTGGTCTTGAGGGGGCTGTTTTGCCCTGTGTTGGACCAAGAGTTGGCTTGAAACCCTCGTACATTCCTCTGATGTTACCCCAGGCAGCTGCAGACTGGATGGAGTCGCTGAGCTGTTGCCAGTATTCGTCGGCACAATCCCTTGCAGTCTGTTGCATTTTGCTTCTAGCGGCTCTGAATCCTAGGAGGGACTTCTCTCAAGGGCAGCACGCTTTGCATCAATGACGGGGATCATCTTGCTGGACTTAGCAACGAACCAGTTATTGTGTTTGGAGATCTTCTTCCCGAAGGTTGAAAAGGCTGTTTTCTGACTGCCCTCTCTGAGGTGGTCCCACTTTTTGGATGCAGAGCAATGCTGATGTTCTTCAGACAGAGCATCTTGGAGGGACTTGGCAAATTCTTCTATTTTCTCTGGGAGCCACATGCTGGTGGTATCGATGCGGGGTTTCCCTTTCTGCTTGGAGCTTTGGAGTATTTTGGGTTGTAGCCTGATCTTGCAGCAGAATAGAGAGTGGTCAGTGTCCCCGTCTGCGCTGTGGTAGGTGCGAGTGAGCAGCGTGAACTTGAGGTTGGTACGACGGATCAAGATCATGTCCAGTTGATGCCAATACTTTGAGCGGGAATGACGCCAAGACACCTTGTGTTGTGGCTTCGTTTGGAAGTAGGAGTTGGTCACGCAGAGGCCATGGTAGGAGCAGAACTCGAGCAGGCGCTGCCCGTTATCGTTGATCTTGCCGAGTGGCCAAGAGGTATAAACCATTTTGAATTGCTCGTTTAAATTGTTAGATGTCGAGGAAACAAGAGACGCCTAACGTAAAATAACTGAAATCAACAAATTAACACAAATCAAATCAATTGTTGGTTTTTGAGGAGCGGAGAAAACCGGAGTACCGGAGAAAAACCTCTCGGTGCAGAGCACAGAACCACAACACAACAAATCGGCCAAACGGGAAAATGTTTGGTCTCCCAACATTGTTTTAATACCGTTATATGCTTTCTCGCAAAACATTTACCGTTTGAACAGGCCTTGATGTATGATAGGAGTATAACGTCTCATTGGGTTAATACGGGGTGCAAAATGTTAAGCACACGTAAAACCGAGGCAATGGGCAAATTACTGTCGAGGACCCAAATCCGTTTTATTTGGCAATAATCGCAACACATACGTTCTGACCTTAGCCTCGGACTTTTGTGTCTCCTAGATAAGTTGGTTTTACTGGGTAATCACCGCGATGCTTGGGTGTTTGGTGGCATTGATCCATCCAGTGGAACAGCATGCTTGATGGAAATCTCCAAGGCTCTTGGAATAAAGTACAAACAAGGTAAAATTCCAAACAAACTAGGCCAGGGAAAAAAGACTTAAAGTTTAATATTGGTACTTCCGTCGACTACTGTCTGCTTGCGCTAATCTGTGATGCATTGCTCATGTCACATCCACGAAGTGGAAATATTGAAATCTGTACGCCTTTAGAGTTTTTTCAGGTGTAACCGTTCTCAGTGTCAAGTGTGATATTTACTCCAGTTTTGAATACCTCTTCACGCACGATGGACATATATCACTTTATCTGTTCAGACGGCGGTGGTATTTCAACTCTACAATGTTGCATGTTCGGGCCAGGCCATCCTTAGGCAATTATAAAACTAAAGCTGAGAAGTTTGGAACGTTTTAAAAGTCGCCCCACGTTGGCAGAGTGATGATATATATCTTGGGCCAGCATCTGAACTGACCTTATGCTGTTACAATGTGTATTATCTTGTAACCTTTGTTCCATGGCATCCTGCAAAATTTGCACTTACACGCGAGGTATGTTTGTTGTTTTGAGGGTGGAGACCCAGGCGATCTATTGTCCTTTGTAGCTGGGGAGGTGAAGAATATGGGCTGCTTGGAGCAACAGAGTGGGTGGAGGTCTGTAAATATGAAAGTCTTTTCAATGTAGTTCGCTCGCGGATGTTTAACTTGGAATTTTCTTTATGTATCAAATTTTCACTGGCATTTTTTAAACAAAGTAGAAGAAAAGAAAAAAAGTCACAATTCAAAAAACAGCTGATTAGAAAACACGAAACTGAAAGGAAAAGCACGGAGCAAAGCGTATCAAACTTCAGCTGTGGTGGTGGCACTTTTTAATAATGTGCTACCCATTCAGAAGCAGTAGGCACCAAATACATTCAGACGTCAGCATGCGGAAAAGCGCACATTCTTATTTAATTGGCTGAGTGCAGCAGACGGTTATCACTTAAGTTAACACCTAACTGAGTGTGCTTGAAACCCATGGACATGTTTTCCCGCATTTACCGAAGGCTACATGTTGTTTTAACCGGCTCATAAGATACTTTTTATGCGTTGTGCATGCAATTTCTTTGAATTGATAACCATTTTAAATGGAATTTCTCTTTTTCTTTTCGTTGATCTGCCAAACGTTACCATACGACAGTCTTAAAGTAGGGTCTTTGTAAGTTTACCGGCTACACTTGATGTGATGAGCAATGTGATTCTTTTGTCAGGACAACATTCATTTGTTATATCAACGAGCAGTAGCTTATATTAATGTTGACTCTCCGATAAGAGGTACGGTGAAAATGACATTGTACTTTTAATAAAGAATTTTCTTTATTTTATTAAGCCTGGTTTTCACTTGCGACGCAAGTACAATTGCAAGTATAAGAGCGTTTGTTTTACCGTGAAAACGGGGTTGACGCAAGCACAAGACTAATTTATTTTTTCCTTTTCCTTCTGCTTGCGCTTATGCTTGCGTGGTGTCAAAAAAAATGCAGCATAAGCACATTTCTTGGTTTTCACTCACGTGATCAACAGCCATGTTTTTCAACGAAACCAAAGGAAGACGTTAGCATAATAATAGCTTTCAATTCCCGGAGGATTGGATCGAGACACCAACATGGCCACCATTTCATTGTTTGGGGACACCAACATGGCGGCCGTGACGTCATGTGAAATCCAAGAATAATAACATAATAACATTTATTTATTCCCTGCGTCTGAGCACTTGAACAAAATGGCGGTTGCCGCGGTTATGTCGATGTTCGTTTTCACTAGCATAAGCTGCTTATGCTTGTGCTTGCGTCGCTTGTGAAAACCAGGCTTTAAAGTCTAAAGTGCTCCACCAATAGGAGAGAACACATCAAGATCAATGTAAATTTAAAAGTGCCCCTGTAATAAAAAAATCACCTCCTTTTTTTCTTGAGATTTTGAAATTGTCTTTGCTTAACACCTGACTGGCAAAATTTTTAGCTTTGATTTTTAGCTAAAGGCCGTTTACTTTGAGTGTAAGTTTTGGATTTCACGGTCTGCCATTACTCACGTTTGAAAACTGACCGATTGGACTTCAGAGGGTTGGATCCAGGGAAAAGTGACGTCTGAGGCTCACTATCTTAAATTTTCAGCGTATGAATGCAGCTTATTGTATACTTAAATGCAAAACGCGAGTTTAAAAGTCTGAAAGCCCAAAACTCCCGTGCTGCATATTGATTCTGCAGCGTACACACGTATTGCATTCTTAAACTAGTGAACCTTTGACGTCATTTTATCCTCGATCCAGCTCTCTCATGATCTTAAAGTCAGTAATGGCGGACCATTAAATAAGAGAATTCCAGTTAAAATAAACATGTCTTTCTTAAATACAGGCTTAAAACTTGGGTTACTTAGTGTTTAGTTAACATAGTTTTGAAATCCAAAGAAAAATAAGAATTGATCTTTTGGTCACTTTCAAGTGGTTAAATCAAAATGTTGGTCTGATGGAGGACTGGGAAAAAGACCTTCAGTAACGGACACGTAGGTGTAGGGCGAGTGCTATCACCACTGCTCCAACTCGGTTCTCTTTAGTTATATTGTTCTGGAAGATAATTGCACCTTCCTCTCCCACGACTACATATTCTAAAATTGAGGCTTTGATTTAAACGCCATGGTGCTGTTATTTCGAGATACAGGCATCTGTTACGTTTGGTGGCAATCGCTGTAGTATACTTTTACCTCTTACGGAATGTAGAAGGAGCTTGATCGCTTATTTTTACCAACAACTGTCATGATCTTTCGCTTAGAAAATCCTTTTTTTTCGTCCTAGGAAACTACAGTCTCTTTGTTCGAGCGAGTCCTCTTCTTCATCAAGTGCTCTTCAATGCCACCAAACAGGTACTATCATGCTTTGCAGTCGTCATCCTTGTTGTCATCAGCAATATCTTGCAAAATCTTGACTGCACCCGCCATTCCTTTTAATAGCTTGTTAGCAAGCTGCTAGTAATGTGCTGTTACTTATTATCATCTTTCCAGGTGAAAAACCCTGTTAATAGTAGTCAATCAGTGTACGAAAACTGGCTGGAAAAATTTCCGGCAGTCGATGGACAGAATCCAAAGTAAGTTGTAAAGAGGTTGTTAGAGTTGGGAAGATGCCTCCGTTGTCCCCTAATTTTATGTGTTGAAATGAAAGTTAGAAAGATCATCACGGTTAGATTTCCAGCTTAAATAGTTGCAAGTAAGCCTCGAAAAATCCAAGCTTAACCGGGATCATTTCAAACTGCACCGCTGCACCGCTTTACCAACTGAGTGATCAGGTTAAGTCAGCTGGGAAATGTCCATTTGCGAGGTTATGTATTCATGTAAAGATAAAATAATTTAATACCGCTGACATGACCAATCAGCAGATCTAGAGTTAAACAGAGGATCAGCTTAAAGCAACTGAAACCTGAAAAGATAAAAGTCTGTGATAAATCTATGTATAGCTGATATGTTTACGACAGAAAAACAAGTAACTTCACTTAGATAGCCTACGTGTAGCCGTACCCTCGGGGGGAGGGTACGTCTACACGTAGGCTACACTTAGACTACATAAATGGATGGATTTATAAATATGCAGATAACTATTTAAAGCCGACGTTTCGGTGTCCTTGCTTAAGGTCCCTATTAGTCTAGTTGGCACAGAGTCACGCAAGACCTTCAACCTTCCACTTATAAATGCTTCAGTATCTTTGGGTTTAATTTAGCAACATATTTCTATAAAGCGAGGACTTTGATAAAACTCAAGGAGACTTACGTTTACACCAAATTACAAAAATGAGATGCTATGAGTTGATACTTTATAGTTTTTCAGCCATAGAGCCTATTCAATCACGTGATTAGCGGCCAAGTTTTTAGACCGAAACAAAAGAGAAGATTTACGTAAAAATGAATTACTTTGGCATACCCAACCTCGTTACCAGGTTCCTCTCTCTTTCTCCCTTTCTCGTGGGAAGAGGAGAGAGGACCCTGGCATACCGGCATGGCCGCCGTGACGTTCTTTGCGTGTGATATATTTGTAGGATTCCTCCGCTTGGCTCAGGAAGTGACTATTCTCCGTTTTGTCAAAGAGTTGGTGTGCCATCAGCGGACATTAGATACTTATATGACATGGTAGGTACAATTATATAGTGATAATGGAGTTAAGGAGTGTCAAGCTTTCATTTTCTTGACGAAAAGCTCTACGAATCAGTGCAATGGTGTGGGAAGCACACGAACAATAACCTCGTGGCCTGTATTTATTGTGTTGGCTGTTATGTTGATGTTAGGGTTCAGATTTTGCTGAGGCAGCGTGGTCGAGTGGTTAGGATGTTGGGTTTGCATGCGGCTGCTCCGGGTTCAAATCTGCTCCGGGTTCAAATCTCGTTCTAACCGCTGGTTAGGATTTGTTTCCGGTTGTTCCGGATTCAACTCTACCACGCTTTGTAAATAGCCAACTGGTTGCCTCCTACCAGTTGGGGTTCTTAATAACGTTTCTCTTAACTTTGAATTGTTTCTTTCACATTGTGAAAAGTGGGGTGCCTGTAAACTAGCTTGATAGCTAAGTGCACTTCCACTATAAACAAAGCATTTACATTTTTTTTTTACATTTTGTTCAGATTCGTTTCGAACCAGAGCGCATTCATAATGCAAGTGGACCAAATCGAACAAAGAAAAACACCAAGGGACGGGGTGGAGAGAGTTGTCTTTGAAGCAGACATCGCCAAAACTGCGTACTCGTGTGATAATAGATGGTTACACTGGTCGTTAAAGGATTTGTTGAAACTTTTGTTTTTCAGCTCAAGTTTCATAACATCACATCGTATCCAACATATCACAGCATTTATGACACATTTGCTTACGTCAAGAGATTTGTGGACCCTCACTTTACCACTCATTTGGCCATTGCGCAGGTCTGGGCCAGCACTGCTTTTCTCTTGGCTGAAACACCAGTCCTGCCCATCAACTGCTCGGACTATGCGGCCGCGCTTAATAAAGGTGCACTAGATATAAAGAAAAAGTATGAAGGCGATCTGACAGAGAAAGGAATTTCCCTCGGTAAGTGCCAGCGATCTTAACAACTTGTCGTGGCCAGGAAAGAAATAACATATGTAGATGTTACCCTTGTTGTTCTCAGTCCCGCACAGCAACTTCCAGTCCGAGGGGAAGCCAATTCAACATCTCTGACTCATTGGTTTGTTAAGCAGTTTCATGCTCGACTTTTGGGAATATTGATGAATAATTGAGGCTGGTCTTTCATATACCGGATCGGAAATAATCAATGTTCCCAAAACAAAAGAACAAAGCGAACATAATACTACTTAATTAGCAGGGCCTAAAAACAATGGTTTTTTTATGTCCTCCGCCATTTTAGTCCGGTATATGAAAGTCTACCCATAAATAGGCAGACTGAATTCAGCATCTTGAATACTTTTTTAATTATATATTCAATTACTGACTGGATACTTGATGAATAACTGATGTCGAATTGCGCAACCAAAGCTTTTGCACCAACGTGACTGTTCATGCAGGTGTCAGTGTGCGATGTGGCGTTTTTTTTTTTTCATGTTTTTGAGACATGTTTCAATTTTTTCAAGTATGGCTTCCCGTAAGATTAAAAAAATAACAGCTTTGAGAACTTAATTTCAGAATACCTGGACAAAGCAATACAGATGTTTCAAGAAGGCGTCAACACCATGCAGTCACTTATTAATAATGTAAACATTACAGAGTAAGTACAGTTTTCATCGCGGAACGAGATGCTGACTTTGCCTTTGTTAACTCCAAACATAACAGAATTTAAGTGCTTTAAATATAATATTTGGTTTCCTAAGCAAGGAGTCTAAATTAATCGATCATATAATTCTTCTTACTTTAACCAAGCTATCTACAAGTACGAAAGTTCTAAGATAAAGATTGTTTTTCGCTACTAATAGCTCAATTAAGAAGTGTATATCAGCTACAGTTATTCGTAGCCAAAAGCTAATGAAATCAAGTGGAAAGCGTTGCTGCCTTTTCTGTTAAAGTGCCACTGTGACCAAAAAATCAATTGTCATTTTTCGTTGGATTTCAAAACTATGTTGACTAAACACTAAGCGACCAAAGTTTTAAACCTTGATTTCAAAGACACCAGTTTACTTTAACTGGAATTTTCCTGTTTAATGGTCCGCCATTACTAACTTTGAGATCTTGAGAGAGCTAGATCGAGGCTCACTACTGTTTACGCCGCAGAATTAATAAGCAGCACGGGAGTTTTGGGCTTTCAACTTTTAAACTCACGTTTTGTATACAGTGTATAATAAGCTGCATTCAAAGGCTGAAATTTAAGCTGGTGAGCCTTTGACGTCACTTTTCCCTGGATCCAACCCTCTGAGTGAGGTCCAATCGGTCAGGTCTGAATGTGAACAATGGCGGAACGTAAAATTCAAAACTTACACTCAAAGTAAACGACTTTTGGATAAAAATGAAAACACAAAATTTTGCCAGTCAGGTGTTAAGCAAACACACTTTCAAAATCTGAAGAAAATAAGGAAGTAATTTTTAATATCACAGGGGCACTTTAAATTAATTATTGCTTTCTACGTATTTTCTTTGTATCATACCTTTTTTGTTGTATTTTTTTATGTAAATGGTGTTGTAATGAATGAAGTGACAGAGTGTAATACAGTTTGAAGTATAAGAACTCTTGACATTAACCTTTGAATTAAAACTGAAAGCTTACTGATGAGCACTAATTGTTGTGAATGTGCATCAAGTCAAAATAGTCCAGGAAAAAGATATTACAAAATCACACTAACTTTCAGGAGCAAGCGTTGGCGCAGTGGTGAGAGCACTCCCTTTTCACCATATTTTTCGGTCTCCTGGTAGACCGACGGTTAAATGTAAGTGTTTTTTTTTTTCATCTAGTCCATGGGCCCTCTCCTTTATCAATGACCGTTTAACAGGCCTGGAAAAGAACTTTCTGAACACCGCTGGTCTACCAGGAAGACCTCTCTACTGGTGAGTATCATCTAAGTAATGAACTACTGTGTACATACCTTCATTTTTCTTCGTCTTTCAGGGATCTCTCGGACCTACTCTTGCATCTTATTGAGCAGAGTACTACAGTTTCTTGGGAGCACTAACTATCCGACTTAACCGCGATTTATATGATTGTACCTTCATACTCGTTACTTCAGTGTCTTTTTTATCCTTGCGTCACCTGAGGTCTTCGTATTGATGCACGAACCATTACAGACTTTATCCAGAATTTATCCATGAAAATTGCAGACGTGCAATCTTTAAATCGAAATCCTTGGCCTCTTGATTGAAGAAGATGTTAAACAGAAACATTAATCTTTGCCCTGGAAACAATAGAGATGCGTCTATTAGCCAGGCCCCAGTAGTTGAAAGGCCGGATAACTTTATCCGGTGGATAAGTCACTATATCCAAGAGAGATTTAGGTATTCGCTCGCGTATTCCGTGAATATGCATACTTCCAGTACATCTAGTAAGTAAAGCCCGCGGTCTACGAAAACCTTGGCCCGCAACATTTTAAACGTGGAGTATGATTTACTATCTGGATAGCGAAAAAAAAAAGTTTGATAACCGTACCTGTAAAGCCCTGGCCAAACGGGAAATGTTTGACAACCAAACATCATCAAAGATTGTTTGGTGATCAAACATTTTACCGTTAGGCCACCTTGTTTGATGATGTTTGATGGTGTTTGATGATGTTTGATGGTGTTTGAACTCCATCAAACAACATTAAACATTTCTTTTGTTCTCATGTTTGTTTGGTGATGTTTGGTTCGTTTGGCCTGGTGTATCAAGCATGTTTGGCTCGCGCATGCGAGATGCGTTATCTCATTCGCTTGTATCCACAGATACCGCGTTTTGTTTACACGTGAGTTTCAGCTGATTAGAGATCTTTAGCAACGACGATCGTGACGGCAGCGAAAACGTCGTTTCAAAATCTAACTTCTCGTTTTTGTACCTCTTTAGCGATTATTGCAATTTGTTAAACTTAGAAGATGCTGGCGAAATCTTCAGGGACTAAATTATTATGAACGGCGTTAATACAGAAAAGAAAGAACAATTTACCGTCTTGCAATTACGTTCTTTATTAAACCCTAAATTTGATCATTTCATGTTACTGTTGCAGAGGACGGCATGTTGAAATTGTTGTGGTACTCTGGGTAATTTTGTGGCCCACAACTCCTTGCGTTCGGATGTTTGACGATGTTTGAACCGTTTGGCCAGGGCTTCAAACATCAACATGTTTGATTACCAAACAATGTTTGATGATGTTTGGTCGTCAAACATTTCCCGTTTGGCCAAGGCTTAACTATCAAGAAGCGTATAGTTTTTCACAAATAACAGTTCTTGAGTTTTTTATCAACTTGACTTCATCTCAATATGTGAACCACTCCTCTGTTGTTTGCAGGCACTCAATCTTGGCCCCAAGCTTGCACCCCTCATACGCAAGTGCCACATTTCCAGGCCTTCACGATGCGCTATTGGACGCTCTAAATAATGGATCCTGGTCTCTTGTGAGGGAAGAGTTGTCTAATACAATCGTAGCAATAGAGTGGGCAGCTCAGTTTTTAAAGTCAACTGTTTAAAGAATGAGGTTAATAATTTTATCGATTTTTTTATAGAATTTAATTGTATTTAAAATCTTCTACAATTTTGATTTTGTTTTCTCGTTTAAGTGAGATTGTAATGATGATCGTTGTTTAAGAGTTGTTTTTTTATTCCGTAAAGCAATAGACCTTATTCACGATAGCTGCCACGTTGGATTTGCCTTTATCATGCAAACAACACGAGTTCGAGAGGTCATAACGAACATCTTAGCCACACAGATGATTTGTTTCACGTTCATTGAATGTTTATCATCTAAGTAGTAAAATGGAATGATTACACAAGTTACTTCGATGTTTTTTTTAGTGAAAAATGAGAAGTAGAAAGTCAACTGAAACGTCGGAGGCGATCAAAAATATAAAATTATTATAGAAGGTACTTACTTCTAAATTCTAAAATGTACTTTTAGCAATATTAGTTCAATATTTCGACGAGACGATTTTCCGCAATTTGCCTTTGTTCTAATGTTTGCCCCCCAGCATAACACATGGCTAATTTGCATGACAATTTGAAAACCAACATGGCGGCTATCGTGAATAAAGGCTATTAAAGATCTCTATTATTATGTGGATGGAATATAATCCAAAATTTCCGATTTATTAATTCTTATGGTCGTTTATCACAACTGAGCTCAGGCAACACTGCCGTTTTAAGAGATTAAAAGAAAACTCGCTTCGCAGTGATTTCAGTACAGTTCGAATATAGTGTAAATTCATTTGAAGAATTGGAAGGAAGAATAGGAAATTCATCTTCTTTACATCCAGGTTTAGCATGGAGATGACCTTTGAGAAATGAGCTGTAAAAAGTAGCACACTTAGATCGTGCAAAGCCTTTTGAGTCCTTGAGGCATATTTGTATGTTTTGTCGACGTCCTTTTTTAGGCCCTGTCCACACGTATCCGGATTCAAAGTGAATCTGCAATTTTTTCTTTGCCGATTCAAACATATTTACGTCCACCCCTCTACACGTATCCGGATTCAAAGTGAATTTGCCCGTGCACACGTGTCCGGATTCGTTCTAGTATCCAGGACTCCTCCCTTGCTATTGTCAACAGAGCATTCGCTTTCGGGCGTGCGACTGGCGAAAGCATCTCGTTCAGCGGCCATGTTGAATATTTACGCGGTAAAGACTGGATCTGAGTTTGTTATCTCATCGGATCTGAAAGTATCCGGATTTGATCGTCAACACGATTCCAAATTCATTGCGGATTCAAACTTTCCACTCTGGAGAGTGGATTTAAAAAGTGGCGGATTCGCCGGATACGTGTGGATGGTTGGCGAATCCGCAAAGAAAAAGTTGCGGATTCAAAATTATCCGAATAAGTGTCGACGGGGGCCTAAAGCTACTTATAGTTGCTTTTCAAAGGATTTTTAGCGTTTGATTTTATTTATTTATTTATTTAACTTTATTTATACACGGGTAAAACATCAGGACTCAAGTAAATACTAAAATTACATTAATTACATTAAGATACTAATCAACTGCTAATTAAATCTAATAACGAAAATAAAAACAATAACAAAGTGCCTGCTTTTCATGAATTCCATGTTCTCAATTATTAACTTATTCATTATCAAAAAGGAAACCCCTGCAGCCGGATTTAAAAGTGGCAAGAGTTTGTGCTTGCCGCAGTTGGTAGGTAAGCTTTTCCACAGCACCGCACCACCATAGCTGAAACTGTTTTTTTAGAAAATTGGTGCGGGGGAGTGGAGCACCTAGTTTGCCGCCCTCACAATTCCGAAGAGAAGAGGTAGATATTGCACTCCGATCAGTAAACATTGATTTCAGATAATAGTTGCTGTTTTTAATTCTCGTTGAAGATTAAGTTTTTGCTAGCCAAGTCTAACAAAGAGATCATCCTCATGGGCATCATATGAAGAAGAGGTCAAAATACGCGCAGCGCGATTCTGTGGTTTTTGTAATTTAATGGAAAGGCATTTATTGCAATTGCCCCATACGACACTGCAGTAATCGAAATGAGTTTGAACTAAAGCATTATAGATGCATAGGAGCGTTTCAAAGGGAACAAAAGACCTGCTTCGTTTCAAGATGCCAATGCAGGAGGCAATTTTTTTGGAAATATGTTCGATATGCCGTATGTTCCAAGTTAAGTTTTCATCTGTATACAGTACTCCAAGATATTTCGTAAATTCTACTTGTTTTACAGAATTACTGTCGATATTAAAAGACGGGAGTCTATTAAAAGTATTTAACCTTTTCCTTGAACCAATCAACATAAACTCAGTCTTTGACTTATTAAGAGTCAGTTTATTTGGCGTTAACCATTCAGTAATTTTAGCTAGGTCATCGTTCATATTTTCCTCTAGATGCTCAACATCGTTACTGGCTAAGGTCAAATGAGTGTCATCTTCATACATTCTAGGATGTGAGTTAACAAGACAGTTCGGTAGATCATTTATATAGAGTAAAGAGGAGAGGTCCAAGGATTGTACCTTGAGGATTACCGCAAGTTAAAGGTTGGCTATCCGAGAGAGAACCATTTACAAAGCATTTCTGCGTACTATTATCCAAGGAAGATTTAAACCAGTTAGACGAGTTGCTTCCGACACCATAGGCTTTTAATATAGAGTGATCGACGGTGTCAAAAGCTTTTTTCAGATCTAAAAAAATCACTGCATTAACATTACCTTTATCGATATTAAAAGCCCAATTATCTGTGGCCTCTAGTAAGGCAGTAGCAGTGGAGTGAAGTGAACGAAACCCTGACTGATTATAGGAAAATAGATTATTTTCAGTTAAATATTCGTAAAATTGATTGTATACGATTCTCTCAAAGATCTTAGCCAAAACAGGAACTACGGAAATAGGGCGGTAATTATTTAAATCAGAACGTTCTCCCTGTTTAAATAAAGGAATTACTTTTGTGAATTTCCATTCAGTAGGAAAAACACCGAATATAATAAATCTATTGAAAATGGCACAAAGAGAACTTGCGACCAAATCAGCACACTCTCGCAGAAGTCGTGCCGACATTTTATCTAATCCCGGTGCTTTAGATTTACAAACTTTAGATAGTAAAGAAAACACTGTTGAACAGTCAGTGGTTTTGAGTTCGAATCTGTGTTCGGTCTCCTTATAAGATGGAGTGTCTCCATTCTGTTGGACGGCAGTGATAAGTTTTAGTCCAATACTAGAAAAATGATCATTAGCAAACGAAAGTTCCTGCGGACCGCGAATGCTACTGTTATCCAATTTTATCTCTTTTACAGAAGAGCTTTGGAGTTTTCTCGAAGTAAGTTCATTCATAATTCGCCTTAGACTTCAACCTAACCCTAACCTTGGCGAATTATTAGGGTTAGGGTTAGGTTTGAACTTACTTGGAGAAAACTGGCGTTGGGAGCTGGTCATTTGTGGATTCAAGTGTTCCCTAACTGCAATTCAATTAGCCTGTTCCAGGCGCTCAGATAGTCGAGAAAACGAAAAGAACTGCGTGTGAAAAGCGAGTGGGGGCTTGACACGCAGTTCTTTTCGTTTTCTCGACTATCTCAGAGCCTGGAACAGGCTACAATTCAATATATGATTCATTTCTTATATAATTTCTTTCGTTAATACCTAATTAGCAAGGCCTAGTCGGAATAACAATGGTTCTTTCGTCCACGGCCATTTTAGTCCGCTATATGAAAGCCTACCCCAGCAGTTTGAGCGTTTCAAATACATTAGGAGATGTGTTCATACACATGTATTTTATCTCATGAGCGAAAAGTAAGCGCTTTTATCGCTAAGTGAATTCCAGATGTTCGACCGCCATACTGGTGTACAAGGGTGGTGCACCAACATGGCGGTTCCATACAAAACTCAACAGACCTGAGAATTGGTGAGGTGATGTGAATTTGTCTCCTTCAGCATTTCAAGGTTTTGGCTTATTTCATCGAACGGTTTCGATTTTATTTTTTTGTTGCGTGACAGTGAAAACGATCTTTATTTGTTGGTTTGTAGGCAATTGGGGTTTGGCTCTGTAAAGCAAAGATGGAGTCGATGTCTCTTTTGTCACTAATGTGCGGACTAAAGTCTTATTGGCAGAAAAGACAAAAGTTTGTTTTGTTCCAGTGCTTAGCACATTTAAATCACAAAAACATTTTTCTTTGGTTTATTCTTACACGAAGTAAAGCTCCATTTTCGGCCACGTGTTTACTCGCTGTCACTGCATTCGGTGGTACATTCACTGTTAAAATTCTTTGAAGTCACTGTTGTTTGAAGTCGCATTAAATAACGTTTGATCATTTAGCAAAACATTTACCTGTTGACACTACTGCTTTAACTTTGCCGCACGCATTATTACAGGAACCAGGAAATTTGATCACATAACCCCCGTATTAAGAGATCTACGTTGATTTCCAGTTAAACAAAAGCTGTTTTTCCGTCATGGCGTTTTCCGTCATGTTTTGCTGTCATGGCATTTAAATGCATGACTGGTCAAGCTCCACATTATCTGAGCGATCAATTTACGACAAGAATTGCGGTCACCGGGCGTGTGACTCGAAGTTGCCAACTATTAAACATCCCCTTGTATAAGACGAGTACCGGGCTGAGAACATTTTATTACCGTATGGTCCACATTTGGAACAATCTAGATAATTCTCTTTAAACTGCAAAATCGATTTCTACTTTTAAATTTCACCTGAAAAATAAATTGATTATTGACTTTTTAAATAGTACGTTATGACAGTATTTTAGTATCTTATTAGTATTTCTTTTATTACAATTTTAAATTAAGTATGTTGTGATAATATTTATTATATAACTAATTCTTAATAGTCATGTTTATATTGTTAATCGCATTGTCACTGAAAAGCCACACCTGGGGAGTGTCAATAACGTATTGTATTGTATTGTATTAGAGGTACTAATCACAAAGAATTCGTATTTTTAGCCCTTTTGTTCATCAGTTGTTTACATTGGCTACTGTTCTTGACTTACAAATCTGCAGCCACTAAATAAAATTTGTTTGAAATTATAAATATGCGTATTCTTCAATTTATTTTCTCGATTAGGCATACGTCATCGAGCACCACTGCCCACGCCTGTAAATTTGCTCTTATTCAATAAATTTCTTACCCATTGCCGGTTAGGACGCCATAGGCTCAATTAAACAGCCGTTTTGTGCGCCTGCGTTCCTCCGCGCACAAAACGACTGGATCACTGGTCCAGCCAATTGTATTTCCCACCAGTCAGAAAGTCGCCTGCCAGCCAAGTACAAAATACAATTGGCTGAATACAAAATACAATTGCGATGGGTGCTACGTCACGGACAAATAACGCGGACCAGTGATCCAGCCGTTCGTTGGGAGGAGGATGTTAACCGCGCTCCAAAAACGGCTGCAAATCGAGGACGCCACAAACCCTAACCTAACTATGGCACGTCACAATTATTCAAGATGGCACCCGGGGAAATTTGGAAACCAAAACAAGCGTTTTTGAAATTCATTTATTTCGGATACAAAGGCTTTGATTGAAAAATGATTGCAAACATTATGTTCTGTGGTTTTAAGTTATTTTGTTGCTTTAGTGGAGGTTCCTTTTAAAGTCAGAAGAGTCGTATGCAACATGGCGTGACATTAGACGATAATTTGCATGAGCCTCGCTTTGACCCTATTTCTCAGAACTAAGCTCGGAAGTCCGAAACAGGTCTAGGAAAATTTCAAAATGTTGTAAAAACATAAACGTTATCGCAGAAGGCGATCAAACTTTCTAACATCCACAAAGAAGAGTACTTGGGTAAGTTGTACAGAGGATCAGTGCTCATATTTCCTGTGCTATTTTACATGTATGAAACCGACAGAGTTGTAAGTTTTACTTGCATTAATTTACCAGCAATTTCTAGAATAACGAACAATAATAAAGATCGTTGCCTTTTCTTCTCGAAAATGGAGGTTTAGACGTGAAGATAAGTTATCTTGCTGCCCTTTCGTTCCTTAGAAGTGTTGAAATCGACTTGCTTCCTGTTTAAAATTTCAGCAGGCTATTCTATTTTGTAGATAACAATACATATTGAGGACCTTAATTAAAGGCATGTTGAAGGGGTTTCCTTTCTCGGTGACTTAATGTGTGTTACAACTTTTATTACTCAAGTCATTATTTATCCTTGTCTCAGCGTTGGTGGTTCATTGCGACTTTCTCGTCAAAATTATAATGTTAGTAAGATGTGAATCGAAAGCGAAAGCGGAAGTCACTAGAAGGGAAATATGCTGTCCGATGGTACGCAAACTACTGTTAACCTCGAATTGGAGAACTAAGAAATAATATTATTGACTACTGTTTGAGATTAATCACATTCATCTGTTTTATTCTAGAGAGTGAAGGCTAAAAATGAGAGGATCACACGACTAACAGCGATGATGTGCTGAAAATGGAGGGTGAGTGGCATCCTTTGGCCTATAAGAAAAAATATTCGAAAGGGGGGCCGAAGGCGTCCGCAGACAGAGCAATGTGGAATAACGCGTTTCGTGGTTTAGAGAGAAGCAAGGCAAAAACAGATTAGAGAACCATTAGTTGCCCTCGGCTCATAGATCGTAAGCACTTGCACAATGTCATGACTCAGTGGCATTACATTTTGAGACGCATAATCCGACAATTTTTTGTCCAACAGTAAAGGCGCGTAGCGTGGTCATTTTTTCAAGTACGCACAAGTACATATGATCTAGATACCTAAGTAAACTGAGCGAAAAATACTGCGTTCTTTATTTCATGTCGAAATAGTTGCGTGAATACAAGCAAAGAACAAAGCGTCTTGCCCTTATTTTGAGCAAACTTGGCGCAGACAAAACATTGTTTTGGTTGTGCTAGCGTGACTGGAATCTCGGAACGTCGCTCCTTTGCAACCTCGCCTTTTTGTTGCACGCTGGCCAAACAACACTGCATTGTTAGAGCAAAAAAAAGTACAATGCAAAACTAACTTAGAACATGGTATAGCTTGTGTTTTAGTTTTTAGAATTCAATCAAAGTGGTGCTTTCATCACGAAATCTTGGTTGCGTACAAGTAAAATGTTAAAAATAGAAACAATTGCTAAAAAATTCAAAATTTTCTGGTCACTTCAAGCACGCACGTGCGTATATGCGTATAGGACGCTACGCGGCTGCAGTAATCTTATCTGTTCAGACATAATATTTTGTCTTTGATCAGTGATTTTCTCCTTCTTTCTCCACAGAAGACAAAAAAACAGCAAGCTGTCCAGAGGAAGAGGACGCGGCAAACATTGCTGTCAAGGTTGAAAGTTCTAATGATAGCCATCACCCCAACAGCTATTTATTACCACCTGACAGATTCAACTGGCAAACAGTTCCCAGTCGAAGTACTCACGATAGTTCACATACAGTGAGTCAATACACGGCAGCCACAGAGACGCGTAGAGGCCACAATCGTAGCAGAAGGGCAGCGAATGTATCAGTGCCGAGAGGATTTCTTTCACAAAGGAGACCGAAAAGGGGTCAATTCAATAACTCAGTGGCATCAAAGGCTGATAAAAGGGCACCAAATCAGTCCGAAGCTGTCAAAGGTCCCGGAAGGGGTCCATGTGAAAGAGGGAAAAGAGGGCGCGGACGTGGTAGGGAGGAACAAGCTAGAAGTAAGTTAATGAGAAATTATGTTCTTTTCTTCTCTTTCATGGGGGTCACGAGAAGTGAATTTGACATAGTCACAGGTTTTAGAAGAAACATGATAGTAATGTTATTTCGTTACCGACTTATGATCAACATACGAAACGTAGCATAGTAAGTCTCAGTATTTATTGCCCCCGCAGGGTTTTGGCCTAGAAGCCAAAACCCAAGGAGGCTAACTAGAAGCCCCCGCGTAAAAAGGGAAATTATGTAAATTGATATGTAAATTGGTAGAAGATATTGGGTGCTTACCATTTAGCCAAAAAATCCGGATGGAATGATCGTTGCATAAAGGTAAGCGATTTTCCGAATTTAATGACCAACCGGATGAGAATGGCGCTTACCATTCCATCTTGCATATTTACTCGATCTTGTGAGAAAGGGCCTAGAAACGGAACAATTCTCACAAATGGTAAGGGCGTTTCCTGAATTCCATTCCGAACGGAAAAAGAGGACTGACTACGTCTGGAGGTTGTCCACAATTTCCGAAAAGATTTTCCGGAAAATTGCCTTTCCATTTGACCGCCAACCAAAATTCCCCGATTTTTTGGCTAAATGGTGAGCACCCATTGTATAGGGGAAAGCAATCTCGATTTGCTCAACCGAGCGCCCAGGGTGGTATCGGTATTGCTTAACCGAGTACACAAAGTGGTATGAGTATTGTTCTCCAAGTTCGCAAAGTGTTCTGGGTAACTTGAGTCACGAGGCAGAAAGTCACGATCGATATCGAAGGTTCAGCATAGCGATTGAAAGTGAGTAATTTTCGAATATTTACAGCGATTCCTTTTATTTTGAAAATCAAAGATTACAGTATCTGATAAAAAAAAATATGCTGCCTGGGTCAGAAATCCATTTTTCAGGCACAAATCATAAATAGGGGTGACGATTTGTCAGACACAAATGAAATCAGACTGAACAGGGGCTACAGAATTGATCACAAACGGGTGTCTGGAAAACCCGAATAGCGAATAGCGAATAGTACGAGCAGTGGGAATAGTGGCGAATAGTAACGAATAGTGACGAATAGTCGCGAATAGTGAACAATCTCGTAATCAAAGCAAATAATGTGCTCTCCTGTTGTCGAAAGAGAGTTTCGTGCATGCTTTTACAAACACTCTAAAGAAGAACAAACGTCAAAATGTAAAAATATAAATCACTTTCATTAATACATCAAGCTCATGATCATCTCCTCGGACAGTGGCGCCTGAACATAAATTTTAGATACTCACATTTCATCATCCTCATCTGTGTTGTCCGATCCGGCGAGACAGGTTCTGTAAAAAGGAATAAAATCAAAATGTGAGGCAAGTGGTTTGTGATTAAAGAGACAAACGAGCTACTCTGATAACCGTTGCGCTAATTAATTATCCAAATAAGCAACAGGATTTCAATGCATCTCAGGGCTCAAGCTGTCCTTCGCCGACATATCTCTGCTTTTTTTAGCGGGAAAATCCCAGCCCACGTTGCTGCACGGTTGACCAGGAAGTACTGGGTACCAAATTTTCGTCATTTCGTCACTATTCCCCCCCCCCCTCCACCCTTATTTGCCACTATTTGTTAGTATTCGTCACTATTCGCGACTATTCGTTATTAGTATCACCCAACTAGTGAACTAATGCAAATCCTGCATTTTGATTGGCTACGCTACTAGAGGACTATTAGTAATAGTCCTCGAGTAGCGAAAAGCGTGGCGCTTTCTTTCGTTTTATTCCCAAATAAATATCTCTTCAACTTGCATTTGCTAACTTTATTATTGACTTTTCTGTCAGACTAGTTGGGTGATACTAAAACAATTAGACTCTTCGCCCTCAAGGGCCACGGGTCAATGGCCCTTGCGGGCTACGGGTCTAATTGTTAACTATTCGCCTCTATTCGTACTATTCGCTTTTCGCGACTATTCGCTATTCGGGTTTTCCAGACACCCACCACAAACTGCCAGACGCAACGTCAGAAAGCAAAAGCATAGTCTCAGTATCATCATTTTCAACAATCTTCGATCATTTTTAAAACGATTATTCACAGATAATAACAACCAGCGATCCGAATATAATAAGCGAGTTTTGTTCCTATTTAATGGTATTTCAAGGTACCGTGGAAAGCACCACATGGATGAAAAAGATGACGGCCAAAGATGACAACGAAATGTTGCCTTCTAGTCATTGAATGTTCCTGTTCCTGTTTTACTATCATATTTTCAGAGCATTTTTTTAAAATTATGTAGATTGCTTTTCAACTGATAGCGTGTCAAATAAACGATGAAATTAAAATAAATGCTGTGTGTTGTTGCCCATCCTTTCCTTGCAGCTTTCACTTTCATTTACCTAATTACATGTTAAATAATATGAAGAGATCACAATAATGGCGCATATTTCTCATCAAAATTCAACTTTTCGCCCGTTTTACAAGTTTGACATTCGCCTTTTAAACTGGACTTTTTGGACTCATCGACTTGATCACGAAGCAAATCGACGACAGCTCCTAACGGCATTGTGGTAAAGGAAATTTCCACGGGTCATCATGTTGTCAATATTTCCGTGATAAAAGTCTTACGGTCGCCATTTCCTTTGGGTGCATTACCCAGTGTCTGGCGGGAAATCTTCAAATCCCACAGTGCATTGCAAAAAACAAACGAATGTCACCAAAACGAACCTCGCAAAAACGAATGTTTGAACGGACGGTGGGACGAAATTGAAAAAAAACATTGTGTCAAACGAATGTCGAACTTAGGCTTGACAAACGAATGCTGTTTTATGTAAAAAAAATGTCGATTAAAAAAAAACGAATGCTGTTCATGTAAAACAAATGTTCACTTTGAAAAACGAATGCCGAAGCGAATAAAACGAACGTCCAATTTAAATGGCGAATGTCAAACTTGTAAAACGAGAGAAAAGTTGCATTTTGATCAGAAATACGCGCCATACACAATGTGTAGTACATGTTAATTGGAAAACACCTCAACTGCCATCCGTATTATATCAGGCGGGTGCAGATTTAGTGAAAACTAGTACTAGTTTTAAAATAACGTAGCATTCTGAACTCTGCATTTTGCTATTTTCCACAGGGTCCGGAGCAGGGTTTATACAGCCAGACATCAAGTACGAATGGAATCAGTTGTATGTTTTGGGTCTCCACTATAAGACATCGCAAGATAGTCTCAAGAATTATATTCATATTATTAGCGGCTATGAAGTTGGTTTTGTGCGTTGGTTCAAGCCTAATGGAAAAGCAATCGTGACCCTGAAAACTCACAAAATAAAAGGCAAGCACAATAAGAAATAAGGTGCAAACTAAGCTGTCACGTGCAACAGAGTAGGACAAAACTATGCTCAGTCCGGGACGCTCTGTAATGTCATGTACCACGGTAGACCAGTCACTGTGACTGTTTACTTGTATAAATGGGTACAAGCGACCTGCTTCTAGGGTATCAGTGCGCTTGGCTAACAATATCGGCTGTTTTGTTGAAAGCCCCAATACTTTCAGTCATTTCACGCAACGTAAACCAAGTTTAAGCTCTGGCCAAACGTCTGATGTTCCTCTTGATCTTTTCACCAATGGAGGGAAAATGCCAGATGTCGGTAACTCTCTCTAGTTCGCAATGAAATTAGAGGTTATAAAGAGCTGCGTCCCCTCGCTTTAGTTCTTGTGTAGCGCGGTTACTCTCACACGTTCCGCAAATGTCCTTATTTTGGAGTTAGCATTATTTACGTAAGTGAAGATCATCTATCTTTGTTTACTCCAGATTTTCAAGACATCTTACGTGCACAGAAAAAAAAACCGACGCTAGATGGTGTGACAGTCTTGATTGAAAGAGCACCACAATGTAAAAGCATATATGTCAGCGGATTTCCTCCATGCACCTCTAAAGATGAGGCACAAATGTACTTTGAAGAAGGCGTTGGTGCATTAGATCCGGCTCGGGGAGTAGTGTTTAGCCCAAAATGGGACGAACAGGACGAGAAATGCAGAATAAAAAGAGCTATTGTGTACTTCAACGACAAAGAAAGTTAGTATAACTATTTCACTGATAACCTAATGGAGGAGCTCATCAAGAGGAGCCTCTATTTCCCATACTTGGCTTAGAAGATCTTAGAAGTCAGCCCTTTCCCAAGCAGATTTATCATTAAAAACAACGCTTCCCTTGGGAGATTCAGCGCACCCACTGTTGTCAAAGGCAATCAAAACAGCGCTATCTCAGCGTCTAGGGAAATATGATGCTTTTGCAAGGTAAAAACCTGTTCCTAAAAATAAATTTCCTCATCAAA
Organism: Montipora capricornis; assembly: GCF_036669925.1. Classification (NCBI taxonomy): domain Eukaryota; kingdom Metazoa; phylum Cnidaria; class Anthozoa; order Scleractinia; family Acroporidae; genus Montipora; species Montipora capricornis. The sequence continues at coordinate 17,787,802 of NC_090887.1, read as the reverse complement.
GGGTTGACTCAAGGAATTAGTGGAGAGAGAGGCTCCCCTTGATGAGATCCTGCCTGATGTTGTAATTTGTCTCAGAGTATGTTTAAATTTATAAACTGCCAAAGCTCTTTTGATGGATCGGACATTACTTGATCAAGTGGACAGGTTATCTGGTCGTCTTTGACTAAACCCCATTTTTATTACGCTTCGGTATCTGACCGCGGGCTATCAGTTTACCAGGTCTGTTTCCCCTCGCTTTCCCTGTTGGTTTTTTTAATTTCTTGCATCTTCTGTGATTGGGTTAATAACTTTAAGGTTTACGGACTTTCAATAGAAATCGATCTGGGATTAAATGTTTTTCTTGCTCATTCCAGGTCAGAGGAAAGCATTGAAAAATGATCACTTCCTAAACGACAACGCACTGCATGTAGAGGCATTTTATCCATTCTTGGGAACAGTAAATCCAGTAGATCAACCAAAAGGGTCGACGCGACCCATCTCTAGTGACCCTAAAGGAAGCAGAATACCTGAGTTTTACAAACTTGTTGATCCGAATCTCATGGAGTTTATCATGGAATCAAACCAATCTAGTAAGTTGAAAGGAGCTTTAAACGATCGCGAAAAAACTCATATTAAGTGGAAAAATGGGGCTTCGTACGCCCTAGTAAAGTATGCTGAGAGGAAACCGGACAGTGAATTTGAAGAGCTGGCTTGGAAAAAAGATGTAATGAAATCGTTGATTCCTGTCTAGATAGTTGCGATGCACGTGAATTTCTTATAGATGAGGAGATTTGGGATGAGGTAGCCAATCAGCTTCCACAGATAGAACGCCAGGTGCTTTCCAAATACACAGCCAAAGTAAAGCTGATGGAGACATCTCATACTCTTAAACTGATTTGTCTAGAGTCCAACATGCTTGACTTTGCCGACAAGTTAACTAATCGCTTGAAAAAGATTAAGCAAGAAGTACGTGAGAAGAAGATGGAGGAAAAGATAAGAAATGACATCTCCCTTGTTAATCTGCAGCTTTTTCAAAATGCTAAAATCGAGAACATACTTAAAGAAGAATTTAAGGAGGACGTTCGAGCTGAAGTCAAATTGGGCGACCGCGCTCTTGTCTTAAAGACACCTAGAGGACTCATGTTGCAAGTCTATTGGTATCTTAGGCAGCGTTTGGACGAGATAGATGAATGTGCCGTACATATTCCACCAGAAATTGTAGACCTCTTGCAACGAAAGCCCGGAAAGAGAAAGATGGTTGCCGAATTGCCGGCAGGATGCGCCTTTACTGTTGACGACAAGAGAGGAAGGGTAATCTTTCTGGCTAAAAATCCCCCTGAAACAAAAGAAGGAAGCCAAAGGGCTAAGAGCGTGCTCGTCAGTGACCAAAGTCTGGCAGTAACCACTAGAGATAATAGTCTTTTGAACTCTGACAAGTGGAGTGATCTTTACAAAAAATTGGAGAAACGACTAAAGATCAAGGTAAGACGCGAATTGCACTGCATTGCTGTCTTTGGATTCAAGAAAGACGTCATGGAAGCTGTGACGAAAATGAGAGACTTTTTTAATGAGAAAAAAGCAACAGAAGGAGAGTTTCCCCTAGATTCGCTGCTACATCGAAGGATTTTCAACGAATTTTTCAAAGATGATATAGAGGAGATGGAGCGAGAGCTTGCGCGTTATGGTGTCAAGATATCATTCGACGACAAAGGGGAGCTTATCAAATTCAGCGGAAGCGAAGAAGGCGTCAAAGAGGTGGAGGAACGGTTGTACGCCCTGCAAGAGACAATTAAAGAGGAAATTTTCAGAATTTTCACACCTGGAATGACAACATTCTTAGCACAAGAGGAAGGAAGGCGATTGATCGAAGTGGTTGAACGAGAAAAGAAGTGCATCATCAATATAACTGATTTTACTGGAGAAGAAGAAGAAGAAGAAGGTGATGATGAAGAAAGTGAGAGCGATGAATCACTAAGCAACAGTTGCGATGGAGACGAAATTGACGAAAATGAAAACACTATTCTCACTTCTGAAGGCAAAATTGTAACTTGGAAGACAGGAAACATCCAGGAAGAACAGGTGCGAGTAAATCACGAACAAGTGCACAAGAGCAAGCCTAAGTGGCATTTTTCGGTTGGTAGTTTAAGAAAGAATGATTTTTTGTAGATTTAATATTAAAAAAACAATCTTACCCTCGACAGAATACGATCCTACGATCGTATCCCCTCCCCCCCCCCCCCCCCCAGTTCTGTTTTTTCGTGACAATTTTTTTTTTATGGGTTGCCTAGAAAACTTGAAGGGAGCACTAAAATGCAATCACGAAGATTACCATCATACAGTAAGTTGTTCTGCTACCACATAAACATAAACCCCTTAATCACGCAAACAACGACATTGCTGAAGTAAAGCCAATCCTAATACAGACGTTTACTTTTAATCTAATGCAGGCAGACGTGTTAGTGTGTTCCGTCGGCTCAAATCTCATGCTATCCGTTGGTGCAATCGCCAATGCTATGAGCAAAGCAGCAGGTCCGGAATTACAACAGGCGTTATGGGAATCGGCAAAAGAAGCAACAGCTGATTTGGGTGAAGGCGACATCATTCGCACTATTCCTGGAAAATTACCTTGTCGTCATGTAATTCACTGTATATGCTGCCCATGGAAAGATGGAAGTAACGAGCAAAAGCAGGTTAGTGCGGGAACATGCAACATGAACAAGGTCATTTTCTGCAAAGGGGTAGCAAAAGTATTTCCAATGGAATTTTAGTTTTTGTTTACTATATACTTACATGAAATGATTCATATCCTGCAAGAATTTGGTTTTCACCTTAGCCTGCAAGGCAAGTATGAAAATGCATAGTCTAAGAGGCTAGTCAGATCAGGACATATACTTGTAGTATTTATATTTTATAATAGAGCAAGCAATTCTTAGGCTAAATGGAGCACTCTGATTGGCTGATTTTTGATCGGGATTTTACAGTACGCATCATTACCATGGAAACGGTCCGTTTCCGTACCTCTCTCTCTTTCTCTCTCTCTCTGCTTGGAAATTCAATTTGAGCGAAATACGAGAAGTTTTGAAAACGCTGAATTTATTTTTTTATCACTACAGCACAATTATAGCAAGCGGAATTTAGTTTTACCTGTAAAAGGTTACCGTTCAAAGTTTATAGAAGACGAAGATGTCCAAGATTCACCAAAGCGGAGACGTGTCCGATCGCTCAAAGAAACGATACCATATAATAAACAACTTACTAACCACACTTGCACAGGACCGTACTGGGGAGTACTGGCCCTGGGTCGTTTTTATGCGGACCCGCGACCTCGGCCCAACATTCCCCAGTGCGACCGTCGCGCTCAGTTAGGGTGCGTTCGATTGACCGTATTCCGGAATAGGAATACATGGAATATAAGTTAGAAATCCTTCATTTTTAGGGAGATTCACGTTAAAATTGTCAAATAGCTGCCAAAATACTATTTTAAACAAATTTTTATTATCCTTGCTCCTTCAAAACGCGCCAAACATACCGTTTTAATCATCACTCCACGTATTCTTATTCCGGAATAGGGTCAATCGAACGCGCCCTTAGTAAGAGGTTATTATTGAATAGTAAAATAGAAAATCAAGGCCAGGACGTCGCATAGTCACACCAACTGAAAAATACCATACCTCTAAGGCCCATGCTGAAGGTGCTTCTTTCCTCGTTCTTACCTCGGTTGGATATTGATCGTTAGGGTTAGGGTCTCCTTTTTGTTTTCTCACCAGGTTCTAAAAAAGCTGTTGTGCAAGTGTTTTGATATGGCGTCTGAAATGGGAGCTTGTTCTATCGGCTTACCACTTATAGGAACTGGTGGACTTGGTTTTCCACATGAAGTTGCGGTCCACGTGATGATACAAGCAGCCATTGACCACAGTCAAACAAACCCAGAGTCACCTATCGAGGAGTTCAGGTTTGTTGTGTTTAGTGATGACCCGACTGGAATCGAAGCAATCGAAGACAATTTTATTGCGCTTAAGAAGGAGCGCCAGCCAATGCGAAAATATCGAAAGCAAAATGTACCAAAACGAAATCCTACGCCTTTCCTTATGCCAGAGCTTGAGAATAAAGATGTGGAGTGTGGACAACTAAAGGTACGAGTCGTGGAAGGAGATATAACCAAGGAATCCGCTGAGGCAATTTGCAATGTTGTTTTTCACGACCTTGACATGAGAAGTGGAAGCTTGAGCAGTTCTATTGCTGCGGTTTGTGGCAACGTCGTACAGGAAGAGCTGCAGGCACAATTGCCACAACATCCAGGGGATATCTTGATAACGTCAGCTGGAAGGGCAGCAGCGATGAAAAAGATCGTGCACATAGTAGTGGGATCTTCCAAAAAGAAGCATCTTCAAAGCTGTGTGGAGAAAGCTCTTAAAAAAGCTGATTCCGAGGGATTGCGTTCCTTGTCCATTCCAGCGGTTGGCAGTGGAAGATTGGGTTTATCAGCGGACGACTCAGCGGAAATAGTTTTCGCGGCAATCCGGGCTTTCACCGCCAGTCCGTGCGCTTCAATCCGTGAAGTTAAAATCGTAGTTCAGGACGATTCCATTACTGGAGTATTTGTGGCCAAACTGGAAGCAATCCAAAAAGAAAATAGCAAATCCTTGTACTGTGAGAAAAACGATGCTGAGGGGGCCACAGACTGTGGTCCAGGAATACTTGAAGATTTCACGGATGAATCGACAGCAGGTTTTCGGCGCCAAAACGTTGTTATCCATGGTCGGATAGAGTCCCTTGAGGAAGCCATGACAGCCCTCAAAGATGGCGTTACAAAGGCCTGCAATAATCCGCGCATTATTAAGCATGATGTTCTTAGTCGCCTCTCTAAACGGCGCATTAAAGATCTTAAACGAATGTCTCGTGATCGAGATGTCAAAATGGAACAACCAGAGGCATGTTGTATTCGGCTAGAAGGACTTCCGAAAGATGTGATGGACCTGAACACGGAGATAAGTAACATAATCCAAGAACAGCTGGAAAAAGAACACAAAGAGGAAAAAGCAGAGCAGATGTTTCGAACGGTTCGATGGTGCATGACCAACGCTGCGGGAAAAGAAGAACCCTTCGACAAGATTGCTAACTATGAAATAGAATTAGCATACCAAGCCAAGAAACCTTCCCTGGTATTTTCACATGAGAATCTGAAGGCTGAAATCCACTTCGATTTCAAAGAAGTTACATTTTTGAGAAATGGAAAGATTAAAAGCATCCGTCGTAGGGATGGTAAGAACTGGCCTGATATCATTACAAATTGAAATGTTTGTTCAAGCCTCTGAAACCTTGGTTTACAGAAAAAGTTAATCCTCTGTCGAGCTTAGTACACCAAAAACCTGCATATAAGAACCTAGATTTCAAAAACATGTCAGTCATACTAACGTTTTGCATTTAGCTCCTTTTTATAAAAGAACTTATTGCAGGTTCTTATTTTATTTGTCTCCTCGGCATCCGTGCTATGCCTCATTTCCTCTTGGTGGAGACTATTCTTGATTAAATAGAGTCAAAGCTAATCAAAGAACATACAGTGTAGTTCAGTTTCCTACAGCACAACTGCAAGCGACGTTTGTTTGTTTGGTACTTATTTGTTTGAGCAGGTTGAAGTTTTGGCAGCTATTCAGCTGATGTGGACCTGCTATATCCACCCACCCATATACTCACAGAGGACAGCCACAACACCAGGAACTTCATCCCCTACTCTTCTCGAATAGCCTGTGTGGGTTCTTTAACGTCCCACGGGGAACTAATGAACATGGAAGATATTTGTGAGACGGTTTATAGTCCTTATCTGAGAGGACTTGAGAGGCTAACCATGTGCTGATGTAATTACAAAGGCAGCACTTTCTGCTCAGTTATTTTAAGACCCTGAGTGTTGGTCCGGCCGGAGTGGAACTCACGACTTCCCACATGGTAGCCCGTTGCTCAACCAACTGAGCCACCGGTGCGCGGTGTAGCTCTTTTTGGGGAAAAAGAACCCATTTTGATTTAAGAACTCAATTAACTCGTTTTTTTCTCTGTAAACACAATTGAACAGAAAGATTTTTGCACTACGGTAGTTCATTATAAAAGGGTTAGGGTTAGTAAGACTGAAAATCTGTGATTTTCTTGCTCTGATATCCTTGTTTCAAAGGGTGCTTAATTTTCAATGAACCTTGCAGTCTTACCTAATTTCTCAGAGTACTGGGACAAACATTTTACTATCTAACAATTTTTGTTCTATGAAAACAGTTTTGCCTCTCCCCGATGAATGGGTTGCCCATCCTCGTGATGAACAGGACAAGGAAGAACCGCTTCACCTTGTTAGCCTCCTCAGAGAGTCTGAAGAGTTTAGGAGAATTGAGGACAAATTTATCGAGTCGCTGAGTAATAAGGTGAACATCATAAATATCGAAAGAATTCAAAACCCGTCGCTGTATCTACCGTACATGGCGAGGAAACAAAGCATGGACGAAAAAAATGGCACACGAGGCAACGAATTGCAATTATTCCATGGAACCAAGTGCGAAAGTGTGAAACCTATCAACTTGCAAGGATTTAACAGGCGTTTTTGTGGCCAAAACGGTAAGTCATTATGGCAGGTGTACATTACATAAGTGTTGTATTGGTTCTCCCCTTCGATTTCCCGGAATGCCTCCACTTCGGAGGGCGGGTGAGTTGAAGCTCTTCAAGGCCATTGAAACAAATGATGGATAACACAAAAACAAAGCAACGTATCTTTAAGAATTTTGAGGGAAGAAGGGGGGGGGGGGAGCAGGCATTGCTTAACTCGCAAAACTCAGAAAATAAATTACAATAGAACAAATAATTGGATTGTAATGATAGCCTTCCAATAGTCAAGAAATCTGTTTCAAAAATGATAAATCTGGGCTTGAGTTTTGTCAAACTTATCTCGATTAAAATATCCTTCAAAGCGCTTAATGTAATTTCACCTTTATTCACATTTTAACGAGAAAAAATCCCAAGGGGTTAGCCTAAGCCCCCAAATGTACCAAACATTTGCTACTTACAATAATTCTCTTTCTCCCCTCTCTTAGGCAGGGCGTATGGTGATGGTGTCTACTTTGCTAAAGAGGCTTCTTATTCCAAAAGTTTTTCAAAGCAAGGTCCTCACGGTGAATGCTGTATGTATTTAGCGAGAGTCCTTGTTGGCAAGTATACCCTTGGCAGACCAGGAATGAGGGCCCCACCAAGCAGAGATAAGAGTAAACCGGAAATCCTTTTCGATTCCGTCGTCAACGATGCAGATAATCCAACGGTATTTGTGGTTTTCAACGATTGTCATGTCTATCCGGAGTACTTAATTACTTTCAAAATAATCGAATAAAATTTCAATTGAGACTAGGTTTAAAAGTGTATCAGTGTAGAAGTCGCTGAGGAATCAGTTATTGTGCCTTGTTTCAGTGCGTGTTTCAGGCATGAAAGTCATAACTTTTTATTTCTTGTACCGGAATTCCCTTCGAATTGTTCGGAGGGATGAAAGAAGTTTTTCGCCTCGTGAAGAAAACTTTAGTTAGCATTTTTTCAGTCGTAAAAAGACCAAGTAATAAGGGGATTGTTAGCTTTAAATATA
>NC_090887.1:17770220-17772720 GCF_036669925.1 Montipora capricornis | reverse complement strand
ACTAACATTGACATTAAGGGAAGGCTTTAGCTCTTGAATGAACAAAGTCTCTTTAATTTTGCAGTGAAAGTCAGTTTTTCCGGACGTTAAAATATCAAAGTGATCCCATTTAATGTCGTGGCCAGTGGTTTTCACATGATCAGCGATGGGTGATGAATGGTCACTTTTAGCTAGGGCCTTGAAAAGTTCCGTTTTTCTGTCGTGTAGTCTTCGTTTTGTTTTGCCAATGTAGTATTCATCGCAGTTCCAGCAGACAGCTTTATAGACGACCTTGTACCTCTGAGATCGGTTCAAGCGATCTTTGTATAGAAAAAAGAAGTTGATGCGGCGTGTGTTTTGGAATATGATCTTGAGATTGACGAAAGAGTAGAAATGTTAGAAGTGAGAAGTTATTGCTGTTTTAGCTATTACTTTTCATTATGTTTAGACACGTACTGCTGCAGATCATTTTTCTCAGTCTAGGTTCCAGAGCCCTATTGTTTACGATATATATATAGTTTTTTAAAAATTGTAATGGTCACTTTTGAAAATGTATGTTGACTAGCATACAAAAGGTCAAGTTTTATAAAAAATGCGTTTGAATACAATGTTTATCACCGCTGTTTGTGTTATTTTCTTAATCAAGCTACGATGGCCTAAGGACAAGAGTTTATACGAAACTAAAAAGTATCGTGCTTTAGGTTTTGTCAAATTTGATTTTAAACAGACGGAAATGTTACTTTATGAAAGTAAGAAATTGAAACCTTGAAACATTTTTGCTTAGCAACCACAAAACATAATTAGATTCCATGCCGTAACCACGCTAACCGTGCAAAACATTGCACGGTTCGGGTGTTTTCACGAGTCCTTACGCATAGTGGAACCGTGCCGGTGAAAAAGTTGACCTGCTTTTTTCAGGTCCTAAACTTGCACACTTAGCCGTTCAAAAATTCGTCCAGTTCCACCGGTCCCGCGTGAACGCAAGGTGGAACCATGCAAGGTGATTCTAAGGTGATTCCCTGGTTTTGCATTGCGCAACCCTACTGCGCATAATTTCTTGCATCATTGGCGCGCACATTAGCTCGCGCACATTGATAAAATGGTGGATTTTCACTGGCACCAAGCTTAATCTGTCAAGGAATGGTTATTTTCTCCTGAACGAGCACGGTGACCCCCTCTCTTTAATGGTGTTATATACTCGTAATACGTACACCGAAAACATATTTTAAGGAGGAAAAAGGTTGGATAGTAGAAGTTGGGGATTTGACAAAAACTGGTTCAAATATTGGCTAATTTCCCACACCCTGGGGATGTCGTCTACCTACTTAAGTCCTGAAATTCTTCCATCAACTAAAAGCACAAACAATGGAAAAGTGAGAAGATACATCAAGGGGTCTCAGTGCATATTGTCTGTTTACTGCTGTTCTTTTAGAGACAGGATGGTCCACATTATAATTGCAAATTCATGGATTCAAATAACAAAACCACTAACCTCGTTTTTTCGCCTCTCCAAACATTAAACTTTGAGATGAACTAACTGCAAATAAGCAGGCTTATCTACAAATCCACACCTATTGCCCATACCCAGGGGGCCGCTTAAAACGAAAGGTTACCAATCCCCTACTCCCTGGGGACATTATTTTGTCTCAAATACCCTTTCTTTCCCCGCCAATACCCACCTTGTCCCGGGGTGGGGGTTTACGTTGACTCATGCTGGAAGTCGATTTTAAAGATAGAGGCAAATGGGAGTAGCGGAACAAAAAAAATTGTCTAAATAGTCTAAAAAACCGGTCCCACATGATACAGAAAAGCAAGCAACCGTGACCCAATAATCCTGCCGGTGTACGTTGAATTAGCCTGCGTAGCAAGCGTTCCTCTCCCAAACGATTTACGGAAACTGGCCGCGCGAAAGTTAGGGCACGAGACTGAGGGAACGCTCCCTCAGTCTCTTGCCCCAACTTTCGCGCGGCCAGTTTGCGGGAAATTGTTTGGGAGCGGAACGCTTGCTTCGCGCGCTTACGTTGAATCAATTGGCTTCATCTGATCGGCATAATATACAAGCTGAAAAATCAATATTTAGAGTAAGAGCCGATACAACGTCGATTTAAAAAATACGATCCGATAAATGGAGAGGCTATGATTATCATTTCCCCATCCTCACTGTATTGGGTATTTCCAGACGGTCGTGATCATCCATCTACGACGCCGAGGTAACGAGTATTGGCTATGCACGCGCGTTTTGAACTTTTGTCAGTTCAAGTTCCCCGTTCTCTGCAAATCTGGGGGATAAAATGACCTAAATCACAAGTTCTTTGAGGCAGGTGTCTGAGTACACTGGAGAATTTCTTCCGTCTGGTCCATTTCATTTTCCAACATATTTCACCGCGTGCAGTTTGTGGAGATTGAGACTGGCACGAGACATCATGGTTTCTTAAGGCAAATCATGGATTCTTTATGATTTATCTTCTTCCCCATCCATAATAAACTATAATAGTGATTCAGAGACGAGAATCGCTATCTC
>NC_090887.1:17752720-17765220 GCF_036669925.1 Montipora capricornis | reverse complement strand
AACTGACAACATTTATTTCCGAACAGGAGTACAAGGCTTGTCAACGATTTTTTTCTGGTAAGTTGAATAAGGAATAACAGGTTTGGTCTTATTCTGCTTTAGTTTGTGATAAAATATCAATGCGTAGGGCAGAATGAAAAATTGATCAATATCTACTATCAATTAGCTTGATATTGTGTTTGCAAGATCATGCATTGTACACTGTAGTCTTAATTAACTTGCATCTAAACTCCCATACGTATTTCCCAGGTGCAAGGTCAGTTACACGTATGAGATTATTATGACTGCTTCAAAAAGACAATACCAGTGTAAGGGAACAAAATGTAATCCCACAAAATATCCCAAAAGTGTGGTGGTTACTTTAAATTATTTTAGATTTTTTGATGAAATGATTATCAGAGGGATCCAGTATTCCACTGCCAGTATTGTACCGTCCTAGAAAAATACATGTACGAGAGAGAAGACTCATCGAGATGAGGGCCAGATGATGAAGTACGTAATCTCAAGCCTGCTTGGTTTCTTCCTCATCACGTTGCATGGCACGCTAGGAAACAAGAAAAATCAAGGGTGGTGTTTGATTGTGCATCCCTAACTGGTAGGAATGAATGAGCAGTTGCTGAGGGTAGTTACTAAAACATGGAACGACCTAAAACCACCTACAAACACCCATCTGCAACCACCTACAACCACCTCAAAAAAATATCTACAGCTATCTACAACCACCTTCAAAAAATCAACAACCACCTACAACCCGGCAGGTCTTTTCTACGGGTAACAGGCAACAGGTAACAGGAGCGTTGGTGCATCTAGGTGTTTTTATGGTGTTCTTTATGTCTGAATATGGTGTTAGTGATGGCCAGGTTAAACTCTGAACACAGTGCAAGAAACAGTTCCCCGTTGCTGTTGCATTTCCCTGTTCCATGTGGACCTATGACTCCAGGCCACTTATCTGCATCACTTCCCATCCTTGCGTTCATGTCACCAGCTATTATCAATCTGTCATCCTTTGGCACTTTGGAGAGGTTAGGGTTACGGTTAGTTCTCAGGTCACTGTAGAATTCCCCTTTTACTCCTCTGGGTTAGTCATTGTAGGTGCATACACGCTCAAAATAGAGACATAACCCTTTTTCTTCAGAGGCAGACGCATAGATATCATCCAATTGTTAATAGGTGTGGGTTCTTGCTCCACTTCTCTTGCGATGGAATTCTTAACTGCCAAAGCATCACTTGCCTCACTTCGATGTGCTTCTCCCTTTTCGCTCCAGAAGAAGGTGTAGCCTTGGTCCACAATACTGTCATACCCTGGAGGTCTTGTCTCAGAGAGCGAAGCTATATCGATCTTGTATCTAGCAAGCGCCTTGGGCACCAGTGCAGTCTGGCGCTTTGGTCTAGAAGAGCTGCCTCGGTCAAGTAGTGTCCGTACATTCCATTCATGGATGTTCAGCTTGTTACATTCTAGCTTACTTTTCGCTGGCCGCTGCAGTGAGAGCGAACCATCGCAGACCTTGGTATTCCGGGTGACGTCCGAGCCGGCATCAGTTTCATTTTTTTCAACCATAATCAAAGAACTGCAGGCAAGATTGTTGAAGTGAAACTAGGTTTTGCCTTGTTGCTAGATTCGCTCTCTCGGCATATCAGGGTAAGAACCAGCGGCGAGAACAGGCCGAGACATCCAGAGTTACCTGACTGTTGCAGCAGTTGACCGACAGATAGTTTTTGATTATCTCCGCTCTACAGGACACTGCGGGCCCTTGACTAGGCGTGGTCCAGCACAGACCTTGTGACAGAACTTGTGTTTCTACCAGATGGCAAGTCTCACCGTCGTCTCAAGGAACATTACAAATGGACACTTGAGGATGGGAAGGGGGGGGGGGGTTGAGTCGCTGGCGAGACGCCCCAATTTACCTTTACCGAGACCTTAAACGATTGTGTTTGAGATCAAATGGAATTGAAGACCAGTCACCCAGTGGTTTCCCAAAGGAGTTGTTTCGCAAAAGGGGAGTTCGCAAACCTCTTGAATTAGCTTGTGACCGCTGAAGTGTCAATTGGCAAGCGCCATGTCAACGGTAACTAATTATTGCATTAAAATTGGTTTGAGGGATGTCGGAAAGGAGCGTGGTAATCACACGAACTCCGATGTAATTAGCTCCAGAGACAACCTCAAATAGATATATTGTAGACTTCGTGACTAAAAGTGCAAAGGAAACGATCTTACATTTAACATGAAAAAACCTATAGAGTGGTCATTTCCGACACACATGCGTAAGTACTTTATGAATAACGTACGCGATGAGTAATTATATATTAGATATACTATTCTTAATTGTTTTATCTTTTATTTTTAGAGGGCATTTTTAATATGGGAATTCAGTTTCCCCCTATTGCTTTCCTTTACCTATTGTACTTTTGTATATATAGTTTCTTTTGTAAATTGGTAAGAAGCTTTATTAAAATTAAACTTAAACATGTTTTGTCCGTTTATTTTGGTAGTTCCGACTTACGCTGGTTTCACCTACAATAAGCGATCTCTTCGCAAACGCTTTAAGAACAAGGAATAACATACATATGCTTAGTCCGTTCATTCCTTTCTAATTGACGGAGCGCGTTATCCTTTTGCGGTGTGTACAGTCCCTACGCTCAAGGACCTCGTCAAACACTCATATGCATATAACTAAAAGACCATATCCGTACCGACTTATCCTTTGACGGTCTGTGCACTCCATACTAATCGTTTGACAGGAGTTTGTAGAATATGCGAGTCAACTCGCAGTTATTGAAAGCTAACCCCTTTAAAATGGTTGCTTAGACTTAAGTACTGTTTATCAGCGCTATTTGAAATGGGTAAAAAAGGTAAAGTGTCTGTTACGAGCCTAGAAAGGCCCATCAGACGGGCGCTTATCTCCGGTCTCTGTAGCATGAAGCCACTAGGAGTATTTCTACTCCGCCCTGGATGGGATTCTAGTCCATCGCAGGGTTTATTTATACACCTGGGTGGAGAGAGGCACCGTGGGAGTAAAGCGTCTTGCCTAAGAACACAATACAATATCCCCGGCCAGGACCCAAACCCGGACCACTCAATCCGGAGTCAAGCATTCCAACCATGAGGCCACCGCGCCTACCACATTTGAAATGGGTGCTTAGACTTTAATTCGAATCAACATGCGCGACTCGCATGGCTTTCTGGCTCGCATCATGATAGGTAGGTAGTAAAGCTTTATTAACGGTATCACTTGATTAAAAAAATGCTCTTCCAGCGAGCAGGTTACATAAAATTACAAAACGGCACAAGCTGAAAACTCACAATATCCTAATAGTAGTTATATCGGATACTTCCACTCAGGTTAGACAGGTATTCATCAAATGGCGTCGTCAATCAGAAGGACAAAAGAAGGGGGCGTGCATAAATTAAGGGAAAGTTGGGGTATGACGCAACGCAGCGTAACCCTAACACGTGAAACAACACGTGCATCGCATAAATTACGGTTAGGTTGATGAGATGCCAGTCACGTACCTGGCGAAGTGTGTGCATAAATTAGGGGCAAGTTTGAACATGTAACCGTAGCTCCACAACACGTGCAAATTTCGGTGTAGGAAAATATATTAAGCGCGGGCGTGTATGGCGTATAAAATAGTAGTGTGTGTGCATATCATTTTGGTGGTATGTGAATATCCTGGTTGGAGAGAGCGAGAGCTCTGTCCGGCACAGCAATCAAACAGTAAAGATCAAGCGAGTAGCGCAATAAATTCATAATATGGGGACAAGAAACCAATCACTAACAGACAAGAGGACCTCACTACAATCAATCAGAAGCAGCCAAAATGACCTCATCGAAACCGATGAAAACACGACAAAATGAAAGTCTTAACGGACAAACGAAATATTCCAAACCAAATGAGCGCTGTCTTGCAATGTTTAAAGCCGGTCACACTTCCTTGACTGTAATAGAAGCGCTATTGTTTGAGGGTGCAGGGATGGCGCAGTGGTGAGAGCACTTGCCCCCACCAATGTGGCCCGGGTTCGATTTCCAGACTCGGCGTCATATGTGGGTTTAATTTGTTGGTTCTCTAATCTGCACCGAGAGGTTTTTATCCGGGTACTCCGGTTTTCCCTCTCCTCAAAAACCAAAATTTGATTTGATTTGCGTTAACTTGTTAATTCAATTTACAGTGTCCCCAATTACTGCTCTACGGCGCTAAAAGATTAGACACATATAAATAAAGTTCCTTTCCTTTATCCAAAGCGATAATCCTTTACAAGAGTTTACGATTTTCTTTGCATAACGTTCGATTCGTTTTTCAATCAAGCATAGCATACGCTACCAAACATTTATAAGAAAAGGGAGCAGCAATGGTTCTAAAATTTCGAATCACTACGGACCTTTTTAAACGAGAGTCAATGTTGTTCAAAGTTTTCTTAATCTGGATTTCGAGAACGCTCCGTATGAATGAAGGACGTGAATTGCAAACCTCCAGCTTGGATCTCTTGACTTTGTAAACTGTTCCGTCTTGCGTTAGCAGGAGTTTACGCTTCTGGCCTTTATGTTCCACAGACTTAACATCGAGGACTTTGAGCACGCTCCGATTTTTTTCTCCGCTAGCAACGGAGGCACTTTTACGGAGTCTAGTGCGTCAGCTCAGTCACCGTGATGTACGATCTTACACGCGCAAACCTTTATTTCTGTTTGGTGATAAGTTTGTTTTGGATATAGCAATCTTACACATATCCGTGATTGGTTTCTTGTTTTTTAGTCAAGTTGTAGTCAACTTTTTCTGTGATGCAGATAAGCAAAGAAACTGACCGTGCATTTCAAATGCTTTATTGAACTCAACAAAACCATCTTATTAAAGCTGATCGTTTCGGCGCAAATTACTTTACGTAATACTTAACTAATGTTCCTGCCGCTATGGATGCTCTTAGCAGCTAAGAACTTGTTTGCTATATTTGAAAGAAACAGTTCTCTTTAAACAAATGAACGACATAACATAATCATAACAGTCATTACCTTATCCAAAAAAAAAGTTTGTTTTGAAAAGAATTCTCAAACAATGGCTTCGTGCAGGAAAAAGCGAAATGTAAATATTGTTTATAAAAGAGTAAATTGTGCTATTGTGAAAACGATTAATCCTGCAGCTGGCATGGAAATATGCATATCGTCCCTCCAGCGCTGAGGCGAGGCGACTTATTTGTTGTTCCTTTGGTGTGGCGCATTCGTGTTTACCTTGATACCTATAAGGAGTTGTGTAAATGTTTTTATGCAGGCGAAGGAGTTAACAGTTTGCGCAATCTAGTACACAAGAGTTTTTTCAACACATTTGGCCTGCTTTTACATTCTTCTCCAGCTTGGATGTTTTGACTTGGTGAACAGTCCCGATTAGTACATTTCGAGTGGGATTGGTTAGGTACCTTTTCTCCGAGCAAACCTGAGCAGGCCCCTGTATGCTGTAGGGGGGGGGGGGCAACTGACAACAACAGCGTTGCTCCGAGCAACTTAGAGTAACTCCGACCCGTGACTGGGCTGCCCGGGGTTCAATGAATGTGATAATCAGGTCAAGTGAAAACTAAGCGCAGTTCCAGTATTAAAAGCGTTGTATACCTACAGCTCATATGTGAGATAAATTTGAATGTTCTTTGATAAAAATTCAACCAGCAGGCAAAAATTTTAATTAGACCAAGTGAATTTTGTGGCCTGGTTAATAAAACTGTTGAAATATGCGAAGAAAAAGATCTTCTATGGTTCTTAGGTGTTTAATTTCTATTGAGGTAAAACAATTTTTTGTCCAACAGTAATCTTCTTTGATCAGACATAATATTTTGTCTTAGCTGATCAGTACTTTTCTCCTTCTTTCTCCACAGAAGACAAAAAAAGAGCAAGCTGTCCAGAGGAAGAGGACGCGGCAAACATTGCTGTCAACGTTGAAAGCTCTAATGATAGCCATCACCCCAACAGCCATTTATTTCTACCTGACAGATTCAACCTGCAAACAGTTCCCAGTCGAAGCACTCACGAGAGTTCACATACACTGAGTCAATACACCGCAGCCACAGAGACTCGCAGAGGCCACAATCGTAGCAGAAGTGCAGCGAATTTATCAGTGCCGAGAGGACTTCTTTCACAAAGGAGACCGAAAAGGGGTCAATTCAATAACTCAGTGGCATCAAAGGCCGTTAAAAGGGCACCAAATCAGTCGGAAGCTGTCAAAGGTCCCGGAAGGAGTCCATGTGGAAGAGGGAAAAGAGGGCGCGGACGTGGTAGAGAGGAACAAGCTAGAAGTAAGTTAATGAGAAATTATGTTCTTTTCTTCTGTTTCGTGGGGGTCACGAGAAGTGAATTTGACATAGTTACTGGTTTTAGAAGATACATGATAGTTACATTACTTCCTTACAGACCTATGATCATCATACGAACTCTCAGTATTTATTTTAAAGTAACGTAGCATTCTGAACTCTCTCCACAGGGTCCGAAGCAGAATCTCGAGCGCTTTTTGCAGCCTCTCAAGGGTTTTTACAGCCAGACATGAAATACGAATGGAATCAGTTGTATGTTTTGGGTCTCCACCATAAGACATCGCAAGATAGTCTCAAGAATTATATTCAAATTATTAGCGGCTATGAAGTTGCTTCTGTGCGTTGGTTCAAGCCAAATGGAAAAGCAATCGTGGCGCTGAAAACTCACAAAATAAAAGGCAAGCACAATACAAGGTGCAAACTAAGCTGCCAGATGCAACAAAGTAAACAAAAACTATGCTCAGTCTGGGACGGAAATAAAATTTTCAGGCACTGTGATGTCACGTTCCACGGTTGACCAGTCACTGTGACTGTTTCGTTGTATGAATGGGTTCATGTAGAGGTGACTTGCTTCTAGGATAACCGTGCGCTCGGCTAACAATCTCGACTATTTTGTTGAAAGCCCTAATACTTAAAGTTATTTCACACAACATAAGCCAAGTTTAAGCTCTGGCCAAATGTCTGATATCTCTCAGTTTTGTGCGTCTTGATCTTTTCACCAATGGAAGGAGAATGCCAGATGTCAGTAACTCAGCCTCTACTTTGTAGTAAAATAAGAGGTTGAGAAGAGCTGCGTCCTCTCTCTAGTTCTTGTGTAGCTAGGCACTTATAAGCTATACTAAATGAGGGTTACTCACACGTTTTCATTCTGAAAATGTCCTTATTTTGGAGTTAGCATTACTTGCACAAGTTGAAGATCGTCTATCTTTGTTTAATGCAGATTTTCAAGACATATTACGAGGACAGGGAAAAAAACCGACGCTAGATGGTGTGACAGTCTTGATTGAAAGAGCACCACAATGTAAAAGCATATATGTCAGCGGATTTGCTCCATGCACCTCTAAAGATGAGGCACAGATGTACTTTGAAGAAGAAGTTGGCGCATTAGATCCGGCTCGGGGAGTAGTGTTTAGCCCAAGTTGGGACGAACAGGAAGAGAAATGCAGAATAAAAAGAGCTATTGTGTACTTCAGCGACAAACAAAGTGAGTATAACTATTTCACTGATAACCTAATGGAGGAGCTCATCAAGAGGAGCCTCTATTTCCCATACTTGGCTAAGAAGATCTTAGAAGTCAGCCCTTTCCCAAGTAGATTTATCATTAAAAACAACGCTTCCCTTGGGAGATTTCAGCGCACCCACTGTTGTCAAAGCCAAGCAAAACAAAGCTATCTCAGCGTCTAGGGAAATATGATGCTTTTGCGAGGGAAAAACCTGTTCCTAAAAATAAATTTCCTCAGGGAAAGGTTGACTCAAGGAATTAGTAGAGAGAGAGGCTCCCCATGATGAGATCCTCCCTAACGTTGTAATTTCTCTCAGAGTATGTTTAAATTTACAAACTGCCAAGCTCTTTTGATGGACCGGACATTACCTGACCAAGCGGACAGGTTATCTGGTCGTCTTTGACTAAACCCCATTTTTATTATGCTTCGGTTGGTTATCTATTTACCAGGTTTGTTTCCCCCCGCTTTCCCTTTTGGTGCCTTTAATTTCTTGCATCTTCTGTGATTGGGTTAATAACTTTAAGGTTTACGGACTTTCACTAGAAATCGATCTGGCATTAAATGTTTTTCTTGCTCATTCCAGGTCAGAGGAAAGCATTGAAAAATGATCACTTCCTAGACGACAACGCACTGCATGTAGAGGCATTTTATCCATTCTTGGGAACAGTAAATCCAGTAGATCAACCAAAAGGGTCGACGCGCCCCACCTCTAGTGACCCTAAAGGCAGCCGAATACCTGAGTTTTACAAACTTGTTGATCCGAATCTCATGGAGTTTATCATGGAATCAAACCAATCTAGTAAGTTGAAAGGAGCTTTAAACGATCGCGAAAAGACCCATATTAAGTGGAAAAATGGGGCTTCGTACGCCCTAGTAAAATATGCTGAGAGGAAACCGGACAGTGAATTTGAAGAGCTGGCTTGGAAAAAAAGATGCAATGAAATCGTTGATTCCTGTCTAGATAGTTGCGATGCACGTGAATTTCCTATAGATGAGGAGATTTGGGATGAGGTAGCCAATCAGCTTCCACAGATAGAACGCCAGGTGCTTTCCAAATACACAGCCAAAGTAAAGCTGATGGAGACATCTCATACTCTTAAATTGATTTGTCTAGAATCCAACATGCTTGACTTTGCCGACAAGTTAACAAATCGCTTGAAAAAGATTAAGCAAGAAGTACGTGAGAAGAAGATGGAGGAAAAGATAAGAAATGACATCTCCCTTGTTAATCTGCAGCTTTTTCAAAATGCTAAAATCGAGAACATACTTAAAGAAGAATTTAAGGAGGACGTTCGAGCTGAAGTCAAATTGGGCGACCGCGCTCTTGTCTTAAAGACACCTAAAGGACTCATGTTGCAAGTCTGTTGGTATCTTAGGCAACGTTTGGACGAGATCGATGAATGTGCCATACATATTCCACCAGAAATTGTAGACCTCTTGCAACGAAAGCCCGGAAAGAGAAAGATGGTTGCCGAATTGCCGGCAGGATGCGCCTTTACTGTTGACCACAAGAGAGGAAGGGTAATCTTTCTGGGTAAAAATCCCCCTGAAACAAAAGAAGGAAGCCAAAGGGCTAAGAGCGTGCTCGTCAGTGACCAAAGTATGGCAGTAACCACTAGAGATAATAGTCTTTTGAACTCTGACAAGTGGAGTGATCTTTACAAAAAATTGGAGAAACGACTAAAGATCAAGGTAAGACGCGAATTGCACTGCATTGCTGTCTTTGGATTCAAGAAAGACGTCATGGAAGCTGTGACGAAAATGAGAGACTTTTTTAATGAGAAAAAAGCAACAGAAGGAGAGTTTCCCCAAGATTCGCTGCTACATCGAAGGATTTTCAACGAATTTTTCAAAGATGATATAGAGGAGATGGAGCGAGAGCTTGCGCGTTATGGTGTCAAGATATCATTCGACGACAAAGGGGAGCTTATCAAATTCAGCGGAAGCGAAGAAGGCGTCAAAGAGGTGGAGGAACGGTTGTACGCCCTGCAAGAGACAATTAAAGAGAAAACTTTCAGAATTTACACACCTGGAATGAGAACATTCTTAGCACAAGAGGAAGGAAGGCGATTGATCGAAATGGTTGAACGAGAAAAGAAGTGCATCATCAGTGTAACTGATTTTACTGGCGAAGAAGAAGGTGATGATGATGAAGAAAGTGAGAGCGATGAATCACTAAGCAACAGTTGCGATGGAGACGAAATTGACGAAAATGAAAACACTATTCTCACTTCTGAAGGCAAAATCGTGACTTGGAAGACAGGAAACATCCAGGAAGAACAGGTGCGAGTAAATCACGAACAAGTGCACAAGAGCAAGCCTAAGTGGCATTTTTCGGTTGGCAGTTTAAGAAAGAATGATTTTCCTTAGATTTAATATTAAAAAAACAATCTTACCCTCGACAGAATACGATTTTACGATCCTATCCCCTCCCCCCCCCCCCCAGTTCTGTTTTTTCGTGACAAATTTTTTTTTATGGGTTGCCTAGAAAACTTGAAGGGAGCACTAAAATGCGATCACGAAGATTATCATCATACAGTAAGTTGTTCTGCTACCACATAAACATAAATCCCTTAATCACCCAAACAACGACATTGCTGAAGTAAAACCAATCCTAATACAGACGTTTACTTTTAATCTAATGCAGGCAGACGTGTTAGTATGTTCCGTCGGCTCAAATCTAATGCTATCCGTTGGTGCAATCGCCAATGCTATGAGCAAAGCAGCAGGTCCGGAATTACAACAGGCGTTATGGGAATCGGCAAAAGAAGCAACAGCTGATTTGGGTGAAGGCGACATCATTCGCACTATTCCTGGAAAATTACCTTGTCGTCATGTTATTCACTGTATATGCTGCCCATGGAAAGATGGAAGTAACGAGCAAAAGCAGGTTAGTGCGGGAACATGCAACATGAACAAGGTCATTTTCTGCAAAGGGGTAGCAAAAGCATTTCCAAAGGAATTTTAGTTTTTTTGTCTACTATATACTTACATGAAATGATTCATATATATCCTGCACGAATTTGGTTTTCACCTTAGCCTGCAAGGCAAGTACGAAAATGCATAGTCTAAGAGGCTAGTCAGATCAGGACATATACTTGTAGTATTTATATTTTATAATACAGCAAGCAATTCTTGGGCTAAATGGAGCACTCTGATTGGCTGATTTTTGATCGGGATTTTACAGTACGCTTCATTACCATGGAAACGGTCCGTTTCCGTACTCTTCTCTCTCTCTCTCTCTCTCTCTCTCTCTCTCTCTCTCTCTCTCCCTGGAAATTCAATTTGAGCGAAATACGAACAGTTTTGAAAGAGCTGAATTTAATTTTTTATCACTACAGTACAATTATAGCAAGCGGAATTTAGTTTTACCTGTAAAAAGTTACCGTTCAAAGTTTATAGAAGACGAAGATGTCCAAGATTCACCAAAGCGGAGACGTGTCCGATCGCTCAAAGAAACGATGCCATGTAATAAACAACTTACTACCCACACTTGCGCAGGACCGTACTGGGGAATATTGGCCCTGGGTCGTTTTTATGCGGACCCGCGACCTCGGGCTAACATTCCCCAGTGAGACCGTCGCGCTCAGTTAGGGTGCGTTCGATTGACCGTATTCCGGAATAGGAATACTTGGAATATAAGTTAGAAATCTCTCATTTTTACGGAGATTTACGTTAAAATTGTCAAATAGCTGCCAAAATACTATTTTAAACAAATTTTTATTATCCTTGCTCCTTCAAAACACGCCAAACATACGGTTTTAATCATCACTCCACGTATTCTTATTCCGGAATAGGGTCAATCGAACGCGCCCTTAGTAAGAGGTTATTATTGAATAGAAAAATAGAAAAGCAAGGCCAGGACGTCGCATAGTCACACCAACTTAAAAATACCATACCTCTAAGGCCCATGCTGAAGGTGCTTCTTTCCTCGTTCTTACCTCGGTTAGATATTGATCGTTAGGGTTAGGGTCTCTCTTTTGTTTTCTCACCAGGTTCTAAAAAAGCTGTTGTGCAAGTGTTTTGATATGGCGTCTGAAATGGGAGCTTGTTCTATCGGCTTACCACTTATAGGAACTGGTGGACTTGGTTTTCCACATGAAGTTGCGGTCCACGTGATGATACAAGCAGCCATTGACCACAGTCAAACAAACCCAGAGTCACCTATCGAGGAGTTCAGGTTTGTTGTGTTTAGTGATGACCCGACTGGAATCGAAGCAATCGAAGACAATTTTATTGGGCTTAAGAAGGAGCGCCAGCCAATGCGAAAATATCGAAAGCAAAATGTACCAAAACGAAATCCTACGCCTTTCCTTATGCCAGAGCTTGAGAATAAAGATGTGGAGTGTGGACAACTCAAGGTACGAGTCGTGAAAGGAGATATAACCAAGGAATCCGCTGAGGCAATTTGCAATGTTGTTTTTCACGACCTTGACATGAGAAGTGGAAGCTTGAGCAGTTCCATTGCTGCGGTTTGTGGCAACGTCGTACAGGAAGAGCTGCAGGCACAATTGCCACAACGTCCAGGGGATATCTTGTTAACGTCAGCTGGAAGGGCAGCAGCGATGAAAAAGATCGTGCACATAGTAGTGGGATCTTCCAAAATGAAGCATCTTCAAAGCTGTGTGGAGAAAGCTCTTAAAAAAGCTGATTCCGAAGGATTGCGTTCCTTGTCCATTCCAGCGGTTGGCAGTGGAAGATTGGGTTTATCAGCGGACGACTCAGCGGAAATAGTTTTCGCGGCAATCCGGGCTTTCACCGCCAGTCCGTGCGCTTCAATCCGTGAAGTTAAAATCGTAGTTCAGGACGATTCCATTACTGGAGTATTTGTGGCCAAACTGGAAGCAATCCAAAAAGAAAATAGCAAATCCTTGTACTGTGAGAAAAACGATGCTGAGGGGGCCACAGACTGTGGTCGGGGAATACTTGAAGATTCCACGGATGAATCGACAGCAGGTTTTCGGCGCCAAAACGTTGTTATCCATGGTCGG
>NC_090887.1:17687720-17747720 GCF_036669925.1 Montipora capricornis | reverse complement strand
CAACTTAAAGACTTTTTTAAAGTTGAGCTCTTTACTTTTATACTGGTCATATCATTAGTAAAACAGATTCCCTGTATTTTAATTGGCTCGTTCACCTTGTTTATATCGAGAACTTCGTGATTTCGAAGATGAACTTCCTAACCAGTAGGCTTCTTTTTTGTCTTCTCTCTTCCAAAAAAACTTCGTGAGATTACTAATGTGAACAGTTTTAAGGTTCATATTAAGACTTATCTTTTTAGGACTTTATAGTAGTGAGCAATTTTATATTCAATTCTTACTTGCATTCATATATATTTTAGTTTTTATATGCATTATCTTTTGTTAAATTCTTGTAAAGTAATGCAGTTGTAATGCGCAGCTGATCATTCTCATGTTAAGCTGCGCACAATAAGTTCACAAATTATTATTATTATTATTATTATTATTATTATTATTATTATTATTATTATTATTATTAAAGTGCCCATAACCTAATTTTTCTCACTCTAGTCATCTGAATCTACACATATCTCATAGACGTTTCGCGAAAACAAAATTGCGATTTTCCCAAAACGCGATTTGAAAATGAAATTAGAGAACGTTCAAATTTGCCGGCATTTTGGCTCACCATTCGCCTTAGTCTTCTATCGATTCTTCCCGGTCACAATACTGCTGTGACGTAGATTAAGGAACTCGTGACTTCAAGTGAAAAAGGAATAGCGATATAAACAGTATAGTAAGGAATAATTCCCTTGAAAATGCCTAACCCTAACCCTAACCCTAACCAAAAACGATCGCTGAGCGATACCTTGGCGTTGATTATTAAGAAAAGATAAGACCCACGCCAACAAGCATTCCTTAATCTACGTCCCAGCGAGCCCGTGAGGTCCTGACCAGCGGAAGGGGTATACCAAATAAATATAGGATTGAAAAAGTCGTAGAAAATTCGCCTCTCGCTGGAATTGAAAAATTCTTTCGCCAAAGTTCATTTTTTAATATGGACTTTCAAATAAGAAAATAAAACTTTTTAGGTTATGGGCACTTTAAGTACCATATGTGTTCAATAAGGAACTAAGACAACCATAAGATTCCTTATCACTTAAGTAAGTCATCGGCGAAGGCGATGCATTTAATTTCTTTGTCTTCTACTACTATGCCTTTTATATCTTGATTTTGTTTGATAGCGCTAAGGAGCCCCTCTTCCGATTGAAAAAAGCGGTTCGGAGGAATTTAGTTTTAAGGCGTGAAAGACGTTTTGCGATACATCAAGACAACTTTAGTAAGAATTTTTCCAGTCGCAAAAAGACCTAATAAGAGGATTGCTTAGTTTTAAAAATATGTTTCGGGTAGGAAAAATTGTTCTGACTCTTGAGACAAGCGCCATATTAGGAATAACGGGATACATGCAGTTGAATTTTAAAATCAGTTGTCGAATGAACAGATTTAACTACTTTGTCGTTAAATGGTGGGGCTCATCTCGCCGTTCTGCCCCGGTCAGTGTAGCCTGACTAGGAAGTTAATTTTGCTCACCAGTTTTCCCATGCACCAGTTTTTGAGTCAAGGGGAAAATTAAAGGGGCTAGGTCACGCTATTTTAGGTAATTTTGTTTAATTTTATTAATTATGAGCTCTAAACGTCAAATTGGCAGAGCAAGAGTCTTGCATTTGCAAAATCACGGCCATCTAACGACTGAGAATGATTTTCCAGCTTTGTAAATGCCCTTTTGCTATAGACTGACTGATATAAATTTGAAAAAAGGTGGGCCGACGTTTTTCAAATTTACCCAAATTCAATCCATTTCAATCTTCTCCAGTTTTTTCCATCCATGTCCTTTCTTGGCTTCCCTGTGTTTTGTTAGAGTTCTTCTATAGTTTTGAACAGTTAGTTTGATATTTTAGTTAATTCTATGACCATTAGATCTGTGTTGTAATTGCCTGACATTGCGTGACCTAGCACCTTTAAGCATGCTTATTCTTTTAAGTGCGTAAATTTCTTAAATTTTTATTGTATGTGTATATATGGTCACGTGATATATTTCTATTTAACAATTATACCATGAGTTCGATTGATGGTTTACAAGGCACGTATTGCCGAGTTGATTGATTCAAACTTCGAAGTCTTACATTAGGCGTCATTGTAGAATGACCTTTGATTTAATGAACTCAGTTTCAAAAAAGTGGTTAAACGTTATTTTAGTAACAAAACTAAATATAGCAAAGATCTTGCTTTCTTTGGGGAGCTGGTTTTTTTGTTGTACTGGAATTTAAAAAGAACTGCAAACTCATATAAAGTTTCTTTTTTCCAGTCCCTCGCCGGAAAGTAGGTGAGCTTTGCGTGATCAGCGAACCACTCTAGATGTGCTTAATAGGCAAAACAATATATTCTTGCAAACGTTACCTTCCACCTCTGACAAAAGCACCGTAGCTTTATCAGTATTTTTGTCACTTGTTTTCGTAATGAATGTGGTTTTTCTACAAGCCTTCAGTAGTCCAAATGTGTCGGAGATTGCTAAAACCTTAGACAGAAGTTAAGCTTAAAATCGCTTGGGTTACTTATATATCCCTCGTTATTGTGGACTTCAAATCTCGTCTAAGCAAGGTGCTTGCATTAAGAGAACTAACAGTGCTTGTAAGAAATAGAAACGAAGTTAGCTTTGAAGTGATTTGTGTATTTCCGTACTGCATTAAAAATTATAGAAAATGTTCACATAGTGATTTTTATAGCCATCAGCATCTTACTTTGGAACCCTTATATGTCACCACGTCCTTATTGCCACCACTTCCCCTCATTGCACAGTGCATTGCCCGTTCCGTCATCTTCCGAATAATGAAGCCTTTCTTCCCTTCTCGCGTTTGCAGGAGCAAATACGATGTTTGATGATACTGATTCCCAAGTAACACAAGCTCTGCAAATGGCATAGACTAAAAACCATACATACCATAGTACACGAAAAAGGGCATTTGATAAAATACCCCATATTACTAAGGGCGTACATGAAATTGTGTTGCACTGAGACATTAGGATTGGTTACCAGAAGAGATGTTTAACAGTTGGGGTCAGTTAGTTGTAATCTACACAAAAAATATTTTTATACAGATATTTCCGTCACACAACTAATGTTATAAAACCTGTTATTATATCTCTCAGATAGTACGCGCGCTGTGATTGGCTAAATTAGCGGGCCGCATTCTACAGTACAGCCTGGAGCCCGCTAATGTTTAAATTTCGATAAAACATTATCTAGCAAGTTTTTCATGTCGTTTCTGTTACATAAACTTGTAAAACTGTTTGAATCTAGCAAGCAACTATTCAAACAGCCAAGAAGATTTAGTTTTTCGGGTTTTGACTCGACAATCTTTGTGGCAGCAGAACCTTCCGCTTGACTTCAACTAGTTTCCTTGCCCACATGCCGGATTAACCTCTGAGATATAATAAATATCTTACTAACCTCGCTTTCTCGGTCCGTACTGCAAGTTACGAATCCTCGTTTTTTTCCCGTTGATGTATGGCCCATGCGCGAAGCGCTTCGCGCTTGGGCCATAAATCAGAGGGAAAAAACTCGGTCCGTAACTTACAGTACGGACCTCGAACTCGCAACCAGCAACGACGGTCACCAAAGACGACTCAGCTGAAGGGGACTGAGCTAGGAGCGCTTTCCTTTTGTATGGAAACCCGGTTTCCGGGGGTAAGGCCATCCCCCCTTTTTTTTTCGTTTACGTCGAATGCGTTTCCTGATATTGGGTCGGTCGGTCGGATTGAAAAAAAATAATTAAACAAAAAAAAAAAGAAATCTCGGAATCGGAGGCCTGGTACCCCAGCATCATAGCTGTGGAGCCAGGAAAACAACAAGACCTGAACCCAAAATCAATATGGCGGAAAGGTTTGTGGATGTTGTTGCAAAATTAAGACAGCGTGGGAAAAAGGATCAACCACCGAAACTCCTATGCGACATAAAAATGGGTTAAAAACGTCGTTACTTAGTTTTTTCTTTTTTGGAAAATGACAAAAATTTGGGTCGGTCGGACGACGCTAAACGGAGAAAAAAAAGGGTATAGGGGATAGCCTAAATCAAATGGAACAGACTTTTCCATAGCAAGGGAGAAGGATATCCTCTCTTGCTTCGTAGGTATTCCTCTTCTCTCGTTTTCAGTTTGCCGAAATGATCGGAAAATCCGGCACAATCTGCTGCGTCCCACTAGTCCCATGCTCCTTTATGAACTAAAAGCGCGGATTCTAGTACCATGTCTTTAAAGAAAGAAAAAGGACTCCGTGCAAAAGGAACACGGTTGTCCCATTTCGTTTTGAGTGAGGGAAATTTTCCCTGTTCCTTTAACAGGAAATTCTCCCCGGTTTTTCCAGCGCCCCAGATATTTACCGGTAAGCTGGAAGTCGATTTTAAAGATAGGAGAAAATGAAGTAGCCCGAAAAAAAATTAGGTAGTTTAAAAAATGGACCCTCATGATACAGAGTTTTCAAGCAAGCAACCGTGGACAATAATCTGAATCAATTGGCTTGATCTGTAGCGGCGAAATTACTGGGTTGCAACCCAGTCAGAAAGTGAGTTGAATTTCTTCGTTTTTTCCCGTGTCGAGAAAATGGAAACCTGTCACTCCCCTGCTAAGTATTGTCTTTGCGCGTAGAGTCTTGTGCGCGTATTTTTTTTTTTTTTCACTAACTGTCATCTTATGTACAACAATGAAACCAAATGGCAAATTCTGTATGGGTTTAACGAACATTAGAGGAATCGAACGCCTTGAATGCATCTGTGTTTGCTGAAGTCGCATCTCAGTTGTCTGACTGTTTTACATTTATCTTGTACTCAACTCTGCAGAGTCTTCAGGTAGCCGGAAAAAAGTGGAAATGTGAAAGTGAAGAATTATTTGAAAGAAAGCTTGTTGTCTATTTTGTGCTTCATTATTCACGGAGAAGGTTCTCAGTTCAGAAAAGGGTTTGATTATGAACTGTTAGATTGAAATTTCAAGACGGATTGTGTTTCTTGTTTGCACGCACGCAATATTGAAATAGGAAGGGTTTTGGGACTCTAATAGCAAATATGTTGTTTGTTTCAATAAATTTTACGCTGGAAAAGGCTTTTATTAGATTTTAAGGTCGTTCCGGATTCATCGTGTTGTGTAACATCGATTGTCATTAATCTTTCGCTGAGAATTCGAAATTCAGACTTGCATATAATATGCTATTTTTCTTCATCTGTCGTTTCGCTGAGATAAAGCCAGGATCCGAGCCAGGATTCGAGCCAGGATCCGAGCTAGGATCCGAGCCAGAACTCGAGACCTACCCTAACCCTAACTAGACCTAACTAGACTAGAACCAACGCAAATAGATTTAACCTAACCGAGAGATTCGAGAATAAATTGCGGAGAAAGCTCATCTTAGTTCGAATCCTGGCTGGAATCCTGGCTCGGGTCTTAGCTCGAATCCTGGCTCGAAGTTTTGGTCGCCTCCGTTTGGCTTGCCTATTATTGTTAACTCCCGGCTTTAGCGTTACTTTTTGGTGCAAACGTAAAGCCAAAAAAACTTTTGACCTGGCATCAGATTAGACTGAAAAGAAGAGAAATTATGAAGCGGAAACAACATGTTCAGTCCCTTCCTTAATGTGTGCAATAAACGTTTTCTTAGTGCAACTGCAAGACATGCATGACATGCAGGAAAACATCGGTCAGAGCAGACTATTTAACTTAAAGAAGAAACGAGTGAGTTTTAGTCATGAGCATGTTTTGTTATAGCCTGCAAAGCAGGCACTTCCGTTGAAATGGCGCGCTGTCGAAACGAGGGGCTTGGTTGCAGTACATAGGAGAAACTAAACGACGTTTAAGAACACCGCCGCACTTTAGATAACGCTAACACCAAATCCAAACCTACTACAGTAGCAGTTCACTCCCCGCAACATCTCTAAGGACATGCAATTAATTCCTATCGAAAAAATACTTTCTAACAGAGACTCGATCCGTAAGGACAGGGAAGCTTTTTTTAATTTCAAAAGGCAGGACAATTGATCCCCGGAATTGATCCCAACGGTCTTAATATCCGCGAAGAATCGTATTAGATTTCAGTTTATTATTTATAGTTATTTCCGTTATTTTCCGTTACTCTTAGTATTTGAATTCAAATTCGTTGTAACTGCCATGTTTTATCACATTTTTTCCAGTATTACGTCAACATCCATTTACTATAAATATGTACATAAAAGCAATTCAATGTAAACTCTCATTGTACCTGAAGAAGGCTGGTTTGGCCAGCCGAGATATAGTACATCACTAAAATCAAATCTACGTTGTATCGGCTCTTGCTTAAAATATTTGGAGCAAGAGCCGGGCCGATACACCGTAGACTTTCAAAAATATATGATCGCATAAATGAAGACGTTATGATTATCAGTTTCCATCCTGACTCCCCAAGGCGTATAGCACAGGGTATTTCCAGACGGTCGTGAACAGCCATCTATGACAGCACGTTAACGAGAGTTGGCTACGCACGCGCGTTTTGAAGTTTTGAACAGTTTTTCCTTGTTCTCTGAAAATCCGCGGGGTAAAATGAGCAAAATCACACGTTCTATGGAAAACTTGAACCCGGCACAATATTTATATTTTCTTTCTTATGTTGATCACAGATAGCCTTACGCTAATCCTGGATTACGTTAATCGGCTTTCGAACAACCGGGCCCTGTAGAATAGACTGGAAGTCCATTGCCTTTTCCGACCAGTTTGACCGCGTGTAGTTTGTAAAGATTGAGACTGGCGCGAGACATCATTCCGCGAGCTGTGAAGAGGGTTTCTATCAGCCAAGGTTTGAAAGCAAATCATGGATTCTTTATCTTCTTTCCGCAGCCATAATAGTTATGCAGAGACGAGAATCGTTATCGCTTCGAGGTGGCATATTTGATCCACGTAGGTTCCTGATCTTTTGTTGCTTACAACCTCGAAGGCTCTCGAAGTCGCTGAGGTCCAAACTAATCATATACATAGCTATTTTATTTCAGGTTGAATAAGCATAATGTTTTTTGTTTTTTGTTTTTTTTGCCTTTCACTGACTTTTAAGATGTCATTCTATAAGCTTCTGTTCTTTATTTTTTTCTGTGAAAGATGAAAGAACAATAATTAATTTCAGCTCCAACGGGTTGTTAATTTCTTTACGTACATTTAGGCTCTCATCGAAGATCGGCGATCCAGCCGAAGTCAATGAAGTGATCTGTGTGTGCAATCAAGTGTACTGGAGTGAAAAATTCCCCGTTAACATACTAAATCGCACTGAGAACAGGATTATATGAAATGGGTGAGGAGGCATATTTTATCTACATTGTTATCGAGTAATTCCGACAGCGGTCGTGTAAAGGCACCGGCCATTCCGTCTGAACACCAGAACGTGGGAAACTTTCCCATGGAATGTAAACTTTGCACTTGTAATATTTCTAAATGAAAATATTTTTTCTTGTTTGGAACAAACGGCCTATCTCCTTAGCTAACACTCTATTGAAACAACACACACCATATTTCTGGTCGTCGGTCTATTGCCATTATCAAACGAAGACTACAAGTCGTGATATTGTTGTTATGATGATTTGTCTGTTCGGGTATTTTTTTAAGTGTTCGTTTTGCTCTCTTTATCGAATCACCTAGAGATAAGTATTTTTCAAACCTACACTGGTTTGTAAATGAAGTTTGTTTAGCTTTATTCTTCGCTGTGAGCTGTCTGTAGATCATAGCTTGTTTTCAATTTCTACTTCATTTTCTGAATACAACGCTGATATTAACAGACTGTTAGTTTGATATCACGACTTAGAAAATCACTTGAGAAGCAGTTGTGTCGGTTTCGTATTGTGGCTAGTTTAACGATCGTGTCAATTGCAGAACTTCACGAGAATTTGATGTCGTGAAAAAATGTACAAACTAATTAATACCATGACGACTTTTTCATACCCAAAAATTATGCCAACAAAATACAGCAGCTTTGCAGATGAACAAAACTGCCCGCCGCAGGAGTTTGACTTGAGGAGGGTTTGTGTCTTGGTTTACTCTGTGGTGGCTTTTATTTTAGGAAACGCACGTTTCAGACATTGAGTATTAAATAAATTTATTTTGGTTATAACGAAGCTTATAAAACCATTTTAATGTGCAAAAGTGTTTTACAGGGTTTAGACTTGAAGAGATCTCAAATCGAAGCAACTTTGATCACGGATCGAATTCATTGAGAAGCTTTGGTCACATGACCAAAGCTAGCTCGCTTGAAAAGGAAGTGTTATGTTTTCCAAAAAGCATCAAAGACTTCGTGTGTGTTGTTTGTATAAACTGTGCAATCAGCGAGTCTTCATGAAGCTCTCAAGAGGTAAATTTTTAACTTCCATTAACGTAATTATTTTCCGAAGAGAGAATCTTGCTTCCATATTTGGCAAAAACGTTGCTCATAGGTGAATTTCTTGTAAACAGCAGTTTGCTTTGACAAGATTTCCCCTTAAGCTGTTACATGTAGTCTTCACCGATTTCTTTTATCTATCTATATTGAATTAAGTCTGGAATAAAGTGGGATTTCTTATTCATCAGTCTTGAAACATAACAGTTTAGTACAACAATCACAGTATTATTGTCTTTGACACTAGACTGCTTTCTAGTAGCAACAGCAGCAAGAAAAAAAAATTGATAACTGTTACATTCTTCAATACACATGCTTACCTGTAGTTAAGGAGAATTTTTTCTTGTGTGTCATAGCTAAAATTTTGGACTTTTTAAAACTGAAACTGTTTTGTATATAGGTTGATCCTTATGAATGCACATCTGTCAGTGTTATTTTATGACAATTTATTACCACAAAATGGAATTTAAAAAATCATAATCCCTGTTTATCTGAGTGAATAATTTTCAGACAAAAGAGGTTTCAAGTTATTCTGATTCTGATGAGGTACCCGATGTGAACTTGACCCAGTATACCTCATGAGAGGGAAAAATAATGATTATCTTAGGATGTCACTTAAATAAGACCACAGACTGCACTCTTGTTATATCTGCACTTTCATGTAAAATATTTAGGAATTATTGCATTACTGAGTGGTACTTACATACAGTAATGAAAAAAATATATTTTCCTGATATTATTGTTATTATTAGTCTCATCATCATCATCATTAGGAGTAGTAGTAGTAGTAGTAGTAGTAGTAGTAGTAGTAGTAGTAGTAGTACTGTTGTAGTAGTATTAATTAATTAAAGTTTCTGAGAAAAATTATTACTTTTTTTGTGATCCTGAATTTGACATCAAAATCCCATGACTGATTAGTTGAGAATTGCTTATGTGTATGTTGCAGGTCATTTTGTTCCTTAGGTTAATTTGCAACAAAACTAGGCCATTTTGTTTCAGACAAGGTCAACTTGTTTCAACCTACAGTAGATCAAGTTGTTTAACCTACAATAGGTCAATTTGGAGCAGGTACAAAACACAGGTCACAGGTCATTGTTTTACCAATACAAAAAGTATCCTAAACTTGATCTAGGTTGAAACAAGTTGACCTACATGTAGGTTGAAACGAATGGCCTAGTTTGGTTGCAAATTAATGTAAACAACAAAATGACCTGTATTGTCTTTGTGTGTAGAGTCTTCTGGGCATATTTTTGGTGGGATTAAGGGGGTAGTAGAAATGCCTAGATTTATCTGGTGGACACAGTAGAATATTTAATTCACCTGCAATGGCGTCGAAGTCATTGTTACGCGAAAGGTGTTTTGGTGGAACTTAAAACAAAATATACTCTTACGGAGCTCAAGAATGGAACATCAATTGGATAAACAAAACAGGCAGTGAAAAATAAATATCTGTAATCTTGAAAGCGACGAGTAATGGTATTCAACAACAATTGCATCTTTCGCAGTCAGATCTTTGTTTCCAATATTTTACTAAATGTCATGTTATGTACAACAATGAAACCAAATGGCAAATTATGTATGGGTTTAACAAACATTGAAAGAATCGAAGGCCTTGAATGCATCTGTCTTTACTGAAGTTGCATCTCAGTTGTCTGGCTGTTTACATTTATTTTATACTCAACTCAGCACAGTCTTCAGGTAGAGAAAAGTGGAAATGTGACAGTGAAGAATTACTTGAAAGAAAGCTTGTCGTCTATTTTGTGCTTCATTATTCACAGAAAAGGTTCTTCAGAAAAGGGTTTGATCCTGCCTATTCCATGTCCAAGGACTGTATGGGAGAGAATACTAAAATGCAAATATGAGTTCTGCCTTAAGAGAAGTGTTTGGGCTCTTCTTTTGCTTCTTGTACATTGTGTAATACTACAAAAACTCTTCTTTTGACAGATGATGACTTGGAGAGTGGGTACCTCAGTCCTGGGAGTGATTCAACGATATCACATGGTCAAAAGCAACAGAATACAAACAACTTTCTCATGCCTGAACACAAGGTAATCATATTGGTTGTTCCTTATGCAGAAATAATTTCTTAATGGAAAAGAAAATTGATCAAATGGACCTCAGTATTACAGTACATGTCTTCTTATCAATGATAAATCACAGTTTGTTGATCCACAGCAAATTTGACAATGTTCATGTTGCATTTTTTCATAACCCTTTCCCACCTGAGAGTTTAAGACTTTTAGATTTTACTTTCCAGTTGGGGGTGCTTAATAGCTGTTAATGTGTTAAAAATGAAAGGGCTTTTTGTGGCTTGAATGTTATTGAAAGCCAATAAGCAACAAAAATAATCATCTGCTACATATTCAGGCACAGGGTGCTTAGAGTATGTACGAGGCTTCAGTTTCTGGGGCAGGCTCACATGTACCATGGCTTCTACATGTATTCTATTGACCACACAAAATAAATTGCTAGGAAGAAAAATAATAATAACAAAAATGCCCGATTTTAGTGTTGTTTGGGCATTCTTTAATGGACAGAGATCAGACTACACATCTGTATTCTGAGCATGTCAGCATTTAATTTATTGATAGCAGAGGTTCATGTACACTGTACTATGGTATACCGCAACTTATAACCCATGAATTTTTGGTCAATTTGGCTAATCTATGTCTCATGGTGCAAACTCACAGGACATTTCTCATGCAAAAACCCCCGTTTGCATGGATATTTACCCTGTGAATTGCTGTAGCAATCATGTCTGTTGAAAAGAAACCATGCCAGCGGAGAAAAGGCAGCAGAAGAGTTTTCATTTTACATGGAAAAATACAAACTTGTTTTCTGGAGTCTAGTGGTGTGACATTAAAAAGGTGGTTGCAAATGGTGTTCCAGAATGTACAAGAAAGTAAAAAAATATGTTCTCAATGTCTTTGAAGTTGAAGAAAAGTTATGAGCAGACTTTAGAGGCTTAATCCTACGGTAACATGAACTTTAACCGAGTAATTTTGTAGAGTAGAGAATTTAATACACTGTGTTTACGAACTATGAAATTAACCAACCGGTCTAGGGAGAGAAAAATTACAGCTCCACTGGAAAACACTGACAGGAGTCATCCAGACTTTGCACATTCTGTCCTTTCATGGTTGAAATTTCTTTCTCAGTTAAGCAAAAAACTGCCTAGTTTTTTAGTTTTTGACACGCATTGACAATTAAATTGATTAGATTTTTTTCCAGAGACCGACACGCTTTCTTTCTTGCCAAATTTTGAACAGTCCATCGAAAAAACACAAAGCATCACCATCAGATCAACACTGGCTTTTTACGAGTGGGTTTTTGCTTGATATGTAAATTAATGGGAGGGTTATAAAATAAATAAACCCCTTTCTGGCTTGCTGGTATGTTGGCTGATAATGTCCTTGGCTAAGAGATTGTCCTCGAAATTTAATTTTACTCTCAAAGGTTTGCATCTCAGCCGCAGGCATTGTCAGCCAACATGCCAGCTACCACTGAGGTTTATTTACTAAATGACAGAAAGAATAAAGTGCATTACATCTCTCTCTGTTCTTTTAGTCCAACACAGTGCGCATCAAGTTTGAGTTCAGGGGAGAAAAGAGGTAACCTCTGAATTATTAATTTTATTTCTTGTTAGAGAGTACAGGGAGACAGACATTATTGTGTGCCCAAGATGTAGTACACAAACATGTAGGTACAGTTTCCCAAGCATTGTTTGGTGACTCCTACATGTAATTGGGAATGGTGGGATTTCTGGCCTGTACCTGGTCAATTGTACGATCCTGCCCCTGTCATCCCTAGTTTTAGTGTCTTTTAAATTTAATCGTGTTTTAATTATATCATGGGCGGTGCCTCGCATGGGTCCTCGTGTCCCGTTCGCACCTTCCCTTTTGACCTTATCACTTCGTATCACTTTGCATATATATTTCATTTCTTTTCGGTTATTTCTTTTTTGGTATGTAACATGTGTAATGGTCAATAAACTTGTTAAAAAAAAAAAAAAAAAAAAAACTTCCTTTTGGAGCTGTTACTTTGTCTGTGAGTTCCTCCTGATGAGGGGCATTTGAAATTCCCATAAGCAAGAATCATTTTCACCTGGAATTTAGTGTCTTTTCTTATTGTCAATAGTTTACACTCTGAATCCATTTTTGCAGTTTCCTTTGTTCCCACAAAAACATCCTACCTATCGAGGCATATACACCAGACAGACACAGCTACCGCAACTACTGTAACCTTAGTTAGGGTTAGGGTTAGGGTAACCCTAACCTAAGCCATTCTTGATTTCCACAGAATTATTCCATTCTCCAGACCTGTCATTTTGACAGAACTGCTGATAAAAGTGAAGACAGCGTATGGACAGGAACTCTCTATGAATTATGTGGTAAATGAGGTACACCGTACATCCTGCTATTTGTACTTTTTCTGGTCATTTTACATGTACGTGTATTGTCAGTGCCTGTCTATGAGTCAGAGAGCAGTTGGCTCAGGAAATGTTGGATTGGCTGTGTGTGGGATGGGTAAAGAGGCTTGTTGGATGGCAGTTGTGTAGGAAGGGTTGGGATGGAAAACACTTCAGTGGGTAATTAACCCATTCACCGCTAAACCGGCCATTATTAGTATTTTACTCTGTCTAATGCCGGTCTATTTTACTCGTCAGTGGAGAACCCCCAGGAGTCAATGGGTTAAACATTTTTTTCAGCCAAATAACTTTGTATCATGGTGTTGCAAGGTGACAATTCGGAAATTCAAAATGCTGTATTTTCAAAATGAAAGATGTCATGGAACTCGAAACTTGCAAAAAGATTTATTGCTAGCTCATCTTCAACCTCCAAAAGATACAAATTCAAAGCACCTCGCCGTTTTGAATTTAGAATTTGATGAAGTCACTGTGAAAACCATCTATGGAGTCTTTAAATAATAAAATATTATAATTTATTGTAGTAATAATATTATTATTGTTATATTTAGGGCGTGTTGGATTGCCCCTATTCCGGAATAATATATAAAGTGATGATTGAAAACGGTATATCTGGCATTTTGAAGCAACAAGGATGATAAAGATATGTTTAAAGTAGCATTTTAGCAAGTGTTTGACAATTTTCGTGTGAATCTCCATAAGAACAAAGGATTTCTAACTTCTATTCCATGTATTCCTATTCCTTAATATGGTCAATCAAACGCACCCTTAGCATTTTAAGGTTAATCTTCAATTTTTGAGCCAACTTCTTTTTCCCCTCCTTAGATTGCAAATGCAATTCCTATTTTAAACCAGTCAGACCTTGACAAAGCTATTGAGATTTTGGATCGCAGTCAGCACCTTACAAGTCTGAGAATTCTCTTGTCATTGCCTAATGGAGTTACGGAGAATTCCTGCCAGCAAAAGACAGGAATGCATCCCCCAAGTAATCCCAAAATTGGATCTCTCTTTGGTATTGCAAGCAAGCCATTTTATGTAAGTAAAACATGGTTAAAGCCTAGATAGGGTTATTATGTAATTAATTTGATTGGGTGACAGGAAGTATCCTTTTTGTACAGAGTAGAGTTTTTTTTTTAATAATTTATTTTAGCTTTTTCATAAAGTTTACTTACACTGTATAGAGTAGGTAATAAGCCTTTCAGCAAGTTGATAGCTACATGTAGCTTTCAATAATGGAAAAATTTAAATACAGGTTGCAAGTTTGCTTTTCACCCTGCATGACACACAGTGAAAGGTACTGCATGCTTCAAGTTACACCTGAACCTGTAAGCTTCTGTTTTTGTACCTCACTCATTGCCATGCTTGCATTGATATAATGGCTTTCCCGCCGGCTGAGCTTGCAAAAGAGGCGGGAAATGAGGTTCTCACACAGTGAAGGGGGGCTGGGCCTGAGTTAGGTTATCACGTGTCTGTTTCTTGTGTGGCAGACGAATGGCATTCAGTGTGTGAGAATTAACTATTCCTTGGCTTAAAATAACGTAATGTTTAAGAGACAATAATTTAACTTTGCATCTTCTGTCTCATGTCACATTAAGTCAAATTATTAAACACTTGACTGTTTTCTTTTCTTTACCTTAGAAAAGAGGACGACCAACTAGATATGGCTTGGGAAATAGGTAAGGTCATTAGTGTCCCAAATGTTACGTACTGGTCAACAAGCATTGTAACGAGATTAATTAGTTAGTTTTGATTATTTGCAAAATTAAGGTCAAACTTCAAGTCATGCTCATCACAAGATCAGTGAAGTATCATTAATTTTATCCAATTCAGGTTCAGTCAAAATGTGAAACTCGATTGTTGTAAACTGTCACTGTATTGTACTTGAAGAAACTTACAGAATTCAAGGTTACTGAGTAAGGCAAAATATCTAAGGGAAGAGAATGTTGTTGATCATTTTTTTCGATTAAAAGATATAAACAGTACTTGACTGTACAATTTGCATGTTGCAGGATTAGCTGTATTTAACATACTGACTTTTGAGGAATCACAGATGGTGTTTAGATAAAAATAGTATTGCTTTACATGTACCAACAAACTCAACCCACATAATGACGTGCAGTCTGGGAATCGAACCCGGGCAACATTGGTGGGAGGGGAGTGCTCTCCCCACTGCGCCATCCCTGTACCACTGGAATTGCAAAGTCGTTGACTCAGTCTTATCCTGACTTCCCCTTTCCCTGTACCTGGTCCCCATAAATAAGATGTTTTGCAAAATGCAGGAAACAAAGTGAAGTAATTGTTAGGAATTTTGGGGTTCTAATATTGTTGATTTAGAATTTATGTTAATAATAAAATTAGGCATCTTTCTAGATCACAGTCAACACCAGATGAGATTGCTTACATTGCTGGGGACCCACCCAACACTCCCAGTCTCTCAAGGTACAGCTACATCTCGTACATGTCATCCAGCAGTATTCATACCACAGGTCGTAATTCACCTCCTCCAGGATTCCATCAAGATCATCAGATCCCTGTACAACCTTTTCACATGGTCAGGGTAAGGACTGTCATGTTCTTTTTGATGCTTGTGATTTTAAGCTACTAATATAATACAGTTTCCACACCAGCCTTGGTTGTAATTTTATTACAGTTCACTTTGAGGATTGAAGGTGATTGTTGACTTGTGTTGGTGTTTATGTTTGAGTCAGTGGAATGTTTTATTGGGACTAACTACTGTAGAACAAGTCAAAACATTTTCTTTGCATGGAAAAATAATCAAAGGACAACTGTGAAGAAGTCGTGGATATAATGCTTACAAAATGGGAGTTCTGTTGCAATCAGTTGCTTTCTGATCTTGTTTGGAAATAATGACTGAATTGGTGTTACATTTTTATCTAAGAGTAATGCGTTATCATTGGCAGGCTACTCCAGGTCATTTTTAAATATCTGAAGAGTCCTCAACTGTATAAACAGCTACGAATGCCTCAGTTTGTGATAACTGAAAACAAGGATTGTTTCCAAAACTTTTCAAACTTTCATACAATCTGGAATGGATCATGAAACATGCTGTATTTAGTCGCATTTAATAGATGCAAAAGAGCCAGGTGAAAAGAATCGCCAATGGGTGTTTTCAGCTTCTTTTAACTTTTTACGATGTTTTTAAAATCCTATGAAGTAACAGAGGATATCCATTTAGCTTGGAAAGAGTGAATTTGTGTTTGATTCTTATCGCAAAGGATTGCTTCACTATTCAACTTCAACAAGGTGATACCGAAAACATCTGGATATTTCTCAACTTTGCAAACACAGCTATCGATTTGTTTTAACCCCGTCTTTTACATTTAAGCACCTTTAGCTTTTAAAATAATATGTTACAAGTATACCTAACCAATAGAGTGATGAAATAATAATTATAATAACAAACTAAAAGAGCGGTAGTTTGCTTTAGGTGAACACAGTTGTTACTGTCCGTGACAATCTCACGGCGTGCTCCTTTGCTAATAAGAGTGGGCCTGTGAACTTGGCGGATCGACGAGCAACTGTCTCTTCGCAGTCATTTTGAACACACATAGCGCGTTTAGTCTTCCACTGAGCAATGGCTCGGTAACACCTGCTGACGACTGCAACGAGTATCAATCCCTTCGGAACGAAGAAAAGTCGAAAAATATTTAACGTATTACGTTGCGGCATTACTTCGGTAAGGGAAACACTGGTACCCCAAGCTCATTGTGAGGGAAAGCCGACAAAGTTATAAGGATCTGTATGGGAATCTGGATAAAAGACCTGAAAAGATAATTTTACGATAAAATTCCTAACCTTATTGCCATTGTGGGTTGCCTCCTTCCTGTGTGTTTTTTCCAGATTCGACGCAAATTAAGCCATTATCAGTTCCTCGATTGTCAACAGTTACAGTGAAATACCAAGGCTGAACACTGAATTCTCACAAGCCCACTAAATTGAGTCAAATATTCCTGGTTAAAATGTTCCTGCAGTTAAAATTCCACCGTAGAATTCACAGGCAAAGATTTTTCTTTCATTTCAATCCGCTTGCCACTCAATTGAAGCGCTGCCAGAGAGGTCATGCGGCTGTAAGTGTCCCAAATGAATCACTAAAACAATGAAAAAGATCCTCTTCCACACACAACACCACACGGTGACCATTCAGTTTCCGCTTGGTTATGAGTATTAATTTTGTTTGTGGCTTGGTAACGAGTCTTTGTCTGTCTTTGTTTGGTAACGTCATCATTTTGTAGGCTTTCCCTCGCAGGAAGCTTGGGGCGCCTATGAGAAAAACATCGGAAAATCAATATTGATTTGAAGTCAACAGTGTGGGTGACCAATTCAGAAAACCAACCTTGCATGCAACTTAATTATCATTGTGTACAAACTAATTTTGAGTTTAGTCCTATGTCAACTGTATTGAATGAGCAAGCTCTTTGTTTTCTTTGAAGGGTGAGGGAGAATTCATTCCGGAAAGCCAAGATCACGTGGTATGTATTGGAAAAAGCAATATTGTTATTACTATGACTGTATGGGAGGTGACTGGAATATCATTTGCCATCAGTTAGGATTTTACAGTGCTGTAGTGGTTGTCATTTTTATTGCAATAATTATTTAATGATCATGCACTAGTACCAATCGAGTTGGATTTTATAAAACTCATTTACAGGAATTCAAAATAAAAGGTTATCAAGGTGTCAATCATTTTGTTTCACCATTATCAAATGAGAGGAAAATTTTCCAAATTTGATGATGGTGCTATAAAGTCATTTAACCTGTTGACCCCTCAGGGGCTCTAAGATGCCCCTAGTTGACAAGTCAAATCCTCTGGCATTAGACAGTCAAATCTGTCAAGTCTTACTCCCAGGATTCAATTGGTTAAACATGGTGTAACCTTTTATTGTTAATATTTGTGATGAAAATAAGTGACCATAAGGCTAAATAAGGGAAAATTGCGTGGCTTAATAAAAGGCCTGCCTCTTTATCCTGAGCAATGTGCGGTTCTCATGTTGTACTTTGTTGTGTTATGAAAAATGGTTTAAACTGTGATAGTGATTATTCGTGCCCTTTCACCTCAGTGGTCTGCCATGAGTGAGTGAAATAATCTGATGCTATAGGTAACAGGGACAATATTGATTTGACAAAATTGAAAGAAATAGTTGCTGGAACCCATATTTATGCTACAGTTCCAGTATTTCCAAGATGTCCGTCAAGTTTATCATGGTTCTGTTTTTGTTTGCTTGAATTTCCAGGTTCTTCCCAGACTCCAGAGATCAACCAATGTCTGGTTTGACCCACTCTCACACAGTCAGGTAACAAACGTAGAGTGGTGCATTGTTTTTGTGTCGGAGGTCAGTCTACAATCTTCATCAAACGTCTCAGTCAGTCATCAACCCTTGTGCACCACAACAGCACTAGAGTTTTTCATTAAATTAAGGTTGCACTTCATTTAAGATCTTGTTGTCATGGAGTTTGAATTTTGATCATTCTGTTGCCCTCCTTAAAGGTGAGGATTGTTTCCAGTCCAAGTTCTGATGGCTCATGGAGAGGATCATCATTTTCAGTTGACAGGTACTGTTTTCTCTTCATTTTCCCTTTGCTATTGGAGTTTCTTTTTGTTTAAAGCTGTCGCAAACCCATAATGATTTCATTTTTGTTCAAACTATTTCATCTTTTCAATGAACTTTGGCTCGTTCTTAGGGAATAGCATTATTTTCAAGCAGTGCCAAACAGTTTACCCAAAATGTAATCATGCATGTATACTTCTACAATGATAACACAAGGGCACGTTTTCAGGGTTAGGCAAGCTTGTGACCTGCAGGTAGCAGTGAGGAAACTGGGTGTCCATCTTTCGATACACACCTTGTTGCTTTTCTTATGTAATTAAATGCTGTTCTTATTGGAGCTAGCCAAAAGAAAGACAGCGTGTTTGGAAAACAACAAGGTCAATTTCAGCTTTTCTTTCACCATTGGAAGGCTATATAACAGAAAGCGTATTTTTAAAGATTAAATGTTGTAATTGCTGTAATTGCTCTCTCTCTCTCTTTTCAGTGGTGGGGAAATGCAGTCATTTCAGAACTCAACAAGATCAGCCTCAAACAGCTCATTAGTTCTTGCAGCAGGAATGTTTTCCTCAGGTATAGTTGACTGTAACACGTTAATAAATATGCCCTACGGAACGATTATTTCAGTAAGCAAAACTGAGAATGTTGTGCATCAGGAACTACTGATAAAGGAACAACTAAGAGCAGGGCAGTCTCAAGACATTTAAGTGGAGCTGAAAATTTGTGACCAGATCCACTAGTGACTAAAAATCAGGTTAATTTGTTCAATAAATCAATCAGTGTACTCATTGGTCTAATGATCCGTGCTTCATAAAGATCAGTCAAGTTTGAAGTTGCTGTAAAGTTTTTATTGACCTTGTTTTCCTACAGATCTTCCTGTAAATCATAACACTATCTAATCCAGTTTTCACTAGCTTGTTCCAGGCTCCTCGCCACAATTTCACTCGTCCTGACCCACTGAGAGCCTGGAACAGGTAGTTTTCACTAATATGTATATAGCTATTTCGAGAAAGTTTGTCAAGAATAAAGTGCACGCGACAATCCCGAAAGGTAATATGCGATATGATCAATACACTGTTGCTAACGACTGTAGCTGTCGAACCTAGTTTTGTTACTTTCCTTCAGCACTCCCAAACATATATCAGTGGCCTCCCGTACGATTCTTTTAAATTTCTTTGAAAAACAGTGCACTTAAAATCACCCACAATACCTTTCAGGATTGTCGCGTGCACTTTTTCTGACAACGTTTCTCAAAATAGCTGTATAGAGTAAACACTGAAGTTTGAGGCAAGACAAGGTGAACTTTCAGCCTCATTTTCCGGTTCGGTAATAAAGGCATAATTGAAATAAAACGTATTTTGTTTAATTATCAAAATAATAGAATTCAAATGTCAACAGCCTTCACTTTGTTTAAAGATTGATATTTGTTTTCCAAAATTGCCTTCTTTTGAAATCAGTTCTTCTTGCCGACTCTTCTAACCTCATCATCGTTTAACCGTTATGAAATAACTTGAAAGTTTGTTTAATTGAAATTGACCCATCAATGTTATGATTTTGCGTCTTCACAACTGAAATTTCTCCTCTTACAGAAGAAGACATAACTGACTCAAAAGCCCACACCTATCCCAGGCGTAGAAGTCACACAATTGGAAGTGCAAATAGTGAATTCCATGATGGTGGGTACTTTACCCTGATGAATATATTTGTAACGAGCGTAAAAAGTAAAAGTGTATCGTTATAATCATGCTTTTTGGGGAGCGATATTCTTGATGACTTTGGAGGCATGCAGTGTGCAAGAAGTCACTCAAGCCGCTGTTACACGTTGAAACATTTAGCTGAAACTTATGTGCAACGGCAATGCAAAAAAAGCTTTGCACCGCGTAACATAAAAGGTCGAAACTCGTTTGGGAACGTTGAAACTGGTCTCGAAATGTTGTTTACGTGGCCTTAGCCAGTATTTGATTGGCTTGCGCAGCGTAGCGTAACAAGAACGAACGAGACCAGTTTCACGAAGTGCTGTTACATAGTGAAACTCCTGTTTTTATCACCACTGCGGTTTTACAGAGGCAGAAAGCAGTTCTACTTTTCGTGAAACTTGTTTCGCAGCGAAAGTTCAAAAAGGTTTTACGATATCGACCATGTTACACGGTGCAATGTCTCCTGAAACTTGTTTCGCAAGCGCCGTTGCACACAAGTTTCAGCTAAACGTGTTAACGTGTAACAACGGCTTCATACTGTGAATGCTATAAGGCAGTGTTGGGCTCCGTCAAATTCTAATAATTAAAGCTTGGGTTTTGAACATTACTAAGAATATAAATCTTTTACTAACCGATTTTCAGGACCTTTTTCAGGAAACCAGATCTATAATGGAACTCAAAATTCCCGAAAGCCAATCCCTGCATCAATGAGAACAGATCAGCAGATTAGTCCTGCGAGTAGCAGCAGTGGCAGCAGTGGTCTCCTTGCGGATATTGATACCGGATCAAAGAGACGCAGGCGAGAGTCTGAACTTGAGTTTGCTGTGCAGAAGCTGAAGGAAATGTCAACAACAACTGCCAAGGGTGAGGGAGAATTCGGTAGTGTTAACAAGAACAACAACTAAGTCAATGACAGTAATTTGATTTAATAGACGAGTTCACGCTCTTGATTGCATCATGGGTAATCAGGACAACATGGCGGGAAATTCAAAGGTTTGTATGGAAATTCGAAGCAAAGTATACACAATGTACTGTACATGACTCTACTTTATAGAGTTTCGCCTTCATAAACCAAACAAATAAGTCATGTTCACAACCGAGATCCGTTGTTTGGAATTTCTAAATATTGTTTTTTTGTCTCCATACATTCTCTCAAACTCTTTTTAATAAAATAATTTCTACAACATCCATTCTCTCCAAGTTTATTCTGCCGCACCTTTGAGCGCATACCTTCTGTTTTGGAAAACAATTGCATATTATGAACACTTTTCATCGTTTTGAACTTCCTTACAAACCTTTGAATTTCTCTCCATCTTGCCCTGATTACCCATGATGTACTCAAGAGCGTGAACTCGTCTATTGAAGAGGGAAAAAGTAATCATGCAGCACGCAGTTTAGTACAGTTCTTTGTCGTATTTTGCAAAC
Organism: Montipora capricornis; assembly: GCF_036669925.1. Lineage (NCBI taxonomy): Eukaryota > Metazoa > Cnidaria > Anthozoa > Scleractinia > Acroporidae > Montipora > Montipora capricornis. The sequence goes on along the minus strand of NC_090887.1, from coordinate 17,726,265 downwards.
AACACTGTGAAATAACCAAATTTAGGATTTTGACGACAACTTGAGCATAAAATTGTGAACAGTTCATTCTCTATCTTTACTTCAAAATCATACATACTAATTTGCCTAAGAGTGACAGCAGCAATCTCGAAGTACTTTGTGCAGTTAGATTTTGAAGTGACGTTTTACTTAGTTGACGCCGGCTGTCTTCCTCAAACTCCTTACTTACAGTGAAAGGTGTGTTCCTGTGGCCCAAATTGCAGAAAATATTGGCTGTGGTCTTTCCAGCAAATTTATGACAACGAGCTTTTCCTGTTACTTCCCTTTCTAATAGATCGTGGTGTACGGTTTATGGGTGATAAGTCGTTCCTTTTCTGGTAAGGTCAATCCAATTTGAACGGACAGCCCTTGCTTGCACGAAAATGCCCTCAAACAAATTGCATTTGACGTAAGAAACTTAAATTTCAAGAAATCGTTTTGACTCGTTGATAGCAAGAACTAACGATAGTCAAACCTCATAGGCGAGCGAAGTTAAGTTATGTTGAAACCCTTCTGGTAGATAATAGTCGACATTTTAAGGTTTGCATCTCAATTTTTGATTGCACAGATGACAATAACGCGCGGAAATAAGAATAGAGCAGAAACGTACTCACTCTTGCCTGTAACTCACTGTGGAAAGAGAAAGGATGATGAAACTATGTATATGGGGTAGACAGATTAGACCACGGAAAAAATAGATTGGAGGATAAGGTTTTGGATGGAGAGGGACGAAGCGAGGATAAAGCGACTTGTACGGGAATTGGACGACATTTCCCTAAGGGCATGCACAGGACGGAACTCTTGTGTTCCTATAAGGACTTCTACTGTAAGACATAGTTTCTGTTTGTATTGTTGCAGTGCCTGAAGTTCCCATAAACTGGACAAAAGGCAAACTTCTTGGAGCAGGGGCTTTTGGGCAGGTAGGTTATAAATTACTACAGCTTTTGATATTGTTTGGTTCAGGACAGAAAGGATTAAAAAACAACTTCTGAACATACCTTTTCTCCCCTGTAACTTTTTTCCTCTAACACTGAATGACTACCCTTTGTTTGACGGTTTTGCCCTCCAATATGACCCATGGGACGTGAAAGTGATCATTCTGTCATGAATCCCAACTGAAGGTGAATCGTTAGTCTGCTGTATTTTAAAGATCCTCATGTGCTGGCTCTCTTTAGGTTTATTTGTGCCATGATCACGATACAGGAAGTGAGTTGGCTGTCAAACAAGTTGAAGTAGGGCTTTTGAACACAGCAACGCAAAAGGTATATCCACATTTTAATTGACTTGATGTAGGCAGAAGCAACATGGTGCGATTTTTACCTTTGAGGGCAGCTTATTGCTACCTCCTCCTCATTGCTGGGTTTCGGTACTCTGATCAGAAGATGCGAGGAGACGACTTGCTCTAACAGTTTTCCAAGTGGAAATGGTCATTTTTATGGTCCTCTCCGTCTCTCAAGCAAAAATGCTTGTGTTAAAATTCCCAAGTACGAAAGACGTCAAGTGTTTGGAAAAAAAAAACAGCCTGAAAGAATACTAGTAAATCAGTAGGAGAAGTTTCTCCCGCTCGCTTTAGATGTCATCATGATTTTAAACACGAAGACGCACTATAACAGGCGTGGTGCCAAATGATTTATCAATCAACCGTGGACGCAGCCAAGAGCTCTGTGATAATTTGTTAAATAAAAAAGTACCTGATGGCAATGTGTCCGTAATATGTCATAAATCTGTTGTTGTTTTTTTAAAATCCCCATTCCCTTGTTTCGCGATAGAAATATCTTTTCAGGCTTCCGTCTCTGAGTTGCTGTTTGTTGATCACCATGTTGGATAGTTATCTAATAAGAAATGAATGAATTCGGACAAACGTAATAGTGCGCGAAGCGTCCCCTTTTATAGTGCGTCTTTGTGTTTAAGATGCATTTATTTCAGCCTGCTAATTGCGACTCGTGCATCAGTAACTCTATAAGTATATTAAATTGACCGCATTACTGTCAATGTTCCAGGAAGTAAAAGCACTTGAAGCGGAAATTGACCTGCTGAAAAACCTCCAACACGAGAGGATTGTGTTGTACTATGGAACTCAACAAACGGATCTTCATGTTTACATTTTTATGGAATATATGCCTGGGGTAAGAATTTTTTTTTCGTACGAGAAAAAGTAATTTTCATCTGCTCAGTGAATCACTTACGGCTGGTTGAGAATTCTCGAGTTTCACATCAATGCGAAATTGTGTTTCCATTGTTGAGGTTTGCCTGGAAGGGACATGGAATGGGAGATGACATGTGTGAAATTATTTGCACCAAGAGTATTCTCCTGCAGAAGGCAAACCTCATTTCTGGAGAAACCGAACGACTTGATATTCAGCTAACGGATAGCTTGTCGGGTTGGGATATTGAAGAGTATTTTTGGTTCATTTACCTCAGGGCTCAGTGCACGAACATATAAAACAACACGGGGCTCTGAACGAAAGCCTAACGAGGAAATACACGAGACAGATTCTTGAAGGAGTTTCTTACTTACACACAACGCTTATAGTTCATAGAGACATCAAAGGTAAGGCTGCTTTTTTTCTCTTTGTCCGTATTCGTTTGGTTTCTAAATATAAGATGATGACGCCTTTTAATATCAAAACGTAGGGTTGTGTGCATGCGAAGAAAAGCGTAGCGCGCGTGAGTGTAGACCCTTCTTGGCCTCGCGTGAAACTCGCGCGTGATGCTTCATGTTGTAAAGGCAAGTACATGTAGTTCTCTAGTCCGCCGTGTTCAACGATTGCTCAGAGCGATCGACCTTATTGTCTCAACGTCATTTTACTGTAAATACCACAACCATTGTTTTCTCCTGTGCCATTCTTAAATTTGATAGATTATGCAACTTACTTTTTTTTCTCGTGCAACTCCTCTCAACGTTGGTAAGTCACTTAAAAAGAAATGCGTTTCGTTCGACTATAATCACAAAGCGCTTAAGCCTGTTTTTATGGAAAAAGGAAAAAAAACGCGTACATGCGAAGCAGTCGCATTGCGGTTCCTGTTATTTGCAATGGATGACCCTGACCATGTAGACTGCTAGCAGTCCGTTCTGAGTCGACAGTCGAACCGCCCGCTTTAGTCAGTCTCGCAAGCGAGCCGAGGAGAGAATGGTGGTAGAGCGAGATGTCGCTTGCGTGACTGACTAAAGCGGACGGTTCGACTGACTCAGAAGGGACTGCTAACAGTCTACTGACCGTGTAGTTATGGAACATATTGGAAGTTCTTACGTTTTCGTTTTTTTCATTTCTTGTCAAGGAGCAAATATACTTAGAGATCTACGTGGAAACGTAAAACTTGCTGATTTTGGGGCGTCGAAAAGACTGCAGGTACTTTTGTATTTGAAATCTCTGACACAGCAGGTCTTTTTTTTTGCAAGGATTCCTTTTGGTCGATGTTTTTTTTTTAAGTAGAGCACCAACGTTTAACCAACAAAGATTGTCATGGAGTGCGACGAAAAATTTGTTTGTTTCTAATGGTGTTTTTGCCTTTTGTTTCTCTTTCAGACCATTCGTAGTAAAACAGGCTTTCGGTCTGTGCATGGCACGCCATACTGGATGGCACCGGAGGTTATAAATGGCGAGGGATATGGCCGGAAAGCGGACATATGGTGAGCTGATAGTGTGTGGTACTTTGTGCCATATAAATTGGTCGTCTCCTTTAGAGGTGTTACGCTATTTGCAGTGGTGTTCAATATTGCTAGGCAGTGTTTCCTAACATTTGTTTCGTCCTCTAAAGCTTACCACAACAATGCTGGATTCCTTGTACGGCTTGTGCAAGGAATACAACATCCAAGCTCTTGCTCTTGTTACAGCTCACCGTAACTGTAAATATTTTTGTCAAACAAGAAAATGGAAAGATAAAGCGATTCTTGTTGTTCATTTTGCCCGCCGTGCCTCGCTTTTGCAGGAGCCTTGGCTGTACTGTTGTGGAAATGTTAACAACTAAGCCTCCATGGTCAGAATTTGAGCCAATGGCAGCTCTCTTTAAGATTGCAACACAACCCACTGAACCTGAGTTGCCGCTTGATTTGTCAGAGGATGCCAGGGACTTCGTGCAATCCACGCTTACCAAGTGAGTGAAATTTTAAAAGCGCTGCTCTTAACCGTTGGAGCCTGCAGGGGGGTTTCCCATGAAGTGGGCGGAATGGGTCGGTGGAGGCTGAAGGGAGTGGAGGGTTAGGGTTACCACCCTCAGCTTTAATTGTTATAAGATTTTCACTTGGTACTGAGCCAGTAAGGCCGTCTTTCCCACAATTTTCATGGCATCGTCGTCCTCATTACTGCCGAAAAAAGTAGCCGGCTGCCATCGAATTGTAACAAAGGCAGTGTCCTTGACGGTCAAGAGGCAGCACAAACTCGATGATTCTTATATTTTCTAATGTAAAAAGCGTCGCAGAAACAACTGAAGGAATTGTCGCAACTAAGCATGAAAGAAAAATCTCAGTCTTGAACAGGACTCGAACTCCATGACTGTGTGATTGGCAGCAATTTGCCCTCCCTTGATAGCTCAGTAAGTGGTACACAAAGTGTGCAGTGCAAAGCCTGATTTTTTTAGACCTCTTTACAACAACTCCTTTATTTATTTCCGCTAACTGCGACGATCTTTCACTTTGAAAATCGTCTCATCCTCAGTTCCAATATATTATTTTCTTTATCGCTTATGAAACCTATTTGATTTCAGTTCATTTATTGCTTTTTGTTTTTTTGCGACAAGCAGCAATTGCAGCCTGCCGTTTGCCGCGGTGCTGAATCTAGAAAACGAAAGAAGAAATAGCACTTAAAAAGTGATCCAACTAATAGCTGACTAGACAGGAGATGTAGAGGTTAGGGGTTCGGTCATCAACGAGGCAACAGCGAGAAACGGGCAGTGCGGAATAGTCCTACAAGGGAAGGTTGTATTGTCAAGAAGCAATAGAATAAGTAGCTCAGGCACTACAAGTCCTAGAAGGAGACGGAATTCTTTTAGATGTGAAGCCAGGAAAGGCAAATGTTAAAGGGACTGTACTAGAGACGTTAGATAGATAACTGACCTATGAGAATCGTGCTATCTATTGACCCCTCAGGATTGTCAGAGAGCAACAGGTGGGGCAGATATTGCTTAAGGTATCCTGTGTGTGAGATCTTCCTAGGATATCACAGGCGTGGTGATAAGAGTTTATGCTGTGACAGTGGAGTTGAGGTAGAGCTTGCTTGTTAGCCTTTGAACGAGTCGAATTTCTGCTCGCACAGTTGATTAGATGTCTTAGAAAGTGACAGGTAATGAAATTCCATTTCAGTGGACTGCATTGGAAAAGCTATCTTTGATAGAAGGCGGCGTGGTTCAGTGGTTAGGGCATTGGGTTTGCATGCGGTTGACCCGGTTTCAAATCCCGTTCTAACCTCTGGTTTGGATTTGTTTCCGGTTTGGATTTGTTTCCTGTTGTCCCGGATTCAACTCTACCACGCTTTGTAAATTGCCAACTGGTTGCCTCCTGCCAGTTGGGGTTCTTAATCATATTTCTGTTAAGTTTGAATTGTTTCTTTCAGATTTTTAAAAACTATTGCAACTTAAAATGGTTGGGCTCTTAATAGTAGGGTGCCTGTAAACTTTTATCAACGGAGTTGATAATGTAAATTGACCACCGTACAGAGATTTTAAAAGCTGACGTTTCGAGCGTTAGCCCTTCGTCAGAACGAAGAAACTTTAGAAACTATGGTAGCTAAGTGTACTTTCACTGTGAACAGAGCATTTACATTTTTGTTTTTACATTTCTCTTCTTGTTTTAAAGGAATTCAAGACAACGCCCCTCGGCAGATGACCTGCTTAACTTTAACTTTGTTGTGAACTCAGCAGTAACCACGTCTTTATGACGAAAAACCTGATAATGGCGAATTTCAATGGGCAGGTTTTGGCCGTGTTAACTGGATTCCAGAAGACCAAATGACCGGCTGTGTTAACTGGATTCCAGAAGACCAGATGACCGGCTGTGTTGTTCTTAGTCAGGCATAGGAACACGAAAAATGGATTGGCACTATGGACAACGCCAATTGCTAAAACGGAACCCCAACGAAATTCCGATTTCCTGCCAACCAACTTTTTGGCGAGAGAGCTGTCCAGCCATTTTGTTTAACAAAGTACAGTCATTGTTGCAAGCAATGCGCGTTTTGAGCTCGGCAAATGTGATTACGAAATGAGGCATTTCGGGGACTCGGAATATTCGCCCTGAGATCTACGGAAGGGCTATAATTGAGGCAAAAGAAAAACTCGATGGAAATTACAACTTTACTAGATTGCAAGACACTGTGGGCCCTTACAGAAGAGTTGATAAATCCCTTTTGGTATTATCAGAGGAAAGTAATGAATGTGATACATTATCGACGATTGGAAGATTTAAGTACTGTGCATGCGCACTAGAATACTTTTGACCTCCTAACCTGATGCGCATGCTCAAACCGAAGTAATCATTGTAGCAGTCTAAGTCAAACGTAAGGTCGCAATAGGCCTTCTGCAACTAACGATCACATGGTACAAAATCCGCCATGCTGGAGGGCAAGCTCATTATTATTCCCCCACTGGGACATTAAAACAAAGAGACCTGAACCAGTCAAGCTTGACTTGCCTTTGTGTTAATGTCCCAGGAATAATAATGAGCTTGCCCTCCAACATGGCGGATTTTGTACCATGTGATCGTTAGTTGCAAAAGGCCTATTGACATCACAAAGGTGGTGAGCAATAAATAGTTTCCTCATTTTTATTTTTCAGAGAGTACGAATACAACTCGCACTCCTTAATTATTATTTCCTTTCACAATGTCGTTATCGGAATTCGCAAAGAGTATCGTGCAAATTTCAGTAATCGTACTCAAGCTGGCTTTTCGTCTTCAAACAACAGAAAGAAATGATCTTAACTCGTATAACTTAAATTGTTCACGTTTAACCAGGAACCGCTCAAAAGGAATATTTGTGCATCTTTGACAAACTCTCTTCTGCCACTTTAGATGAAGTCTTGCCGAAGAGCATAGTAAATATTTTGGCGGAACATTGTTGTTTTGAAAGTAACATTAGTTGGATATCATGGTTAAGTGTCCAAGTCTTTATTTCGTTGATGACGTGGTGATCTCCAGGGTTCATGATTAGAGGTCTTCTGTAATTGGGTAAAAAAATTCCTTTCTGCACCAAAGAGAACGACATGGTCGCTCCCTTCTTTAAATTGGTTACTGGAACTGTTGGAGCTGAAACTGACAATTTGGTATTCGATTCTGCAAAAATATCCCTAAAAACACTTGTAAATGAAAAGTATATGAGAATTGGTGTACATATATGTATATATATTTGCGATAATCAAGCAGAACCGTATTAATTTGTTTTATTTTTTTTTTCTTACGTACAGTTTTTATACAATAACTCGCTTGAATTAGTCGCAGGCTATGACGCAAACAATGTATATTGTACAATAATGGTGTAGATAACATCTGGTAATATTGTAAAGAATTAAAGTTCACTGAAACAGAATATTATCAAGTACAGTTTTTAATAGCCTCCTTCGCAGCCGTTTTTAGGCTCGTTCCTCCCTAGAAAGGGCTGTGAATGAGGCTAAGTTATTAAGGGACACAATCATTCTAAAAGCCTGTGCTGTTCGACTGCCTGAAACTTTTTGCCGGTTAAAAGTCTTCTGCTCCTAGGATGGGAATCGGTTCCCTGAATAAATAACAAAAAAAAGAGGATGCTTATGTTCCGAAGGCTTCATGATGATTATCTAAAAAAGGAAAAAAATTTTGACTGAGCCACCCCTCCCCCGTGATTTCTGTCAAGCTTGGAAATTAAATTTTTAGTTTCTTGGCCGCCATGGTCTGTCAAATAATTTAAAAATCGATGAACTGCGATGAGCCTCTAATTTTGCTCGCAAGGAGGAAACACATTTTTCTTTAAAATGCTTCCGTTTTCCACTGAGAGCAAATATACAATGAAACAAAAATGCGAAACATTTAATCGAATCACAGCTATCCTGTGCAATATTTGTGAAGCGTTGCATTTGTTTTTCGTGCCTCGTCACGTTTTGTATCAACTGAGCTCATCTGATCAATTTTTCTTGTGTATAACTAGGCGAAGCTGAATAAATAAGTAAATGAGTAAAATAAACAAAGAAGGTCGCTCTCATGAACCCCAGGGGCATCTAATCTGGGACGGGTCGCCTGCGAACGAAAATTCTTGCGTAATTTTCCCAGATAGCTGTTCGAGGTCATCGGTAAACAAATCTTTCGAGGTGAAAAGGTGATTTTCAGTTTGCGAGAACGATCTAGTATATTTCTATCCAATAGATAAGCCAAGTTTTAAAGTATTTCGAATGCGACCTGTTCAATTCGTGGATTGTTTGTTTTGACGCAGAGCTCTTTGCCTACGGATGTGGCCATTGGTCAAAACCGACCCGCATCGGAGCGAGGGAATTCTTGACAATACAAAGACGCTTTTCCTCTAGACATTTTTACTAGTCTTCGTTTACAAGATAGCGGAACGCAACACAATCATGTACTGTGCCTCTCGTAAGTTCCATGTTGGTTTATCAGAATAAATGGTTTGGTTAAAATTTCTTCATGATGATGGAACACCAGACTTACGATGGTGCGGCGAACGACGAACAGCCACCTCATGCTGCAGTATGCAAAAAGGTGAATGGTTAAGCGTATTATTTCTCTGTAGCAATCGAGACGAAGATTTGGGAATTTAACTTGGTGCTCTAAATAATTCATCAGTCAGTTATTTCTCATTTGGTGATATTTTTGGTTATTTTTTGTCATCGACCAGGAAAACAACGATTCATTTTTGAGTTTCGAATAATCCATTCGAATAAGCCTGAGTGCATGCAGCAGAATTGAGAATCATTCTTTTGTTACGGAAGGATATCAATTTACCGATAGCTTTGTTATTGGAAATTCATATTCATAGTGACCCCTCTTGTTAAAAACTCCTTGTGTGTAAAACTTCGTGCACGCAGTGAATAGATTAAGCTAGAACAGACAAGTTCATTTTCATTCAGGAATATTTCGGTTTCTAAGTTAGCTGAAGGTAAATGAATTTTCGATTTATGCAAAGATTAACGGAGAAAGGGTTTGCCTTCGTTTTTGGTCGCGTAATATCATTTTTTTGTCCACTTTCCACTCGACTGAAAAAAAAAATCATTCACACTTTTTGCATGATGAGCATTGCGTGATTGCTCGCCTGAGTGACTGGATTGAGCAATACCTGTCTGTCTTTGTATGCCTTGACACGAACATGCTATATGTTTTGCCGCAATATTTCTACGAATGACGATTTCTTACCCACTAGAAGTTCTCTTTGGAATCGTGTGAGGGGGTTGAGGTGTTATTGTTTATCGCTTATTTAAGAATAAGCAAATGGGCTAGGCTGCTGTTACGCTATATCGATCGATAGTTTTCTTTAGCGGTGGAATTAAATAATAAACGAACATGGTGGTGACAACTTTGTCGGTAATCATAGTTCTCGGGAGAAAATAAAAACCCTCAACTTAAAAACAAACAGTATTTTGCTTACCAGCGAACTGACTGTGATGGTGCGGAAATGTAATTTATGTTGGTCTCTGTTAACGTTTTTTGCAGAGCCGATCTTGGATAGACGTTTCGAAATCTGTTTCATCGTTTATGAGAATTAAGGTTTAGTTCTAAATCGATTTATGCGACTTCATAATCCTGGGATGATTTGTTGCAACTGTGTACCCTTTATAATTGAAAGGTTAACTCGTTAATTGTAATTTCAGGTGTTTATTTTGGTGTGACTTGTAAAATCATGAATATTCATTCAGACACCACACACACCGCTCGTGCCTGAACACCAGTTTATTACATTATTTTGAAAAGCTTTGGCTGGACTGTTATCAGAAATCAAATTATGACCTTGAGGATTTCCTCAAAAAATGATGTCTAAATCTTAAGCAGTGGTTAAACTTGAGGATGTTTCAAAAGTGGATGGGTGGGGATTTCGTCATTCTGTTTGCTGGAAGCTTCTCAACTCAATTATTTTTTGGTCAGTTACTAAAACCTGATAGATTGTGTACAGGCTTGAGCATCTTGAAGGTCAAGATATTAAGGAAGTATTGGGTAATTTTGTGAGAGGAGTATTCAGGTCTTTAACAGCTTCCTGAACTGTATATGTTGAAAGCCTAGATGACCAGGTTGCTCATCAGAAGTAGCAAAATTAGATAAGAACAAAAATACAATATGCAAAGAGATGTTTGAAGCATGATCAAGGTCTCCTTTTAAGAGCGAAATTATCAAAATGAAAGGTAAAAAAAATAGGTAGACTAAGTGTTGATTTCATTTGTGGGTCTAAGGGACAAATTCTGCACTGGTCTATGCTGCTCCATAGTGATTTTCTAATTTATAGTAACTTCTGATGTTAAAAATAATCACTCTATGCCATTGATTTTTAAACTTATCACATACGGGGCAAAATTACTGAATGCTGACCCATGTAAAATAATTGCTGGGATCCCAGGTGAGATCCCACTATGCTTTTTGAGAAAGGATCCCTAGTCCAAATCCCAGGTGGGATAATAAAATATCCATAAAGAATGGCTCATTCTACTCAATTGACAGTACAGATCACTGTTTATTGGGTTGGATTACAATAGCTACTTTTTCACTTTATATACATACAACATGTTACACTGCAATGAAATGATGTCATAGGGAAAACTTTAAAACCAAGTATAAAAAAAATCTACTATTTATTATATTATTTTTTGTTTTTATTCAAATTGTGGCATTTGTCTGCTATCCTTTGCTGAATGTTCATGGGCTCCTGCCTCCAATTAGTCTGAAGTTCATCTTCAGTCCACTCAAAATAGGTAGCCAGATGAGCTGAAGATTAAAATAAGGATAGTGTTATGGTGGAGGCGGTGATCATTAGCAAAAATTATTGTAAAACATAATAAGGACCCTCTTCCAGTTATCCCAGTGAGTGTTATACCTCTCTTGATAGCATGACATTGTAATCTCAAGTGATTTCACAATTACAAAAGTTATACACTTCAGTTTATGCGTGTCATTGGCTGAGATGGAGGGCATTTTTTTCTTAATCACGAAGGCACTTTTGGTAATTAAGATTGCATGATTACTTGATCCTCATTGGTTAACAGTTGCTTATTAGCTTCTTCCAGATTCTGACTCTGATTAAACTGCTTTTTGTCCACATCTAAAATACATTTTAAGCATATTTCTGTTGACAGCAAAGATTTATTGAATTGAACTTTAACCGAATGAAAGCGTGTTAACTTGATTATCATTTGTTGTGGCATTGAACAAGCATCTTTCAGTAATTTTGCCCTTTATGTGGATAAACATGAAATCCCAATGTGCCCTTGTGCAATTAAGGATTAATTTCACTTGTATTTTTTAGAAAAAATTCCCCTTGTCACTTTGCGACTCAGGCAATATTGTGAGAACTTTGAAAATACATGTTGATTTGATTTGATTTGTTTGTTTATTAATCACTTTCGCAGCCACTGGCTGAATTACAGTGAAGGTCAACAATAATTTATACACAAGAAAACAGTTCCATGCGATTACATATACGTATAAACATTGCCAACAGAGTAAGAGTATGATAGACTTGTTGGTTTAGGTAATAACCATATTTCTTGTGATATTTGTCAAAAGTACCACTGCATGTGTAATTTCATGGTCTGTTAGGTGAATATTTTGGAATATTACAAGTGGCTTCAGATACTAATGTAACTATTACAAAATTCTTGCATCTGATTGGTTCTGTGCATGCTTTGTTCTTGCGTAATTGCCGCACAATCATGTGGGTGTCCAATTCCAGGTATCCAACAACTCCAAATTGGATCCCTGTAATTGGACGCCTATGCCATTCACGCGTTAATCACATGCGCTTGGGTGGGGTCTTTCTTGCTGTTTTCCTACTGTTGCAAAACAGAATGAATATAAATTTTAACTTTCTCGCACAAAAAGGTATTCATAGACTTTTTATCCTCGAATTGCGTTCTGATTTTCTCTCATTTTGTTGTAGTTACGATTAATTAGTAATAGGACTTTGTGTCGTACAATTCAGGGGTAATCATGCTTGTAATTTCAAATTGACCTTGCGCTTAATGCTTGGCCCATTTTGAAATCACTTGCACGAGTACTCCCTGAATTGTACTCCACTCAGTCCTATTACTATTACAAATCATTTCGTTATTTGTTTATACTTCAACCTGAGTAAAGTGTAAAATTCACATGGAGTTTTTTCAAATATGGCTGAAATACCTCAGCTCTTAGCCAATCAAATTGCAGAAAGTTTTTGTTAGTATCATGGTGGTAATATTGTGTAACATTTTGATAGATGGAGAAACTCATCCATCTCATGCAAGATGAAAAGTCAGGAGTAACCATCCGAACAGTGAAGAGTTTCATGTCAAAGATTCCAAGTGTTTTTACAGGTGAACAAATAATGTTTCAAGTGCTATTTAAGAGGTCTTTAAAATCTTACATTGGGTTCCTGTAGTAGAGGCACTAACTCCAGTTACATTCTGCAATCATGATAACGACAATAAAGTGCACTTAAATTTTATCTGGAAGTGTGATTCTTCTGAGAACTAAAGGAAGAGTTGTATGTGTAAGTAAGCACTTAGTCCTTGTGGGTAAATTTTTAAGTGACTGCTAAGTCTTGCCAAGATCTGTGGTAAGCGGTATCCAGAGGATGTCATCAAGAAGATGATAGGTGCAAACAAATTTTTTTTTTCGTCTGTATTCCAGATGAATATGATTACTAGACCACCCCTACTGACGAGTAAAATCATCTGGTGTTAGAGTAAAGTCTATTAAGTTTCATTCCTCAGAGTCAGTGGAGTATAGTGATCAACACATGTAATGTTTGTACACATTTAAAACAAATTGAAGTTATCAGGGTGCAGTGCCTTCCACCAATATGTTCTTGGGCATCACATGTGTTTTGAGTTTGTTGGTTCTCAGGGGGTTCTCCTCTGGGATCTTAGTTTACCCCACTCATTAAAAACCAGTATTCTACTTTGATTTGATTTCAGTTGATGTAATTTACAGTCTTTTGAGTGAGGACAATGTTTGAGCCAGCGAGCCATGTAAGTCATGCAAGCCATGGCTGCCAGTCATTCAAGCCAACATGACGAGCCATGCAAGTCAACATGGGAGTCACACAGTTATTGAAAGTTAACCATTTTAAATGGGTGCTTAGACTTAAAAACTGTTTATCAGCACTATTTGAAATGGGTGCTTAGACTTAAATGCGAAATTCAAAAGGGCTTGCATGACTCGCTGGCTCACAGATTGTCCTGCCCCCAGTCTTCATTCTCAATTAGCAGAGAGTTTATTTCTCAGCTTTTGAAGGCATGAAGTGATTATTATCATCATCATTTTTTTTTTAATGAAACAATAAGCATTGTCAGATAGGGTTTTTTTTTTTTATGCAGTGACCTTTTGGACTGGGTTATGTCTAATAGTTCAATAGAGGACAGAGGTAATTAAGGTATTCCTAAGCTTTTCTAGACAAATGTATACTTTTAATAGGTATATTTAACAATTATTCCATGAGCCTGCATTGGATACGAGATGGTAAATAGCCAACGAGGCATGAAGCGCCGAGTTGGCTATTACCAATCTCTTATCCAACAAGGGCAAATGGAATAATCGTTTTATTTAATTCTCAGCTGTTTTAAGAAACAATCTGAAAGTGATGTGATTTCCGGGCACCAAGGATTTTCTGCTGAGCAACATTTACTGCATTCATTTCCATATAAGGTCAAATGCAAGTATAATGGCTGATAACCACGATCCAGTGAACCAATGAAAAGCTAGAATTGCATTATCCGAGGTTGAGAATTTAATGATGATTGTTACATGTTATAAAATTATTGATCATATCAGTTACTTAAAAAATGTGGTTGTAGTGAATCCGCTACTCTTCCTATGCTGAGAAAGTGTATATTCCTTTCCTCTTTTGTTTGTCTGAAGGTGCAGCAGTTCATTTAGCTTCTCTTCTTGCTGCGTATGGATATATATTTTCCATTACTGATCACCATCTAATGGTCAAAGATGATGCTTCATATTATAGATTTCAGGTGTGTTGTGTGCTCATATACACTGTACATCAACTAAAATAGTAAATAAGCATGAAATTACTTTGAATTTAAATTAAACCATCTCCAATCTGTGGTGCACTTTCTTGAAGAAATTATTGCTTTTGGCATTTCCTGTTATGTGCTTGTAAAACAACCATCAAATGTTTGCATGGTGGAGTATTAGCAGAGTAAATCATTTTTAAATGGGTTAGGGTCAGGTGAGGTTACTCCAGAGGTCATTTGTGTCAAGTCTCACTCTGCCTGTGGTTTGTGTCAAGTTATTGCTACCACAGTGTTTGAGTCTGAAGCAAATAAACAGTCTAATCGGGAGAAGAACACATTTTTCTTCGAAATACGAGGATTGTGGTCAAAGGCATAAGGAAGTGTGGTTATGCACGAAAAGAATTAAGATGCGCATTATGATCTTCCATTTTACTACTATACAGCTGTAGATAGTTTACACTGTCATGTATCAAAAATATAAATTCGAAATCGTTCAATGAAAAAGGTCAAGAATTTGGAATGTTGTAGGAAACAAAATAATTAATCTTATTTGTTGAAGCGTTTCACGCAACTTTAAAGAGTTTTGGATGGAGACACCAATATGGTGGCCGGTAATCAAAGTTCACTTTGCAATGAAATTACCACAAGCGTAAATGAACTTCTCCCTTCCTGTCAGCAGCATTCTATTATTTAGGTAACCTAGTTTACTTGTAATGTGTCTGTGAATCACTGTGTCACGTAGGTTCTCTTCAAACACTTCTTTCAAAATCCTACAAATGGAGAAATAACACTCATAATTTGCACTGTGATAACTTGTTTTTTTTTTTCAGACACCATTCTTTTGGCTATCAAACAATTGGGAACCAGAGAATGTTGACTATGGTGAGACTGTTAAGATACAAAACAACATTGATATCCTTCCAACAATTCTGGCTCACCCAAAATTGAGAATTCTACAAGAAGAGATGTTTTCATTTCATTTGGAGTTTAAACTCCAAATCAGCTCCAGCTAACACAGGATCTCTGTAAATCAAGTCTGTCCTGTCTTTTTAATTGTCATTGATACTCTGCATACATAACAGACCTATGAAAGGGTATCTCCTCCTTCCCCCCCCCCCCCCCCCCCTCCTCCATTATGGTTCTCTTCCATCCAAAAATATTTTCCTGGCACTTTAAATGGCTGCCATGCCTTTCTTCACATTTCAGCTGTTTATTTGTGTAAGAGAACTATGCAAAATAAATCAAGACTGGAATTAGATGACTATGAAGCAGTAAGTTCTGTTGCTTATTTTAATGAAGTTGTTTGCCAAATGCAGATAGGGTACCTAATTGGCACTGGTATCTTCATATGTGTCATTGTTACTTTGGAGGAAGGGAAAAATATTACCCAGTTCATACTCTTTTTTTTTACCTTCAGCCCAGCTGTTACAATATTCGTGGACATGAATGATATTTCATTTGCCATCTGTAATTTACAGTGTGTCTTCAATTATGTTAATTTAGTTAAACCTTTTTCTTGATTCTTTTTGGTCTTTATGGTATGCCACTACTATGTCTAGTAGTGCATAATCAACTTTTTTATAGACAGTTGTGATGACTCCTAAACCACGGAGAATTCTGTGACTATATTGCATTTGTCATTTTATGCATTTATTTAACTATTGTGTGTGATGACAAATGGGACTCTGTGTTATTATGAATCAAATATGAATCACAGTTGTAAGATAATGATGGCAGTCTGAGAGCAAACAAAGAAAACAAGGAAACCCCTGTCCAAGATATCGATGTAGATAAACAACAGAATTTAAGTTCCCTCATTCACATTGATCTTTTGTCTGAGAGGGTTACCTTCAAATCAGAATTCTGTCAAACAAAGGGTAAAGAACAGCTATACTGTTTCTGGCTACTGTTTGTTGGATCTTATGGGAAAAATCAGCTGCATGCAGTTTGGACACAGTGAAGGCCTTACATGTACCTGGAGCTTCTAGTTATATTGCTTCTACATGTTCCTTTACTACGATTAACATAGAAATGCATATCAATGTACATATATTATATGCTAGGTTAGATTTTTACTTCTCATACAACAATTTTGTATTATTTATTATGGTATTTGAGATTTTGCATGGATGTTTTATATTTTAGTCTTTATTCTCACCTTTCATTATTGTTTTACCTGTTTGTTCTTTGAAGTGGTGATTGTACAAGGGTGACCATTTTTTTCTGCAGGAAAATCTCGCCAAGTTACAAAGAACACTGTCACGGAAATGGGAGTTTATTTTCATGCAAGCTGAAGCACAGGCAAAGTGAGTGCCACATATTGTCATAACCAAAGAATCAAAGACTTGCAATAGTTTCCTTTCAACATTGTTTTTGTTGGACTGACAATGGAGATTGACATGTCTTCAGAGAGGGAACAAGGAGGGCCAAGAAAAGACATTTTTTGGCCTGAAAAGGGTTTTCCAAATCCTTTTCTCATTTGAAAAGACTTTTGATGGCCAGGTGAAAAAGTTAAGGCGCACTGTTTCTTAAAATGGTAGGGTTGTGAGTGGTTTACTTAAAAATGACCCCAAGTAACTCTGTGCTGGAATTAGCACTTTTGGGTGAAAAAGCTGACTGATTAAAATGTATGTTCAATGTGCTTGTTTTTCTTTTTCTATTATTTTGTATATTTTCTTTGTCTTATAGAGTTGATAAGAAGAGAGATAAGATGGAGAGACAAATTCTAGACAGCCAAGAAAGAGCATTCTGGAATGTTCACAGACCGCCAGTAAGAAATATCTATGTAACGGTCTGCATTGTATTTTATTTACTGGCAAGAAAACTAACCTGGACCGTGCAACAGGCATGGGACATCTACAACAGCTTCTAACTATGCTGCATCATGTCTTGACATGCATAATTTATCTGCATACATGGCAAGCTTGGAAAATCGAGCTTTTGTTCTGGTATCACACTTGGCCAAAAGCAACATTCTTATTATAACCACTGACTGCTTAACCAAAACTGATTGATTGGTGGTGGAACATTTTCTTAAGTTTTTTTGGCCAGCCACACAAATTTCAGTCGTTAACAGTACACACAAAAATGAATGCAACCATTTCTTGGTCATTTTACCTAGCGGAGGGGTTGGCGCAGTGGTAAGATCTCTGCCTTCCAACCCTAAGGTCCCGGGTTCCATTCCTGGTTCTGCCGAGACTGGAATATTTGGCGACCTTCTTTCCCGCTAAAGTTCACTCAGCTTTCCATCCTTCCGAGGTCGGTAAAATGAATACCAGCATACATGGACTGCTTAGAATCGGCTGCAATTTGCGCCTGTATATGCTTCCAGTCCGCTGGGGGTAAATTGATCATTGTAAAGCGCCTTTGAGACGTGTGATAAGGGCGCTATATAAATGCACCACTTTACTTTTTACTTTTACTTTATTTTGGTCATTGTGACCAAAATGACCAAGAAATGGTTGCATTCATTTTTGTGGGTACTGTTAACGACTGAAATTTGTGAGAAGATGCATTTTGCCAATTGTTATAATAAGTACTCCTTACTAACTGAGTGTAAGTGCTACACCAGTATGCTTTTCTGCATCAAGTTAAGAGCATGATCAAGAGCCCTAGTTAAAATTGAAAAATGGGGGGATGTAACTTACAGTATGGCCTGAGAAACAGAGGTTGATAGTAGCAAAATATGTATTACCATTATACAGTATGTCTAGATTCTTGAATCAGTAAACAATGACAAACTTTTAATTTGAGTCATGCTTACTGCATTTGGCCAAGCGAGCTGCCAGGCTGCTTTTGTCTCTACCTCATTTCACTGAAGTTCATTATAATCGCTGCAAATATCAGTATTATGGCATTGATATCAGAGAGAAAACTCCCTTTGAAAATCATTTATGGCTTTTGCATGAAAAATAACCATATACTTGAGCCCATTAAACAAGCGTTTTTTCGTCATCTTTTCGTTTTGGCAAAACTTGGAATTACAGCTTTTTGGTCCCTAGTATTTTTCTTTGATTCCTGTTTTATACTTTTGTGTTTTTGTAGCCAGGTTGTGTGTCTGTTACAGAAATAGACATTAAGAAAGCCTGCAAAGCTGGTGATACATCCCCTCGTCAAAAGAGAAAGGTGCGTTTTAGAGTGGTATTAATATTAATGATGACCCTTCCTCTTTGTATTATGACTGAATGACAAAGGGTGTTGCTTGACAAGATCAGGTCAGACTGCTTGCTGTTTATGTCCATGTTTGTCCTTGGTGCACAACATTGTGACCAGGAGTAATGCATCAGAATCTGGGAGTCCATTTCCATATGTATTAATTACATACAAACAGTAAGGAAAACCAGAGTACCCAGCAGAAAATCCTTTCTGTCCAATTGAGATCAACCTCAACTCAGCCTGCAAATCAACAGGTCTATCCCCAGATCACGGACGTGGGAGGTGTGGTTGATTAAACAGAAAGGGATAATGTAATTTGGATGAAGTACATCAAAATTGAAAGACATGGTACAAATAAATGATCAACTGAAACTGAGAAAAAAATCAGTATCTGTGGTTTGTAATGTGATAATATACTGATCTCCTCTCCTCGTTTTTCGTTTTCCTTGGTGGTGTATGTCATACGTTTACAATCACATCAAATACTGTACATTCAATACACCAATAAATGTACAAAGTAACTGATGACGCAGTTTCCTGTCCCTATACTCATAAAAATGTTTTTTTGTTTTATTTTGGAGCCATGTGATACCAAATCTTCCCACACTGAGTTGTTGCTGTTGTTGTTTTCAAGCTTTTGAACTTCTCTTTTAAGGTCAATTTTTTGAATGACGATTCTTCACCATCTTTGTCATCTTTGTCTGCTTTGGATGGCGTCAAGAGGGAGGTAAGAAAAAACGTATAATGTGGTTTGATTTATACGATGTGCACATATCTATTTATTTAGTTAGTTAGTTATTTACTTATGTGTATTTTAGGTAAAGACATTGAGGGAACAACTTCATAGAAGACGAATGAAGACTTCACAGGCCTCTGAAAGGTGGGCAACAATTATTATACTCTGTTAAGATGAAGGAATTCCTTTTAAAAGAAATAACAATGGAAAAGTATCATGAAAATTAAATTGGACAGCCATACGGTACCCATGACTTTAACTGGTTCCAGGAGCTTTAAGAACAAGTGATGATGATGATACTCCACGTTTGTCACTCCAAGGCAAGGAGGTAGAAACTGTAGAAGAAGACACAGAGAGACAGGCAATATAGCTCAGTTGGTTAGTGGTCAGCCTTCTGTGCTGTAGGTTGCCGGTTCAATCCCCATCTCATTTGATTCACGTCTGTTTCAGCTTTCCTCTGATCCGTGTAGCTGTAGCTTTGAATACCTGTAAGACGGAGCATTGACGTGTGAAAAGGGTTAAAAGGTGCTCACCAAGGGCCACAAGGTTATCAGTGACTCTAGTTCGCTGTCACGTGTTACCCTCCTAACATAAGCATCCTTACATTTAAACAAACAGAATTATTTTTCTGATTCTTCTTTTTAGTCTTATTCAAAGATGTGATCAGTACATGGAATATGATGCATTTGTCTGGTCACCAGAGCCTTCAAATCCCTGGATAACAGATGATATTACGCTCTGGGAACAAGATAAAAGTTTGTAAGTTATTTTTCCAGGTTTAAATGTGCATTATACCTGCTTGCTGCCATATTACCGCTGGAAAATGCTGCTTGGTATCCAACATTTTATTGTTCACGAGAAAGGATTTCATTTATATAATTAAAACTTATGACCATTTGGTCCCGGGGGGGACTCCCATATGAAACAGACGGGGATGCTCATCATCTCGCTTAGGGGTGTAAATTTTGGATTTTGGTCTCGCTTAGGGTGTTCTGGGGAAAGCGCCAATATTTTAAGCCGCCAAGGTCTCGTTTAGGGTTCTGCGAAGAAACACAGAATTACGCGAAGAGAAACAGAAGTCAAATTTTCTTTTTAACTTGTTTTTAGGGGTCAAAATTTGCTTAAGCCGTGCCCAGATTGGTCTCCTTTAGGGGTCACAAAAAGCTTGAGCCACGCCCAGATGGTCTCCTTTAGGGGTTAAATTCAAAATTTCCGATGAGCATCCCCGTCTGTTCCATATGGGAGTCCCCCCCGGGCATTTGGTAAGTTAGAATTTTTATTAATAATCTTCACCTCAGGAAACTAACACCCAGTTCGTTGAAAGCCTCAAGTGACCATTGTGCAACATATGACTGCTCAATAGCTGTCACTGGTCACTTGATTAACTGCGTACTTTTTGAATTTCGTTGGAGCTCTTGCAAATAAGAACCAGTTTTGATTTAGTTTATTACAATGAAACTGCAGCTCATTGATCCTGTGTCTTTCGTTAAAGTAATTGTTATTGTCAACCCCAAACTTGTGGCCACTTTGAAGAGCGCAATAAAAAATATCACACAAACGCACCTCCTAAACTTTCATCCATTCAGGCGTCAACTGTCAACGTTGAAAAGCAGACTTCACGTAATAGGGACAAGTTCTATCTTCTTGCCAACAGCGGTTGGCTGCGTGAGACCGTCTATAGAGCCATAACCCCGATGGAGGGGTTGGGGGGGGGGGAAGGAAGGCGGTGCTAGTCGTACTTTTTGGGGGTTAAAAAAGCGGTTTTTTAGTATCTCTTAGGGTGTTCACCCACAAAAGGTCCACAGCGGGAGCTTTAGCGGTACCTGTTAGGGTATTGAGCCGAAAAATTATGACAGGAAATATTTGACAATTAACTATTTCTTAATTTTGTCTATTTAAAAACCATAATTTGGTACCTCCTAAGCAGGGTTCTCATCAAGTGCCGGCAGCCGGCTAAAAAACCGGCTACTTTAAATTTACAGCCGTCTACTTTTCGGTCATAAACTTGCTATAAACAATGATAAAGCGCTTCTCCCGCCGCCTACTTTTATATTTAAGCCGTCTACTCCAAAACTTATTGAGAACCCTGCCTAAGGGTGAAAAATTTCATGCCACGCCCACAAGACAGGATCTTGGTACTTCTTAGGGGTTCTTTTCAACATGTCCGACGAGCACCCCTGTCATTTTATATGGGAGTTACCCCCCCCCCCCTCCCCCCGGGTGGGGGTGGCAATAATGCGAAGTACCGAAAAAATGTATCCCTCCCTGCATCTGTGTCTTGGTAAAGAGAACAGATGAAGCTTTTCTGTGGTCAGGCCTATTGTCTTGTTCAACAAGAGCTCCGTTTTCTGATTGTAGACATTACGTACCTCCACGGCGCGTCAAGCAATGGGGATTCTCTTTTTCGGAACTTCTTGCTGACCCTTTGGGAAGAAGACACTTTGCGAGATTTTTAGAGAAAGAAATTAGTGCTGAAAATTTAGGGTGAGAAATGTTCATTGTAAAATACATCCGCTCGGTTACATAGCACACATGGCATAGCAAAATTGTTCAACTCTTGTTACCCTAACCCAAACCCTTCTGAAACGATTAGACATCTTCTGAGAAGGCTGAAACGCCATTAAAAAGAAACGGCCGTGGACGACGTCTTAACTGACAGATGCAAAAGAAGCTATGGGCATAATAAACAACAAGTAGGCCATTTGTAACATCCGAATGTAAAAAAGCCAAAAAAAAACCAGCTAATATGGCTCTAATTTCATCTGTTCTTTGAAGTTATGATTCATACCTTCAAACCCATTTTTTTTTTTGTTTTTTAGATTCTGGTTGGCTTGCGAACAACTGAAATCAACGCCAATCCGAAATGTGTCGGTTAAAGCCAACGACATATTTACGTAAGTTAAAAGTTCGAATGAATTCCAAAAAAGCGTTAAGTTATTAAAACTTGCTATAAATATGGACTGGTGGAAGAAGATTATCATAACGAATGTGAAACGTGTTGTGCAGCGCGTTGTGGAACATGCCTCGGTGATAGGAGCTACCTTTAGCAACCAAGGGTAAATAAAGCTGTTGATGTGATACAGGATGATGACCTCAGAGTCATGTGTCTTTTTTTCCTCAGTGAATATTTGTCTGAAAGTGCAACGTCTCCCATTAACGTGGACTGCAAGACCAAAGAAGAGGTTGAATTAAATCTAAAACATCCGTCACGATACATGTTTGACACAGCACAGGTAAGCTGTACGTCATTGAAAGGCACAAACGGGGCTCGATCGAGCCTTGCATATTCTGTATCCTAAAAGGCCCTAAACGTTTTGTGTTGAAAGTCGTTAAATCTTGTTGGTGATCTACCCAATAAACCAGCTTTAACGCAAGACTTCGACCGCATTAAATGAAAAGGTTTTCGTTGACGTGGCAGTTCTTGCTGATTTCTTGTCAAACCATTGATTTTCTACTGATTGATCAATTTTTGTATATCTCAGGACCACATTTTTCAGTTAATGAAGTCGGACAGCTATCGTCGTTTTATCCGCTGCGATCAGTACAAAGAGCTTCTCAATGCTCCTGCAAATAAGCAGAAAAGGTTGGTACCGGTGTTAACAGTGCGGCATCGCAGTGGCCCTTTTGTTTCTTTCAAGACTTGTTTGGGTGTGATCATCAATGTTGCTTTTTTCAGTAGGAAGCGAGAATATGGCCCGCTCGAATGGTAGCAGAGAGAACGGAAGGCGTTTGGATGAATCTTTTTCTAATCAGCTATTTTCGCTTGAACCCAGTCTCAAGAGACAGGAGTGACGGCGGAGTAGTGCCCAACCATCACCGGCACCTCCCAGTTCTGTGATCGTTTGTGTGCTCAATTTCAGTCGATCTCAACCGTATTCAGGTGTTTTTGTCCGGTTTCTGGGGGTGTTCTTTCTCATCAAAATCGATTCCAAGCCAACGACATCTGGCTTTGGTTGTGTGCTCGGGGACCACACGTTTAAACCGTGTAGCGGCTACCATGCAGGGACGCTTAGTTATTTCTTCTGGCCCTATCCCGTCTAGCCGCGCCCTTAGCTTTTCACTCCGAACTGCGAGGGAGAGTGATTGGCAGAGCCAATATGTTTGTATCCCGCTTTTTCTATGAACCAAAATGGGCACAAGACAAAGCGCGCATATATTTTCCAGTTAACGTGTTGTTGTTTTTTTTTGATACCCGTTATTCAGTCCACTGCCTTCAAAGCCATTACATAATTTGGCGAGGATTGCTGGCAAGACATGACATCACGTTCGTAGGATATGGTAGAATGGTGCCAAGTGTTTTCTTTGTGGATTACACATTTTAGTAGAAATCCAAGTGTATACTGCCTTGCTATTTATAAAGAGAACACCGGCCTTTTGGACCAAAACAAAACAGTGACGTCACGGTCTTGCTGCTTCTGCGATTTATCCGGTGCAGAGGTCAGAAAAATTATGACTGATGCTATCAGGTTCGGAGCAAAATTAAAGGTCAACTTAGTAAATACGAAATTAAGGTTCTTCATGGAAAATGGTTGTGAAGATTTGTGATTAGGTACAGCGCGGTTTTTGTCATTTAAATTGTCGTTTAATTTTTCATCGAAACATTCTGTGAGTTTTTAGTAAAAAAAACTGGGTCCTTAGCTATTATCGGGGAAATGGAAAAAGAAGTTTCCTGCAAGGGTTTTGTCTCAGCACAGCACGATCAGTGAGATTTTTTAGTTTTCATTTAACATGAAACAACATTGAAATCAATCATCAGTGGCAAAAAGAAGAGGAGGTTTGCTGGTGGGTTTCAACGTATACGTGTAGTCAGTACTCATTTCCAGTTTTCTAGGAGATTGAAATTCTTGATCCTAGTCAATTCGTTGTGCTAGGCATCAGAGTACGAATTTTTCATTCGGGAGTGTGTCCTTACAAGTTTCATTCGTGTGCAATCCTGCAGGATTCCAGTGGTTCATAGAGGCCTTAGTCAGTGCTTAGTGCTTAAAGATAAGTGAGAAGGATGACCACTCAACTTCAAGCTCGTTAAATTGTGGTTAACTTTTGTTGATGAAAAATAAGGTTTAAATGAGTGAGAAATATATCATTAATAATCAAAAGTGTTTAAGTAGACTTATAACTGGAAAAGAGTGAGTTTGTGAGAGATCATATTATACCAATTTCTTTTCCTTAAAATATGGGAAAGGGATGCAATTCCGCAATTTCAAGTGATCTCCTTTTATGAGGTATTTGTACGTTTTGAAGCTTAATGCCTGTCATTTTCATAACGGAAGAAAAGTGCAACTGCATTAGTGTTTGCATCCTAACGGATCGCGATTGTGTTGCCGGACAACCTTCATGGTCGTACTTTTAAAGTTATACTATGATCAAAAATCACTTCCTTTTTTTCTTCAAATTTTGAAAGTGTATTTGCTCATCACCTGCCTATCAAAATTTTTTGAACTTTGATTTTTATCCAAAGACCGTTTACTTTGCACGTAAATTTTGAATATTTCATGGTCCGCCATCACACTGGCACGTTCAAAACTGACCGACTGGACCTCATAGGGCTGGATCTAGGGGAAAATGACGTCATTTACTCACTAACTTTAAGTTTTAGCGTGTAAATGCTGCTTATTATATATGCAAAACACGAGTTTAAAAGTCTGAAAGCCCGAATCTCCCGTGCCAGATATTAATTCAGTCGCGTACACACGCATTGCGTTCTTAAACTATTGAGAACTGGTGAGTCTTAAATCATTTTCTCCTCGATCCAGCTCTCTCAATATCGTAAAGTTAGTAATTGCGGACTATTAAATAGGAAAATTCCAGTTTAAATGAAATGGTGTCTTTTAAATAAAGGCTTGAAACTAAGGTCACTCAGTATTTAGTTAACATAGTTTTGAAATGCAAAGGAGAATTAATTTTTTTTGGTCAGAGTACCACTTTAAAGCTCAGTACATAATATCTTTCTTCTTGGACATTGCCCACTGCGCATGTCAAATCCCAATGTGTTAAACCTTTCAGATACTCCCAGATATTTTGTATGCGAAGTTTCATCGGAAGACAATATGGAGACTATTTCTTCAGGCATCAATTTGCGACATGCTGTCAGTGATAAAATTTGAAGAGTTTAGCGTTACTCTTTAAAGAGATCCTCTTCGGGGGGTCATCACAATCTGCTCGAAATAGAAAATTAATATAATAATCATGATGTGTTGAATGTGAAATGGATACATATCAAACTGTTTTAATAGTTATTAAATAGAAATGACGTCATAATCTGGCATATACGTTATTAAATTACTTATTTAATTGTGACGGAGTTAATTTCAACCGTCTAAAAATGATTTATTTCGAAAAATATTCTTTATTGAATTTAATAAAATTGATTTTTCTACTCTTGTTTACTCTCGAGTTTGTAACGTAACTGAGATCCGTATTTTAAACGGTTTTGCGCCTGGCGGGCGATAATACTACTTCCGCTTAGGAGGGGTGGTTACTTTTCGTTGACATTAGCCCATAAGTAGAATCGAGCAACTCCCACACTTAGCCTATGTCACTGCATTTTTAAAGACGAATCTATTTTTGGACTACCTTTCCCTGTGATTGGTCATCGGGCTCCTGCGAGGGTCCCATTCGCGGGAATACCAACTTTATTCATTCAATACAATGAAAGGGAGAGATACCAGAGGTTGTTCCTATACGAGGGTATCCGCCCGGATGTTATTGATCTAGAGTCGAGTCGGAAATTCAATCTAAAAGTAAATCGGTTTGTGAAAACGCCATGACAGGGATATGTAGGAGTTGCGCATGCTCGCTCTAACTCATGAGTTCCTGACGCTGGTTGAGGCTGCCGGGTTCAGTCCTCCTCCTGTACTACTAATCCTTGAAACTGACAATCAAGTAGATAAACTTCAGGGTTGTTTAAGGTATAAGTAGACCGAGTTGTTCTGACCAAGTTTAGATCCATTCCATGCGATGCTCCCCAAAAATGTTCACATCCCTACATGAGTCTAGGTTTGTACAGTAACGCAAATCGAGAAGTAATGCTGATATAAAAAGGCCTTGTTCTTTATTAAAGAATAAGCAAATTCGCGTAGTGCTCCGTCGGCTCGTTAAATGTTTTTGGGGTGTCAGCGAGTTAGGGTTGTGTCTGCGAGGGCGCTATTTCTTCATGCATTTCATTTAATTCATTTTTTTCCTAACCCCAAAACTAACAGCAACAATTTATAATCTTCGGTTTGCGACCCTCTTACAACCGCTTTGGTTCCTGCATGATCCTATGGCTTCTAAACCTGTACCTTATCTTGCGGGACAGTTAAGTTAACAAGTGTGAGCAAGATTTTTCCTTTGCATAATTGGTGTATGGGCGTTACGAACGCTTCAAATGTAAACTACGTTTAATTGAATAAACCACTTGTTTCACATTCAGTGGCGTGTAGGGGTTTTGTATCTATATTTTGTCAAAACAAATAGCACTGAACACCAACGATTCATAACTTTTTGTCTGCCTTTTAATTTTGGGCGAAATTCTTCCTTTTTTCTCTCCACTTCCTTTCCTTATTTTTACATTCTGAGGTCCACAGAGAAGTCCGAAAACTGCTTTGGCCGGCAAGTTGCTTCAAGGTCGGCTAAATTCTCCCAAAAGGATTTTTGAGTAATATCCTCTTGGATGAGAATTTAAACGGGACGTTTTTTCTACAAAACAACGCTTAAAAAACGAGTCAAAAAGAGTCAAAAAACACTGACGTTTGCTATGACGTTTGCTAACGTCTGCTTTTTACTAAAAACGTAGTTTCCGTGTGGTTAAAAAGCTCAAATGAATTCCAAAAAAGTGCTATAAGTTCTGAAAATTTGCTGTGAGGTGGGCTTATGAAAGATAATACCAGTACCAAGTGGAAGAAGATTTTAATAGCACAGCGGAAGATGATCATTGCAAACCCTTGTTAAATATTCATTAGTTAAACACGGTAGTTCTCCGTTGTGATAGCGTAAAAGGCAAATTCATGATGAAAAGAAATGACAAAAACCCGAAATCCAAAATGGGAGAAAAAAATGGTGACAAGCCAATTACTCAAACTATTTTACCGAAATTTTCGCACAGCGGGTACAAAAACAGTCGCTCTAAAAAGTTTAATTTCTCAGTACACGCGCCTCGTGTCTACTGTGCGTGTAAATGTGTAAGACGTTGAACGACACAATGGACATATGTCAAGCGGGCACTGACGAGATATCTTCCTGGAATGACTATTCGTGATTTGACTTCGATCACGGGAGGCCTGCCAAAGTTTTTCCAATGAGCGAATGAATGGCCCTCTGGACGAGCCAATGACTCAACTCGAAAATTTTATGGTCCACCGATCCCTCTCAAAATTTCAATTTCTAAAATAAGTAACAATGATGATCAGTTAGTATTGTCGTCTACTCAAAGAGGTTCGGGGTTAAAATATACTGGGTTTGCAAAATAACCCTAATTACCGTTAGGCATCATCAGCACAACCAGGTTGGATTATTTGTTCGTAAACAGGAATCTGGAACATTTAGGTAATAGTGTTTTTTTAGATGTCTCGTGTGGGTTTGAGTATCGCGTTGCTGAGTGGGTCACTTGTGGCAGATAATGAGATCAAGTGTCACTGCCAGTTTTCGAACCGACGCAGTTTCAGCGGCACAATATAAGCAGTGAGTGTGGTTTCTTATGCGCCAAAATATCAAGCTTCGTGAAGACCACCATTTTGGTGAGTGAGGCGATTATTTAAATCTATCGCTTTCTTTAATTATTAGAAGTGACCGAAGTTTTTATTTTGTGTAGCGAGTCTCGTGAAAAAAGGTAATTGTTCAATATGTCGCGAACGGTTACAAACGCACTTTGTCCCTCGTGCCAAAAATTGAACACAGCTTCTTGGATTAAGAAAGTTTTGTTTCCTTGTTTCAACCGTTAATTTTTTTTTTAAATAATTTAGTATTTGATCAGCATTTTGTATTTTTTTTTTTTGTATCTTAATTGCTTGGTGCACCAAATGAAGGACACTGAAATTGCAAAACGGTTTGATTTGAAATTCAAATTTTTGTCGTTAATTGAAATGATAAAGCTATTATCCCGATTAGTGAACTGTGGGGGACAAACGTTCTCTTCGGACTACTGAGCAGTTCATTTTGTCTTCAGTGACAAACAGAGATTTTTTGCTCAAAAGTGAAGTTGATGCTCTCGCCAAGTGAAATCAGTTTTGGAGTTACACAGTAAGAAAGGAAATCTTTGTATATCATTTAGCGGCTGAAGTTGCACGTGCAGTCAAAATCGGGCTGCAAGCCAATCTGTGCAAGTACGGCATTGAAAGCAACGGCACGGCCAGCTCCAATTTTTGCCTTCGTCGTTCGTAAATGCGGCACAGTCATCCACAGCACTAGTGTTGGATGGCAAAAGGAAATATCGGTGAATGAGACATCACAAGTACTCCAGTACCGAGCGTTCTCCAAGGTGCATTCAATACTGCAATGGCCTTGAAAGTTCAATTGCTGGTCAACTCTCCTCCAAAGTTCTGCAAAGGTTTCTCGTTTCTTCGGTTTGTATTGAATTGTTCGTTCAATAGGCTGCAATAATGGCAGCACATCACAAGTTGAGAGTGTTTTTAAATGCTGCCGACGTTTGCCACCGTGGATTATTTTGCAGCTGAAGGGCGCAATTGACACATGGCCTTTGCTATCAAATTGGAAAAGAGCAATACGATTTAATAAAGCGCCGGATTGTAATGAAATTCTGTTTACCGTAAATTTGATGACCTTCAAACTGATAAACGTAAAATTATTTTTCCTCTCCAATTTCTTTGTAGCCTCCCTCGGTTTTTCCTTCTTTTTTTCTCAATTCAAACAGCAAATTGGACCAAATATGAATTTTGATTTTTACTGTAATATTCAGTTCTCAACTGTCTACAATAACAACGTTACGGAAACAGAAAATTACGTGCTTCCGACGTTGTCTGAGATGGTGCCAGAAGTGTTCCACAGTATTAATCGGGATACTTGATCTGAAACGTCGATATTGCTTACAGCTCTTGCTGATCTTCTGATAATCAGCTTCTAGTCTTTTGATATAGTTGACAACCAAATGGCGCCAAAAAGGAACGAATCCTTAAAGTTTTGATTGACCCAAAATTATGCAGTTCGACATTCCAGAATGTGAAGGTCGTTTATTTGCGGAAATTGGCATTACACTGGTTTTAGGATTATGTATTGTCCCTGTCCACTTACTACTCTTTTCATTGCGTATCCTGTCTAAAAATTCCTAATTTTCTTGTTAATTTCAGATGACCGTTATGACGATTTGCTGGCTTTTTGCACTGTCAGTCTTCCTTGTCCAGGCAAGCCATGCCTATAATCCGTTTGACCAGTTCGGTGTTTATTGCAAACCAGAGGCTTACAGGCAACTAGTGAAAAGGACTGGCTGTGATTCGCAGTACATCAGGGTGAAGGCTTGCCTTGGCACATGTGCCTCACACGCATATCCTCTAGACCACCCTCCTTACTTCAAGAAAATGTGTTCATGCTGTAAGCCGTCCAGTACTAGGTGGAAAGTTTTAAGCCTCCAGAACTGCGGCTCAGGAATATCGCCCGTTGTGCAAGTGGAATCTGCCTTTAATTGTAAATGCAGTGAATGTACTTGAGAAGGAAAAGAAAATTTGTCGTGTAAAAGAAGGCTATAAACGATTGTTAAGCTGCGTTGGAGATGAAAATTTCGTTATTAGAATGCATATCTGATTAAGTCAGTAAGTCGCTGCAAGTAGGCTTTGCTTGAAAGCCAAACTACAACAGATTGACAAATTCTTAATTAAATGCAAAATAAATAAATAAAATAAAATTTCGTACCCATCTATCATTGTCGAAAAAAAGGTCAAAAGTTTATTTTCTCTCTGTTAGCAATGATAAGGAACAGATCGACTTGACGAAAGATCAGAGCTGTTACATGTAATGAACCCACTCGAGCAAATGTTGTAGAGGAGTTTGAAAAATCCAGTCTTTGCTGCTTTCGTAGCTTTATGCTGTATATCAATGCGTTCAAATTTGTTCGGACCAGCCAAATACTGGCACGGTGGCTTCAATTCAAGGAAAGGAGTCCTATGTAAGAGTCGCTGGGTACAAACGGAACTCTTAAGGGTGTTGGTGTGCGAAAACAAAAGAAACAATTTGCGTCAATTTCTTTGGTTCATCCATTAACGTGGCCGCTGTGGTGTTTACGCCAACGTCGATCCAAGTGACTGAAAAGACAAATCCCTTAAAAAAAAAACACTCACTGTTCAAATGACTTCGAAGACAAATTACCCATATTGATCTCTAGTGGCAGTTGCATTATTAAAAGCTGAACCGTTAACCAGCTAATTGTGTGCGAGACCTCACTCACAGAGAGCTGTCAAATCCAAGTGACAAGTAATTTATGAACTCTTCGACCAAGAGTAATTTTGAATCATTTGTTGCGCACCATGAGCAAACTCAGTCAACCTAGTAAACACTCGACCCTGACAGGCGGACCTGTACTGACACAGGATTGATCCTTGTGTGGGTTCATTCTCATTAGTAGGGCCAACGTTCACATGGCTTACATGGGTAGAAGCTAGCACTTCACATTACCCTCTAAGAGTTGAGTCTCGAGTAAAAGAACCCTTTGTTTCAATCGAATGAAGGGGTTCAAGTTCAGTTCTAAGAAAGATTTCCTAGATGACGTTTCGATCGTTGGCCGATCTTAGCCCTGAACCAATAGCCCTTTTCACGGTTAGTTTTTCTTATTTGCATGGATTACAATGTAATGTACCCTGGATGCGAGGCAATTTCGGGTTAAAACTACAAAATAGCCCGAAATTGCCTAACATACATGTTAGATTATATTGTAATGCAAATGAGAAAAACTAACCGTGAAAAGGGCTATTCTCTCTAAAAATCTTATTTCCTAAATATTTTAAATATAAATAATACCTTTACGGTCACGTGACTTTCAAGCCAGGCTACAAAGGAATTGCCTGGTCGCTCAAGAAAAAGCATCATGGCCTCCCGACGTTTTCGCTGCGCATAGAGAGGGTGTTGGAATTGATAATTTTTGGGTTTACGTTTCCCAAGACTGAAATGGGATCTTCTAAAAAGCATAAAGAGAAAGATAAGGACAGAGATAGGGAACGCAAAAGAGACAAGGATCGCAAACACCGGGAAAAAGATGACAAAGATCGGGACAGAGATTCGGATAAAGAAAGACGACGTAAGGAAGAAAGGAGTAGATACAAACGGAGTCACGCCACAGAGGATAATGTCGATAGAGTGGAAAAGAAAAAGAGCAAGAGAGAAGACTATGATGATTTGTTTGAATATGCTGTGGAAGAATCGGCGCGTGAAGATCACAGCAGCCATGGTACTTAAGATTTGAAGAATGCCCTAAACAACTTTTTATATGGGATTGAAATCTAGCACTTCACATTACACTCCATTCAGTTAATTTTAATATAACTTGAGCAAAACAGTCATATCATATCAGGGCAACTGCCGAA
Source organism: Montipora capricornis (assembly GCF_036669925.1). NCBI lineage: Eukaryota > Metazoa > Cnidaria > Anthozoa > Scleractinia > Acroporidae > Montipora > Montipora capricornis. The sequence continues at coordinate 17,694,738 of NC_090887.1, read as the reverse complement.
TAGCCAGCCACTTATTTGCAGACGAATAACAGCTATTGTATTCTGCCTCGTTCTTCAAAAAAACACCGCCGTATATTCAGCAGTTACTCTCATATCAGACCCAGATAATTGTCATCCCTCTTTAAAAAGTGACTTGAACGTGAACCAAAACTAATTACGAACCCAAACCCTAATTTTATTCTACTGTATCAACTCTAGTATGAGGCTGAGACGAAAGTCAGTAGTTGAATCAGTGCACAAAATCAGTGCTAATGTTGTCCAAGAAGTGAATTGTCTGGATGCCGAATCAAACCCTTAACCTTTTGATTTCTACATGTAGCCTGCATAAACTATTTAACACTTGTTCGAGCCACAGACCAAATCAGCTAACTCACTGTTGCACCCAATTGAAATCTCCTGGGGTTAAGATTCTTTGTGCATTGTATTTGTTTTATAATGTAGTGTTCACATATAAATCATATGGAAATACCTGAAACAAAAGGTTTTATTCCCAAAGGGTTTGAATTGGGTTTAACGTTGAGTTAGCCAATTTGGTCTATTGAGCTAGAACTGCAACAAACATAATAATTACAATTATTGTAAGATGGGTTTTCAGGGTAACAAATTATAGCGTCTGTAAAACTGAAAATGGCTTGAATCCAAGAATGTCGGATGTTGATTGAATCAATTGTCCAGGAGAATGTACTTGTAGTATTGAAAGGGCTGTTGTTTGACTGATACTTTGACAAACTATGCTAAAATCACATTTAAAATCAAGCAATTGTTCAGCATAGATGTAAGTCATCTGTCACATGATCTGTGATGTTATTGGTACTTTTGTCAGAATAACTATTACAGATTATAATAGATACTTTATCATACTCTGAACCCTAACCTAACCCTAACAACTTGGATCCGAGCTGCAAAGGGTTACAAGAAATGAAAAGCAATTTTGTCCTGGAATGATCACGACAGTATGCATCAAAATAATATGCTCATTATATTGGGTTTTTTACTATTAATTTCACAAGATAGTAATAAAGTAAGTAGAATCTACATTACAATTTAGCAAAAACTGTCAGTGTGTTTTATTGCTTTATAGGTAATGGTGTACCACCATACCAACAAACACAGGGAGACATATCATTAAGTGTAGAGGAAACCAAGTAAGCTTCATCCATATTTTGTTTTCTTCTTTAAGCAAAGCATTATTAACTATGCATAGAAACAGTGAGTTTTCTGTAGAACAACATATATTCCATAAATTTGGTGGAAATGAATATTGGAAAAATAATCTGTTTCATTTGTTGTTTAGAAGTTGTAAGACTTTTCATGAACTTTTTTGGTATAGTAGTTTGAAGTAGTCCAGGTAATGCTCTTGCACTTGTTACTGATTAGAATGGAAAGAGACATACAAGATCAAGAATTTCCTCCGGGAATACTTGCATTCAAAGAACAAAACAAGACTTGGGGATATGTTTTTTTAAAGAACTGAACAGATTATTGTTGGGTACAAATTACAAGCTACAGATACCAAATCAACACAAATCTTTACTTAACCCTTTACCCCTTAAGTGGCACTCATTGACCAATAAAATCCTCTGGCATTAGACAATAAAATCTTTAAGTGTCACTCTCATGAGGAACTACATGTAGGTTAACCTTAATTTAAAACTGTTGGTGGCATACCATATTATCATCAAAAGATTCAAGAACTGATGCTCAAAGTGCTACTATGACCAAAAAAAACAATCTTTTATTATTCCTTGGATTTCAAAACTATGTTAGCTAAACAGTAACTGATTGAAGTTTTACCTAACCCTAAGACACCTGTTTATTTTAACTGGAATATTCCTGTTCATGTGGTCCGCCATTACTAACTTTAAAATCTTGAGAGAGCTGGATTGAGGAGAAAATGACGTCAAAGACTCAATAATTTAAGAATGCAATGTGTGTGTACGCAGCTGAATTAATAAGCAGTGCAGGAGTTTCGGGCTTTCAGACTTTTAAACTAGTGTTTTGCAGATGGGATGTATAATAAGCTGCGTTTAAACGCTAAAATTTTAAGTAAATGACGTCACTTTTCCCTAGATCCAACCCTCTGAGGTCCAATTGGTCAGTTTGGAACATGACTAATGGTGGACAGTGAAATCCAAAACTTACACTCGAAGTAAATAGCCTTTGGATAAAAATCAAAGCTTAAAATTTTGCCAGTCAAGTGTTGAGTAATCACACTTTCAAAATCTGAAGAAAAAAAGGAGTGATTTTTTATCATTGTAGCACTTTAAGTATCAGCAATTTAATTTAAAAGCTACTAACAATGATTTTACTACTTATTACAGTAAGCTCAGAATCAAACTTGGGCTTAAGCCACTTGAAGTTCCTGATTCATCAACAGAAAAAGAAGGTACATATATATTAAAACAATTTAAAAATAATCAATCTCTTTACAGTTGCTCCCCATTTAAAGTTGTGTGACAGTCTTAGAAAGTCTCCGTGTCTTTTTCTTTCTTACCAGTTGTGGGGATATTAGTTTTTGTAAATTTTTGAATGGAATGATTCCCTGGAGCTTGCATGATCACAGGCTCTGCATTGGGAGTGTAAACAAGGAGCCAAAGAAAATCAATACTTGGTGAACAAATTGTTTAATGATGTCTTACAGTACATGTATATATGTTTTACTTATTTATGTATCGATGGTAATTTATCTTTTAAAAAAGATGACCCATAAGATTGGGTCATCTTATCACATTCAGGATATCTGACAGAGTAATTGAAGTTGATGTTTGTGACAAGAATCGTGCACTACTGCTTGTTAGGAATTTCCCCTCGGTCTGTTAGGGAGGTGCGGTGGCCTCATGGTTAGAGTGCTCGACTCCAGATCGAGTGGTCCAGGTTTGGGTCCTGGCTGGGGACATTGAGTTGTACTCTTGGGCAAGACACTTTACTCTCACGGTGCTTCTCTCCACCCAGGTGTATAAATGGGTACCGGTGAAAATGCTGGGGGTACCCTGCGATGGACTAGCATCCCATCCAGGGGGAAGTAGAAATACTCGTAGTCGCTTCATGCTACGGAAACCGGAGATCTTTCTCTGTAGCAGCACCATCATTATGGAATGCTTTGCCATTTGAAATTAGAAACGCTCCGTCTGTGTCTTTTTTTAAAAGTAGATTAAAAACTTTCCTTTTTAGAAAAGCTTTTTATAGTTAATTTTAGCTGTTTAAGTGTTAATATTAAAGTTTTGTAAGGCGCCTTTGAACAGTAGGATACCGGCGCGGTATAAATCTTTTATTATTATTATTATATTATTATTATAAGCGCCGGCCTGATAGGCCTTTCAGGCTCCTAACAGAGACTTTACCGGTTAGGTTAAGGGTAAGCCCAAATTTGCCAAAAAACACCAGACTTCATGTACTGTTACATAACTAATAAATCAGTCATGCTTACAGCCTCTGTGACTATTATTACATTATCTCCTAACAGATGTAATCTTTTTTATGTTGAAAGAAAAGACAAATTCTCTCAAAGAAGATGTACATGTCCCTGCCATCAATATCTCTGACCAGAAAGAAACTGAAAATGTAAGTGAGCTTAAGGATAAGAAGTGACGATAGTCATCGTGCATGTTCCATGAGGTTGGCATCAAAATCTGTAAACAATAAATTCATTTTTCTTTTCAGTTTAAAAGAAAATTAGAAGAAATGAGAGAAAAAAGAAGAATAAACAAAAAGTTGGGGTAAGTTTAGAAAATAACACTGACTGACTGTTGGCTCGTTTTGTCTTATCACAGTAGAAAGCAAAACATCAACTTAAATTCTTTCTTTTATGAGGAAAATTTCCTCACTTGCTACCCTGTAATACTGCAATACTGAAAAATAAATAAGTCATTAAGCCAGGGACATGCATGAATCTCTGAGATGAAGTCATAAACTAAGGCTTTGCAATTCAAAAACTCTTTAAGTCTGAATTGAAATGAACTTTGTGACAATTATCATCTCAGGTACTGACTTACTAGCTTGGTTATGATACAAGCAACAGTCTAAATTTTTGTCAACTTTTACCTAACTTGAGGGGGGCTTTTAGAAGTGAAAACTCAAGAAATTAACTTCAGATAATTATATGTTTCTTTATGTTAACTTAATTATTACTTTTGCAAAGTGAACATTTTGAGGCCAGATGTACAGATGCGTATGCACTGGATGACACATTTTTAAAGTAAAGTCATGTGCATACAGTAACCAGCTTATAGGGAAATATTTTGTTTTGCAATAATAACTATTGTTATTCTCACCACACAATAACTATATAATACATAATTAAATTGCAACATTGGCACTTCATGTTTTATTTAATTAATGGTAACAGCCGAAATACTGTAACTTGGTTGTTTGAGGTCCAGATCTTCACAATCACAACACTTGCTTGAAGGATTGTATTTAAAGTGCAAAATCAGTTATAAACTGTGGACTACTCGGATACTTGAACAGTGCCCTACCTGACTGTAATGCCCTTCCTGCGTACATAAGAAACTTATTCTGACATTTTTAAGACAGTGTGGTATCATACATGTACATGTAATCATAATTTCAAATGCAAGAACTGAGGTATTTTTTTTAAGTTATTATTATAATTTTTAAAATAAATACTAGTGAGCAGCACACAGCAGCAGATCTTGTCAAATTGCTTTTATTTCTCTACTGGTTTCTTCTTATTATGCAGACTTCATCAGGGAGTTTGAACAAGATGGTTAAAAGGAACTTATTTTATACCTTATTTACAAAGTGCAAATCATGTTCCAGCAAGAGTGTGTACAGTAAAAAACACCTACACAACAGTAGGTGCAGGATACAACTAAAATCCTGCATGATGCTCACAGATGTAGTTATTTTTAAATTACTTGACATCATTGCTTTTGCATGTGTTTCAACAAATGCACATACATTATTATTCGTAGTATCATTGACCAGTTCCAGTTATCTTTATACATGTAATCTCATTCCTCAAAATCTCTATTAACTTTCCTCAACCATTAGTTTGTCCAATAAGCATTTCCATACTGTACTTGGGATTGGCTGTGAAGGGTAGTCAGAGAGTTGCCTCATTTTTTTCACAATGTTCTGGTACTGGATGGATTGATACCAGTAGATTTCACTGCAAGTTGTTTTATATGGATAGCAAAGTGAAGACGCTTGGAAGCCGAGACATTGATGAGGATGACAGTGCTGCATCATGGGTGGCCAAAAGCAGGAAAAATGAACAGGAAAAGGTTTTGGCTGAAAAGCGAGTAAGGGCTTTGATAAACACAAAGTAATTGAGTTTTGGTCACTGAGGAATTTTTAATTTGGGCACAATGCTCAAAAGCAAAGCAAAGATAATTAATTTTCAGACGTTAGAAATCAGATCTTGTTAGTGGTTTGGCCAGCAAAGAGAAGTCCTACTTTCAATAATAATCACATTGTTTTATTATACATGACGATTGTAGCTCTGTAACACTGTGCTTGAATGGGGTACTATTATTTTAAATCAATTTGATACTGTAGTATACAGTAAACTTAATTTTTTTCAGCATTAATATTGGTGTTCATACAAGTTCTTGGTTCCTGGATCTATAGTGTGTGACTGGTTCATATGAAACTTTGCTGAGTATTTTGGCAAGCCCACATTAAAGGGCAATGATATTGTTTTCAATTGTTATCTTGTAAAAGAATGTAACGTGCCTGTAGATGTAGCTTTTGATATTTTCTGGTTGTACCCTTTAACAGGCACAGCTATTAGCTGAGATGGATGAAGAGTTTGGAATCAGCAACTTGGTAGAAGAAGAATTTGGATCCCTTTCAAGAAGAAGACAACAAGTAAATACACTGTAATTTTTTTATCAAATTGAAATTTCTGTCATGGGTTTATCAAACATCTGTAGTGTTGACACCATAAACCCATTGACTCCTGGGAGTGACACTTACCGTATTTACCTGTGTATAAGACGACGTTTTGAGGAGGTAGTCTGGCCCAGTGGTTAGGGCGCTTGCCTTGAGATCCACAGATCCCGGGTTCAAACTTGCTCTGACCACTCGTTGAATTTGATCCTGGTGGTCCCTGATTCAACTTCACAGCTGCACTTGTAAATAGCCAACTGCATGGTTTGCCTCCGGCCAGTTGGGATTCTTAACAGTCGCTGTTCCATAGCTTCGTTGTGTTTCATTGGCCCTGAAAAGCCCCTATGGGGAGCGACCAATTAAGTATGTATGTATGTATGAATGTTTATGGCCTCAAAAGAAGCTCCAAAAATCGCCCTCGACTTATACACAGGTCAAAGATTTAGTGTAAGAGCCAAGTTCCAGCTACATGATTTATTCAATAATTAACATAATAATGTTGTCTTGGACATAATGAAGGTAGTGGACAAGAGACTTCAAAATGAGTGACAAAAGAAAAAGGATTTGTCCAACTCTAAATGTTGAAGATACTCCTCACTAGCAGAAATAATTATAACAAAGAAATTAAGAAATTGCTTTTTTTGCCATCAAAAATGGGGGATCGACTTATACACAGGTAAATATGGTACATGTAACAGATTTTACTCTGTCCAATGCCAGACAATTTTACTGATCAACTGGGGGTATCCCAGGCCACCTGAGGAGTGAATGGGTGAAGTGCTTTTGCTGAAAGATGGAGACTTTCATTTTCTAATTGATTTTGCTAGTTCATTAAATTTTGAGGACCATGGTGTACTACCTTGCTAAAGAGTTCATGCTCATGCTGTGTTTTGTTACAGAGCTACTCCAACAGAGATTTGAGGGGATTAAAAGTTGAGCATTCTCAAGAACATTTCACGGTGCGTCATATTTAGCAAGTTTAAAAATTGTGAAGGTCTTATTAAGTTACACGTATGTATAACGTTAATGTTCTTGGATTAATTTTTTTAACTGTTCCTTTTTTTAATAGTCAATCGTTCCATGTTATTAATTTTATCAAGTGATTTTTGAACCTTGAAGTTTGAGTCAAGAAAAAAGTAACAAGATACAATTATGTATAAAGAAA
>NC_090887.1:17680220-17682720 GCF_036669925.1 Montipora capricornis | reverse complement strand
TATGAAATGGAGCATGGAAAGTCATTAAAAATGACACCAATTGTGTTGTAGGAGGATGTTGTTCTTGTCTTTTCATCAATGAGAATATTTGTGAGCGAAGGAAATTTGTTAGCTTACATAGCAGAATTGTCAGACAGTTTTGGTGAAACAAAGGTTTACTGTTCAGGCCTTGAATGTCGTAAAAATGTATTATCCGACAGCGGTCGGAGGTACTAGCTTATTTCTTTGCTACTCTAAAAATCCGAATCGAAATGAAGCTATGTGTGTATGTATGTATGTAGGTATAGTCGGTTCCCTAACCAATGAACCTTTCTCTTTATCTTAGATCTCGTCGATTAAAACAGAAAAAGGAAGCAACCGGCGTTGAAAGGGTGTGTGCAATTTATACAGTCCTTGTAGTCAGCGTTTGGGTTTTGCTGTGAGACGGAAACCTTGCAGTTTGGTCAGTGAAAGGCTCTAGAATGTTGGAGAGACAGTTGTAACCATATTTGGAGAAGAACTACATTAGTCATTATACATGTACATGTAGGGGGCAGATAAATATCTTGGGCTCGCACCATTCTTTGCTTGACAGAAAACTGTGGTGTGGGGCTGAAGGTTGTCATCCATTATCCCTTTGTTACTCTTTAGACAAGGTTGTGCTACTTTAGACATTGTCCTAACTGTCGCCTTGTGGTATATTTTCAGGTTATGGAGGCACTAGCGACAGTTGTAAAACAAGAAAAAGACGAGGAGAATGGCAACAAGGGTACATTGATTTCATCATTGTCTAATATTTTTAAGGGAGACCTCTTACAACGAGAACGGTCGGGAGCATGACAACAAATCGATATTGTGTATTGAAGTGAAATCAAATGGCGATTCCATTTTTCTTTAACTCGCAAGTTCTGTCTCTCTAACCCTTATCTTTAGTTTAGTTTTTCTCTTTGTAGAAAGCGCGGTTACTGAAATAAGTTATAGATTTGATTTTGTGGCAAGCTGGAGGCTTTAAATTTCGTTTTAAGGATAAAAATGGATCTTGATATACCGTATCACAGGGAAGCATCAATCAAAAGCTTTCCAATTGTATTGACTGCTTAAGGGTGGTCTGCCTGTGCTTGTGCTCCGCTTGTGTCTAACTATCTCACTTTGTATTTCAGATGCCATTGTCTTGAACTCGACTTCCGAGTTTTGTCGCACGCTCGGAGAGATTCCAACCTTGAGTAAGTTCAGCAACCATCTTTCTTAATTTCTATTTGCGTCGTAATATGGAAGGAAAACTTCAAGTAGGCAAGATCTCATTTCGTCCGCTCTTCTAGTTGGTAAATGAAATAAGGGGCGATTAGCCGAACGGAATATTGTATTTCTTATGGGTTTCCGCGGAGTCTTATCCGAACACTTACATACCTTTCAAACGTTTGTGCTATCCTCTGCCAAACAAAACCTTCGGTTGACCTCATCTCACCTCGCCTCTTCGCGCTCTGTTGCGCATAAGGCCTCCACACGTTTTCTCCAACTGTCCCTATTCCTCGCACAAGCTCTTGCTTGCTCCAACGACCTCCAGCCTGCGTCCGATCTTTCTTCTCAACTGTTCTGCGCCTAGTTGTTTTGGGACGACCTACATTGTACTTTGCGCTTACCAACAGGTGCCCAGGTCAGTGCTGTTGCGCAGTGATGTTGCTTCTGCATTCGCAGCACATGTCCGAGCCACTTCCATCTCCTCTTTACCGCCGTGCTAATCCTTTTGCAGCCACAAAGCTTATTTAGCTCATCGACAGAGACAATTGATGTCCTGTAATTTTCTTTGTCGTAGGTGTGCCTGAAGAGCAAATGGAAGAGAATGAAGATGATAATGAGGTATGATTAGCCGCAGCCAGCTCCATTGCATTTCTGGTTTATAATAGCTTATTTTGCTGTTGTTGTTGTTTTTTCATTTTCAGTGGCGTATGGATGTTGAGAGGGATGACGAAGCTGAGCCGCAGGGGGGCTGGGAATGGGTTAAGACTCAAGAGGAAAAAAGAAAAAAAGAAAGAGAAGAGGTTTGTGTAAATCAAGAAGGGAGCAACTCTTTGTCACTTAATTCGGGTCTGCGGTCTGCGTGCTGTGAAAGCGTTCCCCACCTCACCCTCCCTCGAATTGTCCTTTTAGTAATAAAGTGTGGCAGTTGCCTTAAAGCGCTCTCCATTTCCCAAGGAAAGTTGGATGTGAGGGCCTATGGCTAAATTGCGGGGGTTTGCCGGCCTTCGGGTGGTATGCCCCTGGTTGGTTACAAAATATCTTACACAACGCGGTGTCGGGAATAAGTGTAAAAAGGACGGTTTTTGAAACAGTTAAGGTTTGGAAGATGTCTGGCGCGTAGTGGCTGTTAAAAGCCAGAGAGCGTTAAAATGAAGGATCAGATGAGGCAACTGTAGGCAAACCTTCTTCATTCTTTATTCCGCTTTTCTTTTTTTTTCAGGAAACGGAAAGTAGCATCCTCGAAGCCGAACCTTTAGTTGGAAAAGGAGTGGCCGCAGCTTTA
>NC_090887.1:17650220-17675220 GCF_036669925.1 Montipora capricornis | reverse complement strand
TCTGTATCCTCGTGGCCATTTTTGGCGAAACGTGACACAAAACGTGCCAGCAATGAACTGAGGGACGATATGCATGTGATTCTGAGGAATTATTTGTCTTTTAATGCGTCCGTGGGAAGGGAGCAGCCATCACAGTATTTTCTAAATACATTGCAGAACTGAAATAAGATAGTAATTTTTGTTTTGTCATGAGACTGATTGAATAAGCAAAATGATGAGGATGCGGGAGTCATTTTCTCACCCATCCTTCACTGGAGATAATTGTTTAGGGCCTCAGTTTTCTCTTTGGTTATATTTTACTTCTTTTCTCGTGAATAAAAATACATGTTGTGACATAAAACTGAAAAAAAAAAAAAAAGGAAACCTGTAGAGCATTGCAGCAGAATCCTTCATGTAAAGATTTTCCAACTGGTTTCTTAAATTATATTTTCATCACTTGTTCATACTGCATTCATGCATTTTGTTCTCGTTCCGAACTTCGAAAGGCAGTGATTAAACAAGTGATGGTAAGGGGGAGGACTGAGTAGTTCGTCGACCAAACACTTCAGTCAATGATAGCAGATGGCTTTGCTGCTAGTTAAGTGGTTTTTTTTCTGACAATGTAGTGTGAAATCCCGCTCGCAAGACTTCGTGTTTTCATAGGATTAATTAAAGAGGGAATCTCGCCAATCGCCGGAGGGTGGCGAAGGTGGTGTACGAAATAACAGGAAAAGAGGAATTCAGGAAGTAGGCACATATGCTGGCTTATCCATCGTTAAAACAGATGTTTTCTTTCTCGCCCACCTGCCAAGTTATTCCTGTGTTCCCCTCTAAGAAAGGACTTCCTTGCTAAATCTGCTATTTATAAAGCACTTTGTAGAGCTGGTTGAAACGGTCACGTTCTCTTTGGTTTAATATGGCATACTTCTGTTGAGTTCTTGCGCGAGATTGATATGGGAACAAGCAAAAAGGCATCTCAATCTCGGTGTGCAAAATTAAAACAAAGGTTAAATCTTTAGGGGAGGCCCTGTTGCCTGTGGAACTAATTTGTGGGACTCTTAACAAGTTGAATAGCTCGCAGCGGAACAAAATGTTGTAAGCTTTTTTCCTGATCGTGGGTATTAAAACTTCCTTGTAATTAACACTTGCCTTTTTTGGAGGTATTTTAAGAGACATTAATTAACAACTTGTTTGGCGGCCACGTAACTTCTGGGCTGGCACTTTCTCATAAGCAGCTGTTATATCGCGCGGAAGCTATGGTCCCATTTAAATCCCGTATGAAGGAACAAAATCATTGTAGGAAAATATCCCTGTGCTTGTCTCTATGTCACTGCTAGCCACCTACTCAAAAGGACGCATGGCTCAAGTTTCCTGCCCCCTCAATTTATACGGGACAAGGAAAAGAGATTTCTCGGGTAATTGAGTCATGACTTTTTAGCGATAGTGTGGGTAGCCTGCGAACGCAGACGAGAAACGAGAGAAACGATCGCCGGAAATACGTTTGCGTTCGCAGGCTATACTGGGCTATGATTCTTCCACCTTTGTGGTGTTCAACTTTATCTTGGAACTCAGGCATCTTTCAACGGATTCTAATTGTAAAATTGTTTCATATCAGCTTTGTATCAGGTCAGGTCACCTGGGAATCGAGAAATAAAAACATTAATGTTGTTTTAGCAATGTGATTCTTCTTTTTGTCGTTAGAATACGTTGGTCAAAGTTCGGGGATGTTACAGGCAAGAATCTTTTGAAAGTGGTTGCCGTTTGGCCTCTGAAATCTCAACACCAGAAACAACTATTTTTAACGTAGCCAGCTGAAGCTAATAGGGAATTTAAGATCTGCGACGCGACGGTAACGAAAACGTCATTTAAAATTGCAAGTTCAGGTTTATTAGTCTTTTCCGTCGTTATGTCGGCTTGTATAACTTCTAAAAACTGGTGTAACTCTCCAGGAACTGAATTAGGAGGTGCGATATTGAAACTACGACAGAAAATTCAAATTCGCTGCCTTTTGTTCACGTTCTCCGTAAAACTTGAGTGGTCATTTCACGTCGTAGATTTGCCGAAAACGTGAAAGAAATGTACAAAAATGAAAAATGCACGTGTAAAGCGTGCAAAGCTATTGTTTTTGCTCGTTAAATATGCAAAATTTGTGACGTCGTAGATGTTAAACTCCCTAATGTGACCGTGACGCGTCGGCACATTAGTCGATCCACGCGACTTCCTCCCAAGTTCCTTAATTGATTTTAATTAAGCAACTAATGGAATAATATTTGCTCTTAAATATTTAATGAAATTACCCGAAGTTGTTCTGACTCGCAATTACTTGATTTCAAAATTAAGACGTGGCATACTGATTACCAACGCTTTTCAAGTTCAATTGTCTTCTTTTCTCTCCCCGATTTTGGGTCTTTGTCCATAATCTTGTTTTAGTTCACTTTTAATTTCTCCGCTTAAGGTTTAAAGTGATGAAAGGTCACTGAAATACGAACTCGTGGTTTTGACAAGTTTTCGGCTTTGAAATTAGATATGCCATCTGGAAGAGGAACGTTGAATTATATAAATTTTGAACGATTTGAAAACTACCGAACATTCAGTTGGACCAAGTTAGGATATAAATACTTCGCGTGTAGGTCCTTTGCCAAAACTCCACACGAGTAGCCATAAGATTTCTGTGTTTCAAAAAAGGAACATTTCACTTTGGCATTTATATCTGGGGCACAGAGAAAGAAAAAAACGTTTAGAGTTTTGTCCAGGTGAGTAAATTAGTTTCATGTTTTAAAATTAAGTTAAGAACCTGATGGTCGACGTTATTATTCGTTCTTTGGAGAATTCATTATTCAGTGATATCTTGTTACTTCATAGAGATACTCTTGGTACGATCGGTGAAGCTGCAAAACGCTTCTCGAAAGGAGTCCAAACTGCATATAATCGAATGCACGCGAGGGGCTCGCGCGAGAAGAAAGGAGTAAGGACATTTCTCTTTGCCCTTCATTGGAATAGGCTTTTGGTTTTCAAATATTGAAACGTCCTTTGTTCCACATTATAGCTTATCTGACACAAAGATTCAGTATATCAGAATGAATTTGGATCGGAAAAGTTTGAACCAAAACCAAATTTATGCCCAAATATGAAATGGGAATCTAAGATGGCCGCCTTATCAGATTGGATCAACAACTCTTAGCAGCAGCGAACAATTTGATTGGCCTATTTTGGAATTCTTCCAGTCAGTAGACTTTGTTGGCAAGTGACTGTATAGGCAAAAAAAATCTGTTGCAAATAAGGCAAAGAAAAAAGAATTAAGCCGTAGGAATTGGTTTATTTCTGTTGTGTACAACAACAGTTCCCTCTTTTGTCAGAGTCATGCAGTTATCATTTTTTTATGTTTCGATGCTGTTTTGTGACATGGCTGTTGTTTTTTGCACGCTTTTTATCATTTACTCTCCGATATTACACCTTTGAGCACGCTTTTGTCACCTCATCTTTTTTTGCAACCCAGACTTCTGACTACTGTGAAATGTCTTGTGTTTCCTTTCAGTTTTTTCGAGCAAATGGCAAATTCTTCAGTAACGTTGTGGATTTTGTCGTTGGCAATTGTGTGTTCACTGCGCAGATCACAGAGTATGGATCCAATGAGGGCAGCATTGAAAAGCGTTCACTGTGAGGCGAGAGGTTACAACCTCAAAGTCAAGGTTATTTATTTGCTTATTCCTTGTTTCTTTGTAATATCTAATGCATCAAACGATTGAGCGCTCTGCTAGAGAATGATTCCAAAAGATGGTTTTCTTTTAATGATTCCGATACATTGTTTAGGTTGCTGGATGCCAAGAGCGTTTAGTGAGAATTAACACTTGCCTGGGAACATGTCTCTCTTTTTCAACGCCAAGTGGATTCAGCTACGAGCAAGTTAAATCGTGCAATTGCTGTCAACAGATAAAGACCAAAAAAGTGTCCGTGGAACTGCTGTGTCGAGACAAATATAATCCTTCAAGGCTCGTGAGGTATTATCATCCGATCGAGACGGCAATCCAGTGCCATTGTACCTCCTGTTGATACAGTGGAAGACAACCATCTCCAGGATATACTGTAGACATTTTGTATGCAATTTTTCAGATTTCTTTCGCATTACCAAGAACAAATGAAGACACTCGTATTAAGAAAACCAATATTCAATGACTGCATGGTTTTAACCAGCTGTTTTAACCCGCTGATTGTGTGAGAACGGGTGAATTTACGAAAACTAAGATCTAAGAACCCTTGTATTAAAACAGTGGAAATCAAGGGAACGAAGCCCGAGCTAAACCCGGAAAGACTTACCGCTAGTCAGAGATTTGGGCGCTGGATTTTGGCTCTAGACAAGGTTTAAATCAAACAGACACAACACCATGACACGGCCTTGCTTATCATTTGAGTATTGCCGTGTGACAGTAAAAACAGTGACACTCGCTGATGCTTACTTGTTGACATGGAAACTAAAAATGTGATACACGAATTATTTTGTCAGTACACATATTTCAGATATTTGTTATTCTACTTCCAGTACCAAAACAAGTCCAGCGCGTACAGAGGTTTTTGTGCGTGTATTCACAATTTAGCGGTAAGTCACGACAACAGTGACCGGATGCCGTAAATGGTCATTCTTATCAGGAAAACTAAAGCAACGATAACGGCGACGACAACGAGAACGTCATCTCAATCACATCGTGACAATTTTATCCTTTTAAATATGACAAGGGTGTGTTGCTGACGCGCGCTTTTGAGACGCGGACGGCAAGCGGAAGTGAGCGGTTTTTCCTTATCTTTGCACAACCAACATTTACATTTCTAAGTATCTTTTCTCCATTAAAGATGATTAGTATGAAAATCTGGGAGACACCACTGTCCTGGCGCGCGAAATGTTCTCTTCCGGTTGCCGACGACCTCTCAAAAACGCACGTGCTTAAACTCCAACACATTTCCCTCACTGACAAGCTTATTTCTCAGCTTATTACAATGAAGATATGAAATATCGTCTATTAGGGGGTGGGGGGGGGGGGGGGAGTGGAGGGTTTTTTTTTTTGAGGTTCCGTGACAGCAAAGCCCAGGAGCATAGTTTTGGCGGGAAAATAAATTGATAAGACGCTTCCGCTTCAGTCTCCAGTAATGTCAAATTTTCGGAAACGTATCGTTCGGCAGCTAATAAGAAATCAAAAGTCTAATAAGAAGTTGTGAATTTGTGAATTGACTAATATAGAATGGCACGATGTATCCTGTGCCAATTAGTAAGCATCGGTTTTTCTGTCACACGACACTCAATTGCAAAATGATAAAAAAAGAGCGTTTCATGGACAACATCCAGCACCCAAATCTCTGAGTAGCGGCAAGTTTTCCCGGGTTTTGTTCCCGTGATTTCCACTGTTTACAAGGGGTCTTAGTCTTAGTTTTCCATGGTTCACATTTGCAAACGCTGATTTTTTTTCCGGGCTTCTTATATCACTGTACCATCTTGGCAGTGTTTGGTTTGAGCCAACAACGTTGGCTGTTCGTAATCGGCAATTCCTACATTTTTGACCTGGAGAAATTAAGCTCCTTAAAAATGAAACTGCAAGTTCAACAAGAGCACGATGTTACACTTCATGAAATATTGAGGACCAACATATTCTCCAGTAATTCTAAGGCATAGTAACTTACAGAGGCGCCACCAATTTCATCGGATGTAAAAGTAAATTACGGTAATTTAAGTGGTGTATCATTGTAGCTCAGTCCCGCTTTGGTGCGCACTAGAGTTGCGGAGTTTGCAAATTTTGAGTATAGTCTCCTAATAATTGAAAAAATAATTCTCTCTTCTGTAAAGCCCTTAATTAAAAGTTGTTGTTTTTAACTTTGCTTTCGATTTGTTTTTATTGTAAGTGACATGACCTCAAGACAGAAATGCTTTTTGTTCGATGACTTTTTATTGTGTTGGGCCCTAACCTAAACCCTATTACATTGTGTGAACTGGTGTGAACTGATCATTTTCCTTTTACTCTTTCAAATGGAGGTATCGTCACTTGATTCAGTTTACTTCTTTTCATCCCGCCACTATCATGTGCAATTGTATGGGAAAGGCAGCTTAGTTTTCTACTTTGGTGGTTTGAAATGTTTATGTGTAACCTTCAGGCTCGGGCTGTATGCTGTGACACATAATCACCTGTTCCCTGTCACAGCAAATGCGTTTGGCCAGCGGCAGATGTCGGTCATTTGTGCGCGTGTATCCACAGCGCATATGCAAATTTTACGGAATAGCTCAAGAAGGTTTTTAACATGTTGTTTTCTTCCGTTTATTATGTTTTTGGTTTTTGTTGTTCTACGTCATCAAAAGTGGCCAAACTGTCTTGTCAAAGTCATTTTTATTTCCTACTTTAGACAGTCTATGAAGGTTAGTGTCATTTCTCGGAGAAGCCAAATTTTATAATTAGGATTTTAGAGATTTTAGATACATGTTAGCAGGGGCGGAACCATACCGGTTTCTACCGTTTTACAGAAATAGATCAGAAACACGGGAAAGGGACTTTGGAGAGTTAAAATTCAAAATATTCCCGGGGGATAAGCACCCGGATCCCCTTAGAAACTTTTTCGTTGTTTTGGTTTATCCTAGATCCACCCTGCCAGGGAGTACAAGGGTCAGTTTTTAAAGGTCACGGGTCACCCCTGCAAGCTGCATTTTTGCATGACACCTGAAATGAAAATATCTTTCAATCTTTACTGATGCTAACTTAAGCCATCCTAAACAATAATGTTTAGTCGCCCAAAGAGCATAATTTAGTAAAGTTAAGGGTTATTTCAGTAATGGTAATGACTTTGACCTGTTTGATTTCTGGTTGTTGTGTAGAAGCACTTACAAAAGGGGACATCACATATATTTAGTTTGTCACTACATCTGACTGGCAGAATTTTGTAAATTAATGAATGGAAATGGCTTGTTTTATCCTTTCCTATGAAAAAAAACATCCTTTATTTCATTCCCAGTGCTGGAAATAATTTTTCTTTATTCACAGGACATACGTCCTTTGAAATCTTCATTTTGGTCGGACATTTGACAAATTGGACCGGACATAATATATTGACTGAAAACACCTTGAAGAAGATAACTCAAGATGTGCTGGTGAGATGTTCGGTCATCGTGTCCAAATTATCATAATGTGAAATTGGCCGGACATTTTCAAAATTTGGCCGGACAATGTACAATGACCAACTGTTATTTCCAGCACTGCATTCCTGTCTAGGCTTTACATTACGTAAAAATACCGAGGGTGTAAAGTGTAGGTTAGGGTTGCAGGTCAATGTTTTATCATAACTGAAACAACCCAAGCCTTTACAAACATGTTAACCCAAGTCTTAAACATTATTTTTTAGGCCTAATGTTAGCACTGGTAAAGGTTTGGGTTGTTTCAGCTATGGTGAAACAATGATCTGTAACGTGCAGTTTACACCCTCCAGTAAAAATATCAGAATTGGTTTGATCAGGCACTTTTATGTGTTTTGACCTAAGAAAGAGCATCTAATTTTTGCAGGCTGTAAAGACGGATCAGATGGGGTAACTGGAATAAATCCTGTTTTCTACCATGAAAAGTTGGTCCATTGCAACTTAAGCACTTGCAAGCAAGCCTGAAAATATCCAAAGTTGAATGTGATTTGAACCCACAACTGTGCGATTGCGCTCCCTTGCTCTACCAAGTTTTCATTGTCTTTTTTGGAGGAAAAAATAGTTAGGAATAGATGGCATCCAACAGCATGCCTCAAGGACTGATTTCCATTTTTTTCTTATGTCATATTCATGTTTATTGTAGATGGTATCCCTGATCAAGCAATTTGGAGTATGAGTGGGGAGGTCTAGAAGGTTGTATGGCGGACAGCCTGTTTATAAATAGCTAGTGGCAAATAGACCAAAGGTAAGAAATGGTATCAGAACTCTTCTTAAGTGCTTGTTGTGTATAGGAATAGCAGTGAAGTACCGGTATTATCATGAGAAATATACCGGTATTGATGATAGGAAAATTCTATTGTTTTCCAATTTTGTCTAAGTGCGAGTTTAGTTTGTAAAACCTGGTGTCTTGGTGTAGAGGAATTTCTACTCACATCATAAAAACTTCTTAGACAGGTTATCTGAAGATGGCTTAGTGCCATATACTTTTAAAAATCTTGTAGCCTTGTTAATATTAGTCTTGTTAAACTCCAGTGAATACTATGGACAGTTTATCTTTAATTGAAGATCATTTTCTGTGACCAAACATGTTTCATTCAAGTCTGAAACTCAAGATGGTGGCCAGTGGTTGTCATATTTGTTACTCGCATCCCTCAATGACTTTTACAAAGTGTGTTTCTTTAAATTAAAATAATTAAAAAAGATCAACTTCAGGCATGCCTAAGTTAACTGGACTTCAAGTTATTAATATTTGTAGCCATAAAAGCCACTGATAAGCTTATTGTTTACAATTTACAATTTAATAAATAAAATTATTACTAATAAAGGGGTACTATTTGGTTACCTAAAATAACCTTGGGGTTAAACGTGTAAGGCAGCCAAGTGCTATGTGATTTTGTACAAGATTTCGAGGGCCTGAAAAGCCCAGGGCTATGAGGAGTGGTCAATTAAGTTTGTATTGCATTGTGTTAGTACTTAACAGAGAAACACAAAGGTAGTTCTAAAGATACAAGGAAAAAACTAATTGTGCAATTTCTGGTAGACTACATAAGTCTAATAATCCTTAGTATACAGTCTCATAGTGATGCTTCATTTTCCTTTTGAACAAAGATAATGAAGATGATTGTCTTTGAATATCAATAATTACAATTGGGGACACTCTAAACTGAAATTAACAATTAACGCAAATCAAGTCAAATGTTGGTTTTTTGAGGAGAGGTGAAACTGAAGTCCCTGGAGAAAACCTCTCGGTGCAGCGCAGAGAACCAACAAACTCAACCCACATATGACGCAGAGTCTGGGAATCAAACCCAGGCCACATTGGTGGGAGGCGAGTGCTCTCACCACAGTACGCTATCCCTGCACCTCTCAAAGAAAAGCAGTTGTTAATGGGTGATTGTGATACTTATACATAAATATAGCTATGTGTAGATCAACAAGAACAAACCGTTTTATAGTACTGAGAGATTTGAACAATATTATTGACTAGAGTTGCCATCAAAACTAGAGAAAGTCGTAATTTGCATTGTTTGTTTTTGAAAAAAGAAAGAGATTCAATCATACAGAAAATTCTGTCGCAGGGGAGTGCAGCTTCCTTTACGCAAATACGCACGTGCGTACTTGAGAATTTGGTAGGAGATTTTGTGTGATAAGTAAAAGCTCTCCGAGGCCCCCAAACAGTGTCATTCTCATAACCAGTTCCTGGTTATTTTTGAAGGAAAGGTTGTGATGATGATGTTATAACAGAGTTTGCGGCATCTTTCCCTTTGGTTGTAAACCCCCTGTTTGTGTTGTAGCTTGCTGAAAACTCTACAGATGGGTAAAAAAATCAACTAATACTGCATTTTCCTTCGCATTTATTTACTCAAATGTCCTTCGAAATAGTCAGAAATAGAATTTGCGAGACCCTAAATTTCAGACCCCCCTAGCATGGAGCGCCTTTGGCGCTCCAAACGTTCTTGGTGTGCGTAAACCTTCAAAATCTCACGCAACGCCGCTGTTCAAAAAAGTGTATTATTACATATGAGGCAGGCGTAGCTCAGTTGCTTAGTGCGCGGCTTTCGGAGGAAGAGGTCCCCAGTTCGATCTTCGGTGACTTCAACATCCTCTGATCCGTGTAGCTATGGATTTAAATACCCGTAAAATGGAGCACTGACAGAGGGAATGAGGTAAAGAGCGCACCGTCGGTTTCCATTGATACTAGCCTTGTAGCTGAAGGAACTACCGACGTTAAATAAAGTGACTTTACTATTTACCTCAGATAGTGAGAGCGCCCCGATTGGCCAATTTAGCAGGTCGTATCCTACAGTAGGGCAAGCCAGATTTAAGATTTAAACGCCCCGCGCCGTTTTATTCTCCGTAATCTCTCTTGCCAATAAATGACAGTCTGTGGTCCCTTTCTTCGCCAACGCAACAGGGACTGAAGCTCCAAAAATTTAGTTGAAAACTTTGTTTCAAATTGGCACGGTCTACCCTTGCGGAAAATCAATGAGCGCTTCTCTTTTCTTTCAGGAAAATTCCGTATTTTTTTGTGTTTATCAGTCTTACAAGAGAATTGTCTGTTCGACGTTTGCCTCTTGTTTGATCTTTTTTCTACGAGGAAAGAGATGACAAAATTAGAATTACACTCTAACAATAATGTTAGGTGGGTTTGATGACCACTACACTATCAGAGCAACCATGCTGGCTACATAGCTAATCTAGATAGCGAATGGGAATTTACGTGGTTATCCCGTGGTGATCCCATTCGGTATCTAGATTAGCCATGTGGCCAGCATGGTTGCTCTGATATTGTAGTGGTGATCACACCCAACCGGTAATCAGGGGGACGTGGGTTCAAGTCCCGCTCAGGGCATAAAAAAGTTTTTCTCCCAATGAAAATGTCATCCAGGGGTTGTCCGTCCTTGGTCCCTTCACTAACTTTTCACCGAGACTTGGACTGTGAATCCATTTGTGATCCTCCTGCGGGCAGAGATGCGCTGTTGGCCCGAGAGACCCTCTTAACTTATATATGTAAGATCTCATGTGTATATATTCTAACAAATATAAGATAATAGTTGACGAATTTGAATCCTTCATTTGATTGTTCCTTTTAGATTCTTAGAATGCCTTGAGTACTATTTGAGGAGTTTAGTGAAAACCAAACTAAATTCACAATTTACCGAGCGTAGAGCCATCGTGAAGAATTCAAAATAGGATTCTTGAGTGTTTTCAGTTTCCATCAACGCACCAATTGTTTACCCACATTTTAAAAGGCGATAGAGTATAGAGTTGACAAGTAGCCTCATTTCCCTTGTATATGGGTGAATAAAATAGCTTCCAACTAACAAAGGTCAATTAATATACCTTGTAAACCTCAAATAGTAGTAAAAAAAAACCTTTTAAGAGTAATAAAATAAACCCTCTAACCTTTTGCAGTAAAAGAATACACCCATTAGCAGAGAAGCAACAACAATGATTGTCACGACAGAGGCAGTAACAGCCACAACGTTAATTCCTGCAGAAAATATTGATAATGTATAAATAACCATTGATAAATGGTAAGGTGATAGATAATATAAGCGGGAAATTTTAGTATGTGTTTTCAATGGCATGTCGTGGGCTACTAATACATTCCCCGCGAATATTAGTTGGACCTAACATGTGAAATAAATGTATGGTGAAGTAAATTACAGAATAGTCATGATCCGTAATTTAGATACTAATTGGAGTAACATTGGACTTTTATCGGAATTTACAAGAATATATACACTGCGTATGTATGTACATACGTGTATGTCAACTGAGTAAAAGGAAATGTAAAGAGGTCAGGATTAGCTTTGCAAAGGATGGGCCACCTTAAGCATGGTAGCCCGGTTTTTCACCGTGCACTAAAAAGTTACCTAAGTGAAGACGTGCTTTGCGGATCATTTACCCCGAACTATCATATGCTAAGGCTCTAGAGCTGTCCGGTGTTCGAACACTGCCGTTTGATAGAAGACCTGAGGCAATTACAGCAAAGTTTTTTAATGAAATATGTGTTAATCAATTTCACAGCCTCCAAGTAAATGTGAGCCCAACTTGAAACACTCTCTGAGGAAACAGAAAACGTTTGTCCGTCCGAAATGCAAAAATAGTATCCTTTAAACTAGTTATTGAAAATCGCTTGTCGAAGTTAAAAGCAAAGTTCAGCTAAGCCTTTTACCGGAGTTTTTGGCTTCATCAAATTTGAGTTTTCCTGAACGAACACCTGTCAGTGTTGAATGTTTTCATATGAATGGTGCAATAGCCCTTCAAGGAAAGTACTCTTTTACGTAATAATAATAATAATAATAATAATAATAATAATAAAGAATAATAATAATAATAATAATAATAATTTATTTACTTATAACACGCAAGTATCAATTTACATTTTCACCTGCGCGGACAAATGCGGTGCCAAACAAGTGAACTTGGCTCTTCGCATCCGTCGTTCGCTGAGATTTCGTTAACTCTTCACCGAACTGTCAATCTAAATGGTCGCAGTCCTAGTCAAAGTATATAATATTAAGCTTCCTGTTGCAAAGAGCAAAAAAGTCCATCGTAAACTGAAGACAGGCTTATATTTACTTGATTTCTACCTTGCTTTGATGACGCTTTAACTGTTTCATTCGACGGATGACGCAATATCAGAGACTTGCCCGTCTTGTTACCAACAGACACAGATGTTGCTGGTGCTGATGATGTCACATCCAGTGTTTGTAAGGTGCCAATGGTAACGGAAGCTGATGAAGTCCCTTCCTGCGTTTGTGAGGTCACACGTCGTCTGGGCCTTGTTGTAACAACACTTGATAGTCCTTTTTCCGGTGCTTGTGCAGTTTCACTGGGAGCTTATTTTGAAAGAAAATGCCTCGAGTTTAATAGAATATCAAACATCGTGTTCGTTGAAAGTTGGTAAGGGTGATACCCTGCTTAGGCACTTGTTAGTTCGCCTTGAACAGATTGTTTAATTAAAATTGGGATCAGTGTGCTCGGGGGATTAAATTCCATTAGTATCACCCAATTAGTGGACTAATGCAAATCCTGCATTTTGATTGGCTACGCTACTAGAGAGTTAGGGTTAGGGTTAGTGTTAGGGTTTAGACCCTTCGCCCTCAAGGGCCACGGCTCAATAGCCTATTCGGCTTCGCCTCATGGGCTATTGACCCCTAACCCGCAAGGGCTACGGGTCTAATAATTGTTAATTGGCCCGACAACGGCAATGTCTATTCCCTGTTTCTCACGGTTTTTGCTTTCTCAGCTGAAGAAAAGATTAACCCTAAAACGACTTACTGTGTTGGCAATATTACTACTACTACTCTGACCAACACTGCCATTAGCCTAAACTGCCACAGCCACTGATAATGATAAGGATGGTAACGATGATGATGATGAATAAAATAAGGCTTTAACTAAAATTAATACAATACTAGCAAAATAAAAAAATTAAAGACTGGTTAAACTTAATTATTAAATGATGACTACAAAACTAGAGACACTCGGCAATATAAGTGGATTGCTTGTTTCAGCAGTTATCAGTATTCCGATAAAAAAAACGATTGCCAGACTGAAAACAAAGACACGTCTAACAAATGTTACCTGAGGGCTTTGCAAGCTACATTAATCAGAAAACTAAAGAAAAAAAAAGAACACGTACGCGAATGGTCAACAGTGGAGTATGAAGCATTGAAGCCGTTGTAAGAATCTTTCTTGTCTGATTTGAAGAGTAAAAACAAGCTGTTTGACGAAGAGTATATCCCTTTATCAGGAGGTGTATGGCCTCCGTAAAAAACTCCCAACAGCTCGGATGAAGTATCCTTTCCATCATAAATATATAACTCGTCCGTGTGTTTCTCTTTTTGAAAACTGAAGGCTATAAACTCGAGGTGGATTTGTTTGGATTGATTAACCATGATCCTCCAGGAACAGTATTGTCCATATGGGTATTTTCTAGGATGGTTGGGTGAGTGGAATCTACCACGGGATGTGGTTAATGTCTCGTTGCATCCTGCAAAAATGAAGAAAAAGCAAAAAGAACCCAGATCATTCTTAAACTAGAAGTGATGACTGCCATTTTAGCCAGAGTTAATGCCGCCGTTGTAATAAAGGTGATAAACCTTAGTCGTCACGACTATTTATATACCTTGTTAAAAGTTAAGACAAGCATACTATTTTGCAAAGAGCAGGGTAAGAATTATTTTAGGTTGCTTCATTTATTATCACAGATCGGTAAATCATGGAGTAAATGTGGGGATACGTTTGTATAGTTCGTCTGGAAGTTTCGTTCGTCTTGTACTCGTCTTTATGACAGACAAGTGTACAAAAAATGTTTTCCAAAATTCTTCCCGAACGAATAATGCATCTCTACGAAAGGTGACTTGTAGGGAATTCTTGCATTCATATATATTCATTCACTCACCTTGGTAGTAACAGAAGTAAATAGTAGGGTGATGTTTTTCAGCGTTGTAAGGGTAAGCCCCTTGGGATTTGTCTTGATTTTTCCAGTCTGAAGTATGGTAATATATCCACTCCAAGCTGGCGACTGCCCACTTGACCATCTGACATTGCGCTGACTCGAAGGTCAAGAGAAAAAATGGAGATTTGGTGGGGAGAAAGATCGGAACAGTTTTGTTTCCTTCTGTTTGGCAACAAAATCTTATCAGTGTAAATGTCCAGTACTGGCCATCGGGAAGACTTCCGTTAGCGCAATTTGAATTCCACAAAGACGCTTCATCGTCAGTCCAGAAGACATTGCCTTTGCGTAAGCCATCGGGACAGCGTTTTTGCCCTTTATAAATGCAGTATTTTCCTGCGAGGAGATTAAAAAAGGATAATATGCGTCCGGAGCAAAGTTAGTGATTATGAAGTCTTTCGTGTTGATCATGTGAGGACCTAGGAGCAATTGTCTTTTGTACGATTATGATCGCATGCATGCAGAACGTTTATAGACTTGTCATATTCCTGTGCATGACACCTGTACTTTCTTAACTACCTTTCAAACCAGTTTGAAGTCGTGCGACTGATCGCAGCAACAAAATAAGTGAACACCTTTTGTGCAATTCTGTGACACGTGATTGCGACAACCCGTTAGCTCTTACACTATATTTAATGCGCTACATTTAATTGTAAAACTAGTTCACATTCCCACTCGTCCGAAATTACTGCCATCCTCACATGTTGTAGCGGTGACTTGCTTTTGAAGAAGTACACACGAAACGACTAGTCCCCGCGTCGTGTCACAGCGACTTGTCTTCTTAACCGACCTACGAGCTGACATTTTCTTCATAAGTGTTTTGAACTGAAAAGAAAGTAACTAACCTTGTGGCCATTTAGGTCTATCTTTGTCGCCCTTTATATCTTCCTTCATACAAAATGACCTGTTAACTATAATCTTATTTACTCTCCCATCAAGGTGGAATTGCGTTGATCTTGAGTTGTTGGATTTGTCTCTATCTTCGTGATTATTTGTGTCCTGAAGCCTCCATCCCGTTTTCCATTGAAATCCATCTCCTAAAGGACACCCCACTGTAGGTTTTGGCAGGCCATATCTACCAGCCGGCCAGAGAATAGCTGTAAATTCAATTGCAAACCTTAGTATCATTGTTTTTGTCGCTTCTAGATTTCGCTATCATAGCTTGATAAATCGATGTCAATCCATAATCCTTCGGAATTCCGCCGATCGAAGGATAAACCCTTGGCAAAATCTTCTCAAATAAGGGACTTTCGATATGAATTTCCTTCTCTTTTTACAATTCAAAGGGTTACAGTTGAATTAAAATCATTTCATTTTCTCGGTTCGTGCAAATGTTACGTGGAAACGTCATTACTAGTTATGTTACATTTGTTACTGCAAAGATTAAACTGAAAAACCCGCGTTTTTATTATCTCCTTGATGTTGTTTCTAAGAAGCATTTTGAATAGCGCCGACACTCGGAAACCGTAAGCCACGTGAGGCCTCAGCTACTCATTCTATCAGTTAAGGCGGAGAAGCGTAGCGCAATGCCTCAGTTGACCTTTTTCTGATGTTTACTACAACAAACTTAGCCTCACGAGTTCAACTGAGCAAGATTTTTATGTGATGTGGTCCTCTTGGCTTACGTTAGTATATATGTAGTCATAGACATCCGTCGGCAGATGCAGTGAGAAGAGTTTTCGACTAAAGTTGTTTGATCGCTTACGACTTCCTGTGGTTATCTTTATATGCCTGCTGGAGAAGTTCTCTTGCTAGAAAGGGCGTCTTCAAAAATTTGACACCACATACGTACCTGACGATTCCATGATGTAGCAAATATATAAGGGAATCAAGCCTTGCCGCCGCAACATCATTTACTGGTCTGTAAAAGGAGGACAAACATTGCTGTGAAGTTGATGAGTGTGATCACACCTCACACAAAAATTACGCAATACAGGAAGTTACGCAATGAAGGAAGATTGCGTGATGTCTACAAAGGGGGACGTAATGAAGACCACCTCTCCCCCATAAATCAACGGTAGCAAGAAAAAGAAAAATCGGACTTTATCATCCATTTTGTATAAGCGCCAGTGCTTTTTTGCGGATTAACGTTAGTACTACAGTACAAGCCCTTGCGGGTAATATTGGGAAACGTATGGAAAAAAAACGCACGGGCGCTGATTTCATGGAAACCTTAGCAGGCTATATATTACTAGTAGTAATCATATTGATTAGGAAGTGCGTTCGCCTTTCAGTTTCTTAAAGTTAGTAAATGGGAATAAGCAATACACTTTAACGTTGGTTAGTTTAATTTTCCAACAGAATAATGTGTTCCGTGTACTGTGTGGTTGACATTTGTCGTGTTTAACGTGGAGATAAATGAATATCAATATGATGTTGACGTTTGACAGTTGTGTCCAAGTTATTATGTTTCAAGTAATTACAGTTAATTATCTAACAAATAGATTCCATTTTGTCCGTGCGTATGTTAAGTTATAGATTAGAGTTGACGTTAAAATGTGGTAAGAGCAAAAAAAGTGGTCCAGCAGAAGATGGAAGGAAAGGAATTGAACATTTATTTCTGTAATAGTAATAGCGATATTTCTTGTTTACAAACATTGACGTCACATTTCTTTTGATATTCAAATTTTCCAAACTCGGAACAAACGAAGTCATTGTTTCAACGTTTTAAAGCAAGCAACTGTGGACAATCTTCCCGTCGGTGTACGCTGGATCAGTGGCTTGATCTGATCGGCGTAATTACAAGTTGAGAAACTAAATATTTTGAGCAAGAGCCGTTACAACGTAGATTTGATTTTAGTGGTGTACTACCAGCCGAAATCTAGTACACAACTACCCCGTAAAATCAACTATACGTTGTTGTATCGGCTCTTGCTCAAAATATATTGTTTCAACAGCCAATTAGGTTCTGGTTGGGTGACGTCGTGAGAAACATCGCTTTAACAAATTGTTTCTTCTGGAACAGTTTTAAAAAGTACAACAGTAATATAAAATGCCTACTGATTATCATGTAGTTTTCAATAGGAGAACGTGTGGTTTTGTGACGCTGTCGTGGAAGTCATTTTTTTTTTTAAACAGAGATTACTTATTACTTTATCGGATTTTACAGAACATTGAACATTCTTGGAAAGATAACAGGATGATATATAAGAGGCAATGATAATCTTTAAAGGTTAGTAATTGAAATGGCTATTGATGAACATGTAGTTTTCAAAAAGCTGGAAACGGAAAGTTAATACATTTGTGACCGCCCATGGGATTTCAGTGAATAACACGCTCGCACACTTCTGACCTGACACGCTTAACGTGCACTTATTTGCATAAAATCGGTTGATTTAAGTTAGCGTGTTTAAAGCCACTGTTTTTGCTTGGTTAACACGACAGACCTTTGTTTTTCTAACCCGCAAAGACTCCTTTGTTTTAACCGCTGACCCGTTGGCTCAGTCGGTTGAGCATCGGGTTTCTATGCGGGAGGTCGCAGGAGGACTAACATTTCTGGGTCTTTAAATGACTGAGGAGAAGTGCTACCTGTGTAAACAGTGCCGGACATCTGGAAATGGTTAGATTTTGTAATATTCTCGGATAAGGACGATAAACCGTAGGCCCCGTCTCACAAATATCTTCCATGTTCATGAACTTTTTGGGCTGTCCTTTGTGAATGTATGGTGGGTGGGTATGGCAGGCCCAATCAGCTGAATAGCTGCCAAAACTTCAACCTGCTCAAACAAATAGACCGCAAACAAACAGTATGTTTCTTTGGTACACACGCCTCACCGAAGAAGAACCCGAGCACAGCAAACTCGAAATGATAGAACAACGCACTAGGCAGAATTCCTTTGCGCGACGAAAATGTGACGTAATCCAATTGATTGCCTGACCGCGTGCCAATTAAATACACGTAATTCTGAAAGGATAACCACGAGATCACAGGAAGCCACAAGATAAGGATGCGTTTCTCTCCACTTTATTTGCACAACAATAACAAAGATTGTGAAAGGGACAGGTTTTATGAAAACTGAATATAGTGATACTTTGGATTTTCAAGCAATACCTCGAATCGGTTATCACTAGTTACGACCAACTAAGTAACGATCGACTGATATTTCGTCAAAATTTGCGTCCAATCTCAAAATACTTGTGATCTGGAGCAAACGAGCGAAGACAATAAAGCTGTTATTCGATATTCTGGATAAGGTCAGATAAGTATGAGGATTATTCCTGTACCATCATCATCATCATTATCATTTTATTTCAATGTTTAAATTTAACAAATTGAAGAAATACACAACCCGCATATAGCAAACCTAATCGAGGCGGGCTGTGAAACTTACAATCAAAATTCATTTAGCAAAATAGATTAATAGTAAACCAGGTAAAGAAATAAATTAAATAAATAGGTATACACATACATTCACAGATAGTTAGCATTTACATAGAGCAAGAACCTAGAAGAAGACATGAAACAAAAGTAAGTGATATTTGATATCTAGAGTGTGATTAATGATAAATGGTAATTTCTTAAGATTAACGTTGAAACATCAACATAATCATCCTCATCACCTACGGCACCGCAAGAAAAAATTAGTGAATTTTTGTTTTTGCAAACTGTAAGCGCACGAGTCCAACAACTTGACTTTCGCCTAGTAGTTTTGTACGTTTTGCTGATAAAGTATACGTAAACCCCAAATTTGAGAGTACTGCACAATTTATTAGCAAATGAGAAAAAGGAAAGCACAGCTACCTTTGCAAAACTTTGTCGTAAAAAGGGAAGAACAAACTGGAGAAGGAATGACAGTGTTTGGATGGTAAACCAAAGCAGTAAAGAAGTTGTCGGGACTATAGGTCTCGTCAGAAGCACATGAAGGTGAAGCGTGTATCTTGCTACTCTTTTCCTTGGAACAAAGATTGGGATGTTAGGACACCAATATTATGCCAAAATGATCTAAGCTGCACGCGCGGGAAAATGCACGAGCTACGTTACATCCAAATAAGGAATTCTTTAAACTAAAAAAACCACGGCTCTGAAACAGAGTTAAACGCTTCAACGTCCCGAGCTTCTCGTTTTATCATCCAATTTGCGGTCTCCAAGAAAAATGAAAAGGTAAAAATCTCTAGCAATTTCGCTGGAAGCATAGTTATTGTAAGACTGGAAAAAACTGTGCAGAATTAACTTCTAAATGAATGTATCCAGTTCTACAGAAACTTGATTATGATGTTTCACATTGAAATAATTTTTTCGGAACTATTGATTGTTTTTTTTTCTGAAAATGCCTGTCTGGCAGTATTTCTTACCATAAAAAAGAAAGGCCCTTAAATGAATTCTCTCTCAAAGTAAACTCCTGTATTAAGCGCACTACTGGATCAAAAGTGGTTTATTGCGCAGTTACCGCATAAGTATGGGTTATTGACCAAGCATGAGCTCAAGATGACGTAGTCGAGGTCCGTAAACACGCAAAGAAAGAACGAGGCCAATTTCCAGCCATCTTGACCTCACGCTTGGTCAAAAAAGGATTTATTATATTGGATAGAATACCAAAAAAATGACCTTTGATCTGGCGGGACCAAGCGAGAAATCCCGAGTTGGCAAGATAGCTCCATCTTGCCAACTCGGGTAGCCAATCACAGCTTGGGATTTGGTTGATCTTGCCCTCTCACGGAGCTAATCATATAACAAGATATGTTATGACATAACTCTAGAAAAAAAAAGGACCCTCTGATTGGTCAGTCATGCATTTTGTATTTGCCCGTGGTCCGTGGGTGCACGTAACCTGCGATCAGGCGTACTTTTCTTTTGATAGGTACCTGATCGCAGGGTAGGGTGCGCGATGCTGACAACGCCTGACGTGTACTCCATTCTTGACAAAATGCGTGCTATTTTAAAAAAGTAATCTCCTGATTTTGACCGAGGTTTTCTTTGGTTTCAAGTGGAGTTATAAAAGAAATGGTAAGCATGCGGCGTGAAACCACCCAGTTATGGATGCACTTGGGAGGTTTTCTAAGGACTCCAGGAATTAAAGCTTGCGCTGTTGCCTCGTTCAGGCTTCATTCGTGCTCAGCAACCTCCCGCGTGCATCCACGTTAACTGTTTCTTAGTTTTACCTCGACCGAAGTTGAATATGGAGAATTTCAAATGTTATTGGCACTGTTCTTGCGAAATTCGCGTAATTTAAACCCAAGGGGACTTAAAACCTTGCTCTTTCTGGTTTCAGAAAGCAGTTCCTCACAGCAACTTTGGAAAGTAAGTAATTTATCGTTCGATATTTCTTACACCTTTTAAATGTCATGCAACTGAGTTTGATTTCGCGCAATTTATCACTTACGCAATGGAGAACTCTGAACCAGTAAAATTACTAGATAATATAATTTAGAGGGCTATATTAAGGATAGTTTTTCGCGCACCTCGTCAAAACCTCAGTGTTCTCCGTAACACTTGAATATGTATTTTATTTCCCCCTTGCCATGTGGTGTAGAGGACACAATATCCGAAATTTTAAAGAAAGAGCAGGCTATACACATAAAATGAAATTTTTTTCTCGAGGATAAAAAGTAGTCTGATTTTTCTTAAATGCATGAAAGGCCGTAATACGGAGCTGAAGCAACGACGACTGGGACAGCAACGAGAACGTCATCTCACAATATAAATTCCCGTTTTTGTAAATACTTCGTTACCATTTCAACCTTTTAAATGTGACAAGGGTGTGGTAGTTCCTCAAAAACTACACTGGTCGGAACGGCACTTAATTTAGGGGAGTAAATGAAAATTTATCCTCAGGTGCTGAAGTTCTTCATAAAACCTCACATTTGGCTGTTTCACGTTTTTGTTTTGCGCACGACGGCAAAGAAATGGACAAAAGTGAAAAACGCACGTGCAGGGCGTGCATTTTTTCCCACTAAATATGCAAATTTGTGACATTCTCGTTGCCGTAGCCGTTGTCGGCCGTGTTTTTCACGAGCGGTTTTTCAGGTCGCTTAACGAGTGACAACCAGAAATCGCATGAAAATAGTTGCTTTTCGAACTCGCTTTAAGTTAAGTGAGTCGGCAAATTTCAATAGAATTGAGGGTTTTCGTATCACGTCACGGCAGCCATGTTGGTGTACTGAACAATGCAGTAAAATGTCTTTTGGGAATTTGAGTCTATTATTATACAAAACTTGTGGGGCCATTTTCTATTGTTTCGTACACCAACATGGCGGTCTTATCACGTGCATGAAAACCAAGAGTTCTCATTGACTTGAAGCCACCAAACCAGGTAGCTTAAGCGAGTAGGCAGTTTCTTTCGGCCAATGAGAAGTTGCTTGCGTTTATCCAAATCGGAAAAACAACTGGCGTGCTATTTTTATTCATTGTATTGGTACATGCTCTCTTCTTATTTAATCTTACCCGTGAAAACAGGTATCATTTTTAAGTCGCTTGACAAAGTCTGTAAACAAACCATTTTCAGGAATGTTAAGCGAGACAACGGCTGTCGTGAAAACACGGTCGTTGTTGCTTAAGGACGTTCGCGTGCGAAAATTTTCTAACATTGATTTTTTTCTGC
This sequence comes from Montipora capricornis, assembly GCF_036669925.1. NCBI lineage: Eukaryota > Metazoa > Cnidaria > Anthozoa > Scleractinia > Acroporidae > Montipora > Montipora capricornis. Next base: position 17,653,571 of record NC_090887.1, on the reverse strand, counting down.
AAATTTTACCATTGAAAGATGATGAGTTAGTGATGTCAGAAATGTAAAAAAAGTAGGGGGTCCCCGACTTCGTTTTGGAGAGAACTTGCCCAGAAGAACACCCTAAATCTGAAAAAATTCAGCTTCTCTAGCGAATAAGGCCACAGTGTCTGTAAGCCCAAAAATATTGTAATTACGTCTTTGAAGTGAAATGTTCTCTACCAAACTTTGTTTAAATCAACCCATCAAGTGAATTTAGTTAACTGTTGAGGTTCCTTAAAGAACAAGTTCGCATTTAGTGACCATAGATTCATGCGCCTTGCAGCTGCAAGATGGCAGGATTCCATGTCCCAAGGACGGAAATATTGAAATTTTTTTAACTTCCCACATTGATTTTTTGGTTTATTTTTGGAGAATGTGGAGCTACTTGTACAAAAAAGCTGTTTCTGCAAAGAAAAGTAGGGGTCACCAAACATCCAAGATCGTTAAATCCAAGCAAAGCTATAGAAATGGCCATCTGCCCTAACATTGTTTTCACTGGCGAAAAATGTCTGATTGGTCGAGGCCTTGTCATGTGACTTCAATACTTCAAATCAAACATGGCTGCCATTCGGTGTTTATTAGATCTCCGTCGACAAAAAAAAGACATCTATTGTTATTGCTATTGTTTTCTTGAAACAAAGGAGCGTATGCATAATGAAGTAGGGACCTGTGCGGAAATCTTGCCCATTTATCTTTTAAAAAGTGGAACAAAAAAGATACCACTAAATTTCCAAATGGTTTCTCTTCCAACTAAATAGTTACACAATGTTTCCGTGAGGGCCCACATCTAACAGAAAATGTTAAGATTTTCGCTTTTTTTTTTTCAAAATTAAGTTGTTAAAATTGCCATTCAAGTGGTCCATAGGGGAAAATTTATTAAGACCGAGGGGAAATTTTAAAGTGAATTTAGCAGTAATAATAACCAGACATAGCACCTCATATTGGGTACACTAGAAGGAAACCTTTTAGTTGCAGTTATGCATTGTTATAGTTGTTCCAAGCAAAAATGCCAATTGTTTGCTTCCCTCCAAATTATAGAATTAAACATAGATTAGGTTAACTCTGAAAAGCCAAAACAACAACATTCTAAGTTGAGAATTTGTTTCAGAAATCCAGCTTACTAGCAGGGAGAATTTTACTGTAACAAAATATTAATTACTACTGCTAATATGCTTTAACCACATTGACAACAAAAATTCTTAATCAAGAATTGATTTTATCTTCTAGCAATAAAACAGCAGGAGGATATAAAATTAGGTATCTTCAAAGTTTAGAAAACTTGTTGAAGGTGATTCAGTGCCACCCTCCAAAACTTTTCACAAATTTCATGCTGGCCTACTAAGTACTTCCAGTACAACCGTGAAATATTTAACCTCTCTTTGCGGACTCTGGTTGCAACGCAGCTGCTTCAATAATAATTATTTTAATCCCCTTGCATTAGATTTAACTTTAAAAAAAACATACCTTCATATTTCTGATTTCTGTAATAATTGTTCAAAGACATTGACCAAAAGCAGACAAAGCTACATTTGAAAGGGACATACTAATCCCATGTTGCAGTTTTCTGGATAAGACTTCACAGAAATAACTCCTGTTACCTTTCCATATGTAAAGAGGTCCCATGATTTATGAGTCAATGAGTCATGAGTCAATGAGACTGACAGTCATTATAGCAATAATTTATTGATCAAGCCTAAGCCCTCCTTTCAGTGATTAGGCCTAAGCACTCTCTGAAATTTTAGCTTTCATGTTATGGGCTAGGGTAACTGCACTAACTCATTGACTCATAAATACTTAAGACTCATATGTAAAAAATATTTCAACATTAGATGCAATGAATTTTTAGCAATTGCTGTAAATAATAGTAATCATTCCTACTATTTCAAAGGATGAATAAACTAAAGTTGAATGCAGTAAGTTTAAGAAGTAAAAAAAGTGGTCCAATTTATTTAAGCCGTAATCAATTTGTCCTTGCTTTAGTCCCTGTTAAACAATGGTGGTGAAGTGAACAAACTACCCCAAGGGGAATTCCCTTATGAAAATCACAGGGGTTCTTGTTGTTCCTTTTTGGAGAAAAATTTGTGGATTTGTACTGCTTATGATACTGAGACCAAACAGCTGGAAGAGTGCTGCAGTACATTTAAGGCTATCAATCTGAAAAATGAATGGAACTGTAGAACAATTTGGTAAGCGAGCAAATAGCTTTTACTCATGAATTATAAAATGCCAGTCATTTGTCAATTTAGAACTGGTTCCTCTAAGGAGTCAGATTTCTTTAGCCAACATCCACAAAACAAGATTCTGTTACCTTTAAGGGTTGTTTTTAAAAAAAGAAGACCCCTCCTGAGCAAAGTTCATCCTCCTGTTTGGATTCTCATTGATTTAATGACTTTAATGATATTATGCAAATTTGTTCTACAATTATACTCAAATACCATAAAAGTATTTTTAAGCTAACTTTTTTGCAAAGTTTACTCCTTGAGCCACCAGCTTCAACTTTGATACTTTGTTCCAAAGGCCAAAGTAGTTGTATAGCAATGGTGGAGGTGATGATTAATAACTTTGTTTTGTTTCAAATGAAGAAAAAGAAAGTCAAAGTAATGATCGCACTTTAGTTAACCCTTTCATCCCTAAAACCGGCCAAACTTAGTATTTTACTCTGTCTATAAAGCCAGAGTATTTTGCTTTGTCTAACACCAGACGATTTTACTCGTCAATGGGGAACCCCATGAAGTCAACAGTCTTACAGTACTTCTCAACATAAAAAAAATGAATTCCGTGGACATAAACATTCAAAAATAGAAATGCCATATATTCCAGATATGGTTACATAAACTCTTCAAGATTTACCTGCTTCAGGAACTTCAAATGACTGAATATTTTGAATATTTTTCCTGAACTCCTGCAAACTATGTACACTTTTTAATGGTTTGCCCTTTAAAAGTAACATTCAGAAATAATGCAAATACAACTGAGGCTGTTTTGCATTACCTACAAGACAAGACAAGACAAGACAACAATATCCCTTATTCAAACACAATCAATATTGAAACAATAATATACATGCTTTTGGGGTCATGTGCTAACTATAATAAAGATACACTATAGGAAATAAAAGCTTAAAACTAACTATGTGACGAACATAGGATATCTACACATAAGGGATAGGGAAAAATATATCAATTGCTATGGAAAGATCATATTGCAAATACACCAAAAGGTAACGGTTGATTGACAAGTTCCTTGTGCAACATGGTAGAGCATGTTTGAAGTCCAGCAGGACCAAGATGAGAAGTTATGATAAAAACTTTAAACATATTTTTTACCAAA
>NC_090887.1:17607720-17645220 GCF_036669925.1 Montipora capricornis | reverse complement strand
TGACCGTAAGCCGGGGATCTACTATGCCGAAGGCACTTGCTCTGAAAACACCAAAGTTTTAGATTTTTACCGTCCTATTCTCGAAATAAGTTCAGCCACTTAAAAAAAGGTTATGTAATTTTAAATATCATTTTCGTCTGTCAACGTTGCAGTCTTAAATTTTGGGTCCCAAGTGATATCTTTCGTATGAAAAAGAAGACGAGAAGGATCGTTCTATTTATGATAGCAAATGTCAGATAAGTGGGGTAAAGTTAATGTAGCAAGAAAGGAGTGGATATTTCTTTGCGATAAAATTACACATTTCCTTAATTACAATAGCAACAGGCTTACAACTGTAAAACCACTCTAGCTTTCCCACCAACTTAAGTATTGTGACATACCTTTATCCTAAAACGGTACATACAGTGCCTTCCATAAACATGCGGATTCAAAAGCTCAAATTCAGCGTAGAGTTTCATGGTTATGACTGGCTACTTTCCATTAACTTTTGACTGTCCTAACTGTCGCGACTCATGTGGTTGATCGCAGCGAAAAACGAAAACGGCTTAATGGACTTCGAACGTAAATTAACGCGGATGTTTATGAAAGGCGCGCCCGCGCTCACTTTTGATTCTCATGAATGGTTTCAAAATCCTATTGTTTTCCCTGGTTCTCGGTCTTGTTAAAATAAATACTGCATTAATATACCCTTATAATTTTATCTCAAATCCTCAAAAACGTATGAACTAAAACTCTTTAAACCGGGTACTTTGCACATTTAAAATTCCATTTAGTTTTCCTAGAACTCTTGGCAAATCTACTGTACAACCTATTATAAAGTCAAAAATTATTAAATATGATCCGTTTCGTTTCTAGGTCTCAAATGGGTTTCGTTCTTTCTTTCTTGACGTGGGCTCGATCATCAGTTAAATCTTGTCTGGATTCTTTGCAGCCCTAAAGAAAAACAAAGAATGAGAGAAGAAGATAGGTCACGTTTTCCAAACTGGGTAAGTCAATCTAGCCATAGTAAGCACCATATTAAAGGCGCTCTTACACTGTGCAACTTGTCTCGCAAACGTTCTCACATTACTAAACAAGTTGTTTTACGGGTGTTTCTCTGAGCAACGTTTCATGCAACTTGTCTCGTTCTGATGATCACATGAGGTTTATACAGGAATATTTTCATCGGCTGGTGCCACAAACCGTTGCGACTCAAGTTGCACGACGGATGTTACACTGCGCAATGCTTAAAAAACTCGTTGCAACTGGTCTCGCTACGTTTTTGACCGTTGCAAGGTATGTTACATTGGGAAATGATTCGTGCAACTTGTCTCGCAATAGCGTTGCGAGACAAGTTGCACCAAAAATTGTACAGTGTAAAGGCGCTGTTACACTGTGAAATGTTTCGTGCAACTTGTCTCGCAATGTAATTGGCAACATTGTGGCGGGACAAGTTGCACGAAACATTTCACAGTGTAACATACCCTGCAACGGCCAAAATCGTTGCGAGACAAGTTGCACCAATTCTACTTTCGGCAACGGCTCGTGCAACTTCTCCCGCCACAATGTCGTCGAAACATTTCACAGTGTAACACCTGACGTTACCTTCTTGAACACAGTTCATTAATAGGCCATTTCCGAGTTCATGTCTGCTTCCTCTTCAAAGCGAGTCTAAGTGCGAAGTTTTTCTTATGAAATTTGTTTTTATTCATCATACGTGAAGCAGAACTAAAGGCTGGTTTTCACTAGCGACGGAGTTGGAATCGTAAGAACGCTTATGACCTAATGAAAATCAAAGAGCGGAGTCATAAGTCAGAAGAATCAGAACGTTTCCATTTTCTTCCGACTGCGCTTATGACTCTGTCGCTTATGATCCAGTGAAAACTGCATTGTCGGAGTTGGAAGCAGAAACGGAAGAACCAACCAATCACAACCCCTTGGAATGGAGAATTGTGATTGGTTTATTCTTCCGCTTCTGCAGTTTTCACTGGATCGTAAGCGACGGAGTCATAAGCGGAATCGGTATTCTGCTTCTGACTCCGACACTCGATCGTAGTAGCCTTAATTATCATCACAAAAACTCGTTGCGTGATTACTTACCCAGGGGACCCCTCATGGTAGGCAAAGGGTGCGACACCCGAACTCCTATTTATAAATCTCTTCCCGGGAGTGTGCACTCTCTAAGGCCCAGATCCCCACAGCAAAATAGGCTGAGACTGACTTGGATCCGCTGTATTAGGTCTTGACGGTCCATCAACGTGATTTTTCACAGGGCTCCTGAAACTGTTTACAGCCAGAATATTGTTAAAAGAATAGCTTGGTGATGACTTGTTGTTTGTAAGGTAACTGAAATACGGGTACAATAACACACAACGCACTTCGTCTTGTCTAAGGTCATTAAGATGCCCCCCAGATAAACCTTCTTCCCAGGTATTGCGCCGAATCTTTGGTACTGGAAGAACACAGAGCGGATGAATCGCTTGGTGTCCACTTGCCGAGCTTTAACTTCACGAAATCCGTCCATTTCTGCCTTCTGGCCTTACTTGGTTTCACTTCGATCGTCAACCATAAAATGGAATTTTTATGTAATGCTATGCCCTTCTCTGCATCAGGAATATTTGAACAACCCGCAACAACATATTTATCAGGCATAATTTCCGAAGAGCCCGCCAAAGGAACAAAGCATGATTAATCCTCAAAAAAATTGAATTCGGCGCGCGGTTCCTGACATGTCGTCACAGTCGATTCTGGAACCAAGTCTCTTTCTGGTGCCGTCTCCCAAACAAGTTGATTGGGCGTGGCCAATGCGCGAACTTGCAAGTTTGATTTCGGGATCAAAAAGTGGAGCAATCGAAAAATTATTTTTGGGGCAGCTATGCTTTATAGAGATGCAAAAACCATAAACATAAACCCTAACCAGGCTTAATTCGAGCAACTGGCCCCAAATGAACACCCTTTTAATAATGGCGTTTCATTGCGTTCTTACCTCCTTAGACTTCTACGGGAAGCTTGATCTGCAAAAGGAGAAATTTCGGTTCAAGTGAGAAGACTGATTAATTGATAATCCACGTTAGGGTTCGATATTACAGAGATTTTGCATCACGCTTTCGTGAAACTCGAACGTCAAAATTGACCACGTAACAATGATTTTCCTGCCGTTTGCCGTATACGTGGAATTTTCTTCTACAACTGAGAAATTGTTTGCGGGAAAAAAGGACAAGTTAGGTTTCATAGATAGTTCATAACTGACTCCTTTCCGCAGTTTTCTTCATGAACTCGCGTTGACTCTCTGTTGATCGACAAAACAGCTTCATTGCAACTATCAAAATTTGACGGGTAAAGATTTTCATTTTATACAGCGTCTTTTCCTACAAACAATGTTTAAAAAAGACTCTGACTTTTCTTTGCTTTTTAATAACTAAATACTCGAGTTGCCGTGGGTCACGCGAAGCAACCTTCAGAACCTTCTCTCTATTTTACGTGAATCGTGAAATGGCAAGCTTTACGTAAACGTGATGTTAATTCTCTCTATTGAGTCTTGTCTTATCTAAGTATCATGTTCTTGTGTATGACAATAAGGAAATTATACATCACTCTTGATTTATCATCTGACCTGCGAAGTTATTTTGTAACTAATTCAGGGAGCCCTACTGATCTCATACGGAATTTTAAGTTTGAGAAACCCTAGAGGTGACTAAACATGAATATTATCATCAAAATGATTAAAATTCGAGTTACATACCATGCACCCCCATCTATTCCTATCTAAAGGTAGCTCGAGTAAAATGCGCCGAAATACAAACAAAGGCAAAGAGGAAGTGCTCTAACACAACCAACAAGAACGTTTTAGGCTGACCTCTCTTGAAGTTACTTGCTTCACTTTCAGGCATCGTTAACAAGTCTGTAAGATTAAAACAACACAGACGTTAAGTAAGTCTGACAACCGGAACACGAGTTTCTTACGTAAATTAAGGCTTGTGACTAGTAATGGTCATTTCGCCACCAGAAGTCTCAATGTATCAATACCGCTCAGTTTATTGAGTGTAACAAGATTATTGTCACTTTTTTGTGACCGTTGTCCAAGCTTGATAACATTGTGGTTACAAGTACATGTTGGTTGGTAGCCAATTTTCCTGGTAACTGATGACTGTAAACGATCAAAACACAAAGTAGTGTCAAACCTTTGTGATGTCCCCCCTTCCTAGCCATGCTGAGATAATCAGGCCCAGTATTCCTTGAGCTGTATCGCATACTTGCACTCCTCCTCAGTGGAGAGACCTGATCTATGGGATCTACAAAGAGACGGGTAAAAACCATATTGCTAAGTGGAGGCTTGATCTCCATGACCGGCAGGTGCTTCCACTTTTGGTGATCAGCTCGTATATGAAGACTAGGCACTGAGACCCTTGAGCATCAGAATTCATGAGAACGGCAACCAGTGCGTCTTGCTGTAAACTACGTTAAATTGCTTTTAACTCGGCTGAATACAAAACGTGCAACTTTCCCGGACAGTTTCCACTGGATTCTTCCGACTTGGAGCATTACTTAGAAGTTCTCCCGTTAAAGGGGTTCAAACAACCAGAATTATCATTAGTATTATAATCCGTTTGCCATGAAAAAAAGCCTCAATTCAAGAAAAGAAATGAAACCTTAAGGCCCGTTTTAAACGTCGGATTTTACACGTGCCGAATCTAATGCAAATGAGAAAAATCTATTGTTTTCGCTCATTTGCATTAGATTTTGCACATGCAAAATGCGACGTTTAAAACGGGCCTCAGGGACGAACTACTGAAAAGTACTGTCACGCGTTAATGACTGTGGCAATTTGTGACAAGCTGAATTTTTGATCACGTGTTTGACTGGTTAAGTAAGAGGAGGATAAGCCCATTAGTTAAAATCAAGTTGGATCAATACTAAACGCCTTTATATAATTGAAGAGAAGGGGCTGCCTTTTTATCACATCTTTTAAGTGGTACTACGACCAAAAAAAAATTTTGTTTTTCCTTTGGATTTCAAAACTTGTTAACTAAACACTAACTCACCCAAGTTTTAAGTTCTGATTTTAAAAAGAAACCTGTTTATTTTAGCTGGAATTTTCTTATTTATTGGTCCGCCATCACTAACTTTAAAATCGTGAGAGAGCTGGGTCGAGGAGAAAATGACGTCAAACACTCACTAGTTTAAGAATGCAATGCGTGTGTACGTGGCCTAATTAATATGCAGCACGGGAGTTTCGGGATTTCAGACTTTTCAACTCGTGTTTTGCATATATAATAAATTGCGTTTACACGCTTTAAACGAATTCAATTTCAAGTTTTCTCGGAAAAGGACTCGAACCCGTAGAATCCATCTCACAATCCTTACTTATAAAATTTGTCGGAACGTTGAGTAACCCATATACTACTTTCGGTGATGGTTTCCTATACAGCAGAAAAGGAGGCCCTCAACGACAACGACAGCTATTTTCATGACTTTACATTCCGTTTTTTTGTTTTGGTCAGTGTTCATCGTGTACTCATAAAATAATAAACAGCAGTAGGAATATGATTGAATAGGAATTTAAGGCCACCAAAGTAAAAATATATCCCACACATGAAACAATTGCTGAATCCTCTGGAACGCAGAACTTTACATATTTTCTCTCCTGACCTGTCACTGAGTGTATATAAAGTTTCCATGGGTGTGACGGCTGACAAAAATGAAGCAGTATACCTCTGTGAAGTTCACGTGATATTTCTGATCTGGATACGAAATACTAATCAACCTAATTTTTTATTGTCAACGCGATTTATCATTGGGCGCCTTTGCCCTCCTTTGTAAGTATCTAGACAGATCTAACTACCTCTCCTTACCTGGATTTCCACCGCCTTTCCTGGAAATCCTAAGGTAATCAGTTGCATCTCTAGTGTAGGCATTACGTGGACTGCTTAGTGGAGTAGAATCTGCAAATTTAAAGAACTCTTACCGTTAACTGCCCCATATTGCCAAAACAAAAACAAAGTATCAGTTGATAAACTCTCTCTTTTCTCGTTTGCCTTTTTTTCCAATTATGCACTGTGCTGTGATTACAAAGTGTAATTATCACAATTAAAATGTTTCCTTTATTTTAAGGGAATGTTTTAAATCTTGTGTTGCAATTAAGATAAATTATTAAGCTTTTTAAAAAATCGGAGTGACCTTTTATATTTGCAATTTTGTTATGCACCCAGTTAGATGATGTTTCAATTAAAAGGTCCTTCCCTTGACCTGATCTAAGAAAAAACGTGTTGCACGCCCTGTATTCTTGTATGGTTTGTATTTAAACAACATTTCAAACCTAATGTGTTTGTAATTTTGTTATTTGAGGTACACAACGTCTTCTAACACATTGGTCAACGGACTGATAATGTGCCCTTTTTTGAAGAACGCACCCACCTCCATTGCGCTGTTGATCTCGCGGCCTGGGAAAGGTCGACTGTGCTGTGACTGCCAGTAGGTCTGTGGAGGGATTACATGGGATACGAGCAAAATGAAGTTACCGTGGAAACAAATCATTACCACGTCGAACTCAGCAAAAGACTTATATTTACTCAATGACCTACGCAACCACCTATCGAACTTATCTCAGCTTCATCAAGAGTTTAATAACTACATCAATGTTCATTCTTAATAATATCTAGTGTACAGAAAGCTTTTTTTAGAAGCAGTTTTGACTTCATCAAGCAAATACGTCATGCCTTTCATTACTTGTGACTTGGATAAGTGGACGTGGAATGAAGTTTCCAGGAATGTAAAAGAATGTTTGGTATTTGCTGAACGGTTTTTGTTTACAACACATCGAATTTAAACGCACTATAGAATGATGTAAATTCAGAAGCCACAGTGGTTGCGTTAGTGCCCATTAATGATTGCCAGCATTACCCTTATGGCCTCCTCCTTTCTTTGCCATTCTCAAGTATTCAGTCTCACTAGGATCATTGTGTTTTGATTTCCTCGGGCTGCTGGTGGGAGTGGAAGAATCTGTAATAAAGACACACTGAGTCCTTAGCTTTACAAGGTTACTAGTCGTAGTTTGAAAAAATGTTGTACTTCAGCTGCAGTGGTGAAGGGAAAAGACATTCAAGTTTTCATACTATCTTAGCTCAACTTCAAGAGGAAAAACGAGAAAATATTTATATCCAAACATTTTAATGTAGCCACGAGATCATACTCGTCCAAAGATGGCTGCAATTATCTTGGTCAGCATCAACAGTAACACACTTCGGACCAAGTCAGGATATTGGGTCTTGTGCGCAGACTCTGAAATCCTAACCAGTAGCGGTCGCCTACTGTTTCAAAAATGGCCCTTTCTATGACCTCACACATTTCATAACTCGTCGAAGATCGTTATTTTTGGTGATAACTGAAAAAAATGAAAACCTCTGGAATTTGAGAATGTCAATTGGTTTGAAAATAGTTAATATATGGAGATGGTTAAGAAACTCGACAAGTTTCTTTGTTTTATGCTTTTGTTCGCTGTTTTGGCCGTGAAAAAGCACAAACCACACCCTCTTTCTAAAAGGCAGCCAATCAAAAGTTTCGATTAATTTATTAAAACTCAGTTGTGAACCGAGGACAAAAGGACGAGGACGGTCAAGTTAACATAAAGCGCGATGTCACTGTTCTCGCTTTTGTAGTCTCCGGAGTTTTCAAACCAGTCCATCTAAATGAACTATGGTTGGGAAAATTGTGTGAACAAAGTGGAAAAGGTTTTTACAAAATACTGTATTGAAGCTTCCATTATTGCAATCTTTGATCAAGCCGAAAACAACACCGTAGGAAGAAAGTGGACGGGCTTTAGCCCCATCAGCTCCTCCCTCTCCGCGGCCCCTGATTGAAATTTTCATCAAAATGCTTTTAGGATTACACACCTTTGGAAACAGAATCATTGTGGTAGTACCAGTCTCCAAGCTTTCTTTCTTGTTTCTTGGGTTTGGCACTGGGTTTATGATGTTCAACAGTAAGAAGATCTGCCCACAAAATACGTAATTTTAATTAATGTCTAATTAAGAGAGAAATATGGTGTCCCGTTTTGTCAATGTGGTCAGGTACCTGAGGGTTTTTCTTAGCCTAAACCAAGGGTCTGGAAAATTTTGGAGATGGGAATACTCCTCTGGTACCTTAAAATCCACCATCCTTAACTCAAAATAATAATTATTATCGTAAAAATGCCCCGCATCTCAAAATGAAGGTAAAATCACAAGTAATTCTGTAGGTACTGTTGAAATTTCAAAACAGATCTACTGAAAAATGCCTTTTCAGTTTCAATTTAGATGTAAATTCAAGAATTTGGGGTGAGATGGCAACTCACCTGACGATTGTGGGGCAGTATTTTTGACAGTATAACTCCGTTTTGCAGTAATTTGAGTAATGACGCTGGAAATGTTAAAGAAAAAAGAATTGCAAAATGTTTAATTATTTTATAAACCAGTACTCACCTTTGTGCCCCCCTCCTTTGCGTGCGGTTCTAAGATATTCAGTGTCTGTGTTTATTTCACGAGGACTCGAATCAGCACCTTAAAGAAATGGATCCCATCTCAGGCCAACAGGTGATAAGAAGGAACTAATTATTGGAAATTCATTTATATGTAAAGTGCATCACTACGGCTTGATAACTCTAACTCAAAATGGTTGTCATGCATACCTTTTTTTCCTTTTGGTATATTTCCATCAACATTATGCTGTTTGTGTATGTCTCCACTTTTCGTTTCATGCCTCTTCCAATCAAGGGAGGGCGTATGAGATTCCAATGATAAGAGATCTGAATAAATAATGAAGAATAACATCTTCCACATATGTGAATGGTATCAAACAGAAAAGTATTTTACCCCTGCCTGAAACCTTCCCATAATCCTTTAGGGGAAATTCTCGCCCAAAAAACAAGTGAAAAAGAAGTCCTTGCCCAGACTATTGACCTGAACACTTGAAGAAGGGAAATGATAATAGCCATACATTTTATGTGGGCAATTATTGGTCATTATGCTTGGATAGCATATTTCACCAGCGCAACTAGAGTTAATTAATTATCAAATTTTCTTTCAATCAACAGTATCTAGGAGCAGGGAAAGGCTTAGCATCAGTTTGCCTTGCTTCTTACTCCTTTATGATCCAGGGAGGGTTATCTATTACGTAGTTATTTTTAGAACTAGAATTAAGAGTTTCAAATTCAGAGTTTTAATGTGAATTTAGAGTTTATATATATATAGTCTATATATAGTCTCCCAGTTAGTAAGGCACTGTGCCTGAGCTATAAGACTTGAGACTTAAATAAAGTTCATTATTATTATCATTATTATTATCATTATTATTATTATCATTATTATTATTACATCGTCCAAACAATTTTAGTCCACCTGTGTGCTCCTACTTCCACTCTTATAAGTCACCCCATGTTCCTGCCTCTACTGGTATTCACTACAGCCATTACCATCCGTTCTGCAAAGTCTACCACCATATGTCCTTCTGCGTTCCTACCCTGGTTACCAAACCTGCCCTTCACTTCCTCATCACCTCTATTGCCTGCCCCAACATGTCCTACACCAATCACCACTCTCTCGCCTCTGGGGAAACTGCACAACTTCATCTAACGCACTGCAAAATTTATCCTTCTCTTCTAACCCACGTCCTCCCAATGGGGAATAACCACTACATTGAACAGCACGCCTTCAATTCATCACTCTATCTGATGCTCTTTTCACCTCTAGAACATTCCTGACAAGCTCCTCCTTCAAGATAATTCCTACTCCATTTCTCTTCCCATCCACACCATGATAAAACAGCTTGAAGCCTGCTACTACACTTTCGGACAACTGTACTTCACTTGCTGTAAAGTTACCCTTAACCCTATTTGTCCACAATAATGAACACACGAAAAAATGTCAGAACAAAAGAATGGACACCGTCAGCCTTGCAACCATTTGTAAGCCCAGGAACTCAACCACAACTGTAAAATAGTCTGTTATCATTAACATTATTAGAAAATAAAATTGATTGATTACATTTACTATTGCATTAATGGGATTAGTTTTTGCATGGTTACCTTTATGACCACCACCTTTTCTAGCAATTTTAAGATAATCAGTGTTAGTGTTCACTCCAATTTTGAGGAAGATGTATTTTTACGAGGGCTGCGGTTTAGTTTGCCTGAAGAACAGAAAGAAAATTACATGACACAGGTGCACAACCCTTGAAAAATTGCATGCAATGCCTATGCGTAAATAAATAGCTTTCCTTTGATTGAAGTGAAGATAACAGATCTTTAAACTGAGGTAAGTTTGTAATAAGCTTAAATGAAGGAAAGGAAAATTAAGGAGGAATTATTGATATCAAAGTCCCCAATCTTTACAGTCAGTAGAATCAATAAACATGTTGGAAAAATTCTGACCTTTTTGGCGGGGTGTCTCCTTTGCATCCACTGAATCATGACTGTACCACTGTCCATCCTTTTTGTCATATCTTATGGATTCAGTGGAAGGCGTATGGGGTGTTACAGTCAACAAATCTGTTCACACCAAGGCGTAATAAGCACTGAGATAGTATACATGCTCTTTTTCCCAGAGAAAGTTAACATATAAAATCAGGTGAGGGGTGAGGTTGGGAGAATTCTCGAAATTATTGTAAATCACTGATGTCTTGGGTTTGCATAACTGTCTAGCATTCTCCCGACACACCCCTCCCCCCCCCCCTTCATGTTTAGATCAGGCTATGCAAACAATGAAAAGGTCTATTAATACATAATGCAAATGCAGTCAAAGCATTGCTGAACGTTTCTAACATGTCTCTGAGAAACAAAGCTTTGTGGGTGCAGGGGAAGGAAACACCGGACTTTAGAGTACATGACTGTTCAAGTCACAATCTTCCTGTCAAACAGCCTCTAGTCTCTCGAGACAAGACAAAAACCAAGTGAGTGAGTGCAATGTGTTGACATCAACATTTAAGGAAAGGCAGCTTGTTGATCAAAGCTTTATGCACAACTCTAAATTTTTGATTGGGGAATAACCACACACCCCTTTTTTTTTTGGAAAAGCTCATGAGTTTTGACTAACTCAAGAATGATACCCTACACACGAAAGAGCACTACATGGGCAACTACATGCCAATTTCAGTCATTTCATTTCAATAAGACTTTTCGCAGGAGGAAGGGCAACTAAGAAGAACAGACATCCAAGGCTAACATTGAAGGACCTAAGAGCCATTGTACTAAGGGGGTCACTCACCACTGTGTCCTCCTCCTTTTCTGGCCAGTTTTAAGTACTGTGTATCATTGCTATGACTTTGGCGGGATACAGACCGCGGAGACGAATCTAAAGAAGGGAGAAATAAATGGACACATCAATTTGTTTACTTTGTAACTTGCAAACAAGATTGACCACAATGTTACACACAAGGACCAGAAATGATTTTGCCTAGAACAAGAATTAATGTAGAGTACCATTTGTTTCCTTTGTATCTTGGTTGTACCAGTCTCCTCCATTCCTCTGGTATTTCTTTGGTTCAGGGGATGGGGTGTGGGGTTGAATTGTTAGGAGATCTGCAAGAACAATTTGTGTCATCACCATAAGGTCACTGACAATAAATAAATAAGAATAATAATTAAAGAAAAAGGAATGACTTAGGCATTTGCATTTGTGTAGTGGTTAGAGAAACCTCAGTTTGCCACTAGTTCTGTTGGCTTCTAGTTTATTATTTTTAATAGGCTAAGCATGACATCGTGAAATAACCTGCTTTATTTGTTATATATGCAGACATCTTGGCATTTCCAGTCATCATTAATGAGGTCAAGGAAATTAAATCTGCTTATAATATTCATATAACGTGTTGGAATGTTGGCATTAAGATTGGCCAGTAGATTAAAATTAGATTACATCTGAAACTATTATTTCAAGAAAAGGACATTGGCCTATCACCCTACAATGCTCTTGTGACCAATAGCAAATAAGCCAAACCTTTATGCCCTCCGCCTTTCTTTGCACGCTTAAGGTACTCTGTTTCAGATGAGATGTTTACTGAAGTGTTTAAGGTTGATGGGTGTTGATTGTTATTAGGTACCTTGACCATTTCTGAAGGGCAGACAGACAAGGTTAAGAGGTTACAAAGTTAAGAGGTCAGAAATTACAGTTATGCAACAACAAAAAAATATACATTTGTATTATTGTTAGTTTTAACAACGCTTCATGAGAAACACAGCCTACAAAAAGGCATTATTTGGGTTAAATCAATTTATTTAACAATAAACAGCTCTGGCCATAAAGGGATTTATTAGTCTTGCAAATAAAGATTTTTATGCATTTGCCTACTTTCTTTTACTTGGGCAAACAAACATCTTTGTAATCATTTGCACTTGTTCTCATATTGTTTTAACCAAACAGGGGATGGGTTAAGACATTTGCCATAAATTATGTTTGGGTTAGGCAATGTTAAATTGTGCTGCCGCCCATCTAAGGTTTGATGTGATGTCATGTGCATGGAGTACGAGATGTCGCAAACAAATGGTTTTGGAATCAGTTTGCTCTTTGAGTTGTACTCTTGCTTGTTGCAAAGTTTTCCTACGAGCACCCCAAATCACCTTCCTGGGTACAGCAAAATTGGCATTTGGTATTATTGCCTGGTTTTGGCATTGCTTTTATGATCAAACAGCTAATGCTGTTTTAGTTCACAGTTTAAATTTACATTAAACATTATCCTATTTTAATAGGATAATGTATGGTTAGGGTTAGGGTTAGGATAATGTAAATTTAAACTGTGGACTACAACAGCATTAGCTGTTTGATCATAAAAACAATGCCAAAACCAGGCAGTGTAGGCTTAAAAGCCCACACTGTATGTGGTACCAGTGATTTTCTGCCCTCACCTTTGCAAGGTACTCTGAACCTTAGTAATTTTATCTTTTCATCAAGTTGGTATTAAAAACGGATTTGTTTGCCCTGCAAACAGAGCTCAGCATTGATAGCCAAGTTTTAACTTCATTCAGTGGGCATAGTGCATTTATGTCCAAATAATGTTTTAATTGCTTTTAATTGCCTCTTTGCGAAAAGCTACAGGGGCAGATCTAGGGGAGTGCAGAGGCTGCACACCTCCCCTGAGATGACCAGCACCTTTTGATTACAACTGGTATTCTGCAAAAACGTCACCAGTCTGCTATGCCACTCCTTAGTGATGCACCCCCTCCTAAGAAAAATCCTGGATCCACCCCTGTGCTAGCCAAATTACAGTCAACAAAAGGGGATCATATGATGAAACTTCCATGACAATTATTTTGAAGATGTACTCACCTTTTCTTTGCTGTGTTTCCCTCACATCAATGCCATCATGAGTGTACCACTTTCCATCCTTTTTCTCATATTTGACTGGCTCAGACTTTGGAGTGTGTGGTTCAACCACAAAAAGATCTAGAATGGAAATACTTTATCATTTAGTTACTTTACAAGTAATTATTTTAGGTAATGTTAAAGCCACACTAACGCAGTTTCTTCCATTATGTGGGGCTCTCAGTGTAGAGGAAAATACTGATAGATCAAGACAACGACAACAGATCAAGCACCAACCCTTGTGTCCCCCGCCTTTCTTTGCCATTTTCAAGTATGCTGTCTCCTTCTCAACATCCACTGAACTTGTAATATTTGGTGATCTTGGACTTGAACACACAGTTACCATTTCTGAAAAAAGAGGAGTTGTTTATAGTACCAATAAGTTGTTTCCTCTTAAAGAATGTTCGGCCAAATATGGATTTGACACAACTGTTTTAGAATGAATTGCCCATTTTCTTTGGTTTATGATTTATATACCGGTACCGTACATATCAAAGTCTCATGGCGGTTTACAATTCTCTCCCTTGGGTGAAATTGGACATCAGCTTGTACCTTTCCTCGCCTGTGTTTCCCCAACATCAACTCCATCATGAGTGTACCACTGGCCGTCCTTCTTGTCAAATTTTGCTGGTTCAGGGGTGGGTTTGTGCGGCTCCATTGTTAATAAATCTATAGATGAGAAGCTGTGTGAGGCAATGATTGATCAATGTTCATGCCCTCCTAATGATTGTTAAAAGTGCTCCAGGTAACTAAATTACACAAACACATACATGTATGCAAATAATCCCTTTATTTTAGACATGGGAAACACAACCATAATAGTGACCATTATCCTCCAAAAAAATTGTTAAATGTACTTTATATGTCTGCCAACCTTTGTGTCCACCGCCTTTTTTTGCAATCTTGAGATATTTTGTTTCAGTATTAATCTCCACTGCACTCAAAGGGTGGGGACTACTAGCAACTGTTACCATTTCTGAAAAGAAACACCAATCATGCAAAAGCATTACACTAGATTGTGGCTATGATGGCACAATAAATAAACAACTGGCCCGGTTGCTCGAAGCATGGTTAGCGTTAACCAGCGTTAAATACCATGGAAACATATAGGATTTGATACTTCTTAACCAACGATTAGTGCTAACCAGGCTTCGAACAACCGGCCCCAGATTAATTAATTAATTAATTGTCTGTTTCCATCAGGGACAATGAAACAGTTATGTTGATGCCAATAAACACAGCACATTTCTCAGAATCCAAACTGGCCAGGAGAGAACAAGTTCTACTGGAGTTGAACCAAGTATAATTATTATTGCAAAGAATAACTTCAGCTAGCTGTCAGAGTGGCACTTGAATCCAAGACTTCCAGGCTTTAAAGGCAATACTCTCACTAATCAGCTTTGTTGAAAAAAAAAAATCAAGCTCTAATGGCCATGAAGTAAGCAACATACCGGTATATGTACATGTACATTGTAATAAGCAGATAGCCAAAAGTTCAATTCATTCCCACCTTTTCTTGATTGTGTTTCTGCAACATCCACTCCATCATGAGTGTACCACTGTCCATCCTTTTTGTCATACTCTACTGGATCCGGGGTGGGTGTGTGAGGCTCCACTGTTAGCAGGTCTAAGGAACAAGAACAAAAAATAAAGTTTTGGATGTTGCTGTAGCACAACAAAACTTACAAAAAACAGTGTCTTCCTTCATACATGTACTTTCTATTTAAACACAAGAGATATAACATAAAGAACACAAATAGAATGAACAGCTTATTGTCTGCAAGTGTTAAATCCACTGATCTCTGTGTATACATGTAAGGAGCTTATTATTAATAACAGTACTACAATGAAAAGTCTTTTGAACACAAGTTTTCCATGTACCTTTCCGCCCACCTCTCATTGCTACCTCCAGATATTCTCCATTCCTTTCTCCTGCAGCAGTCAGGTTTTCAGGAATACTCTCTTGTGTACCCAACAAATCTTAATAGTAATCAGAACATACACAGTAGTAAAATCCTTGTTGCGAGGTCCATGAAGTATAAACAACTCTTTTAAAACTTTACTTCCCATATGAGAAGCCTGCAAGACTAAGGTCACACCCCACACTAAAGGCCAATGCGGATCTTTAGACTGAGTTCAGATGTCATTAATTTTCAGTCCTTGCAGGACAACCATCCCCACAACCAAGTTTAATTTCCCAATTCCCACAAGTCTCCCATATCTCAGGAGAAGAGGAACCAAACTTTCCTGGAAGTAAATGACTGCAAATTATGCACTAAAACTGACTTCGGAGAAAGTCTACAATGTAGCCCTTTCAGTGACGTGTAACATGTGGGCTTAAATGCATGGGATATTTTTTACATCTGAGATCGAGAATTTAGGGTTAGGGTTAGCCTAACCCTATTTGTTACCCTTCACAAAGGCCATATTAAGACCAAGTGCATCCGTCCAGTCATTTGTACCTAAGGATTTTTCAACAAAGCATGTGACAACTCCTGTAGTGCACGCAAGAGGGTGGTAACTTACTTTTGAGCCCTACTGTACACTGTAGGTCTGTACTGCTATAACCTGATCGCAGGTTAGTACTACTATAATGATAAGTTCCACAGTATACCCACGTCACATAATCATGATAAATGCACCCCTTCATTTCAAAAGGATTTGTAAGCAGATACATATTTTAATGAATTGAGTTGATTCATAGAATAAAACATATCTATCTGTACTGAACATAAGAATACCTTTCCTGGACTGTGTTTCTTTGATGTCCACTCCATCATGGCTGTACCACTTTCCATCTGTTTTGTCATAGTTCAATGGTTCAGGGGTGGGCGTGTGGGGTTCAATTGATAAAAGATCTGGCAAGAACAAAAGCAAATTTAATTTTATTAACAGCTAGGCACTCTCAACCCCTATAAAATCAAGGAATGTTTTTCATTCAATTGATTCATTCACATCACCATGATTAAAACTATGGGAAAGCTCCAATATATCCTGTATAAATCACTAACAAACCAAAAATTCTAAATTCACTCTGACAAAGGGGCAACACTTGAAACATAAGCTCCTCCTTTTTTTGCAGCAAAGGTTTATGTACCTAAACTAACGTGTATTAAAATGTTTGATAAAACCAAATTTACATAGTGGAGTTCCATGAACCGAAAGGCGCATGTGCAGAGCACCACGGGTAACAAAATATCATGGTAACCCATCCATGCAAGAAAATTTGGTTTTGGTCACCATACAAACGTCCACCCCTCCATGTTATGGTCAATTGACACCTGTCAAAACAAGGTATCCGGTGACCAGTATCACGTCACCATATCACAGGCTCAAGTTTAGAGCTCATCGAGGTCGGCTTTTTTTACAAAGTTGACTGCTGACCAGGTACTGGGTTTTTATTGCCTTGCAGGCTCAAGCCATTAATTTTATTGGAATAAATACCTAGGAGCTCCGCTTTTAGGCTTGGCTAAATCTATATAATTATTATTGTCTTGAAGCTACTGTCACAGTCATGTACATGCCGCTAAAGACAACATGCAGGTCTAGAGTGGACAGCATATGACAGAACTGGCATAGCATCGTTTGTTAGTGTAGCACACAACATTGTCTTTTTTAAGGGGCTGCAGCAGAACCTTAACCTTAGCATATTCATAATAAATTTTAACAATGCATCTCCATTTACCTTTATGGCCTCCTCCTTTCTTTGCCACTTCAAGATAATCTGAATTGTTTCTTCCTGCTGCTACTTGACTGTCACACATTCTCTTCTCTTCCATTGGCACAGCTACATCTTTAAAAGGAAAGAATACTTTGATACTTATGACAAACAAATACAGACAAGGTTTCATTTTGATGTTACCAGTACCTGGCCAAAAATTAATTGTACCAGGAAAAAAGAGATCTTCGAATTTCCAACACAAAGAAAGCCTGCATTAAAATTATTTTGGGAGTCACTCACCAGCATTAATATTTTCACCAATTAAATTACATTTAGACGTTTTTGTACACCATACTACACAGATTAAAGTCATACTAAGCAAAGAACACAAAGGCACGTTAGTACCTCTACTTAGCACAATAACAGGTTCACACAGGAATCAAGACTAGTGTACCTTTCCTTGACTGAGTTTCTTTGATGTCAACTCCATCGTGAATGTACCACTGTCCTTCTGTCTTTTCATACCTTATAGGCTCATGGGTGGGTGTGTGGTGTTCTATAGTCAACAAATCTATAGGGGAAAACAAAAAATAGTTGTGCGGCACAATGAAGACTGCCACTTACAGGAATCACAATTTCACTTAGGCACAAAGCCCTCCAAAACAGATTCTCCAAAAAAAAAACAATAAGATTCAAGGTACAGTATACCATGGGACTTTCAAGGAACTTCACAGAAAATTTTTGGATTTTTCAGTCCTCAAGCACTTCCCTTCTGAGAGTGCAAGACTTTTAGATAACTGTTTACTTTGTCCAATGCTAGACTATTTTACTCATCAGTGTTATTATTGGGGGTGCTTTAACAGTGAATGGATTAAGGAATTTTATAGACAAACACAAACCACGCTGAATTCAGAAAAAGAAACTAACCTGTGTGCCCTCCACCTTTCTTTGCAATCTTTAGATACTCTGTGTCAGCCTCAATCTCTGTAGAACTGTCTAAGTTTGATGGCCTTGGGCTACTGTCAACAGTTAACATTTCTGAAAATAATGATTTCGAACAGCATTTAAGACTAAAAGTTATTGAAAGGAATTACATGTATGTTTGTTTGAAAGGCATTCTGGCTCTATTTTGAAGTTGAAAACTAAATTTTTAATGACTTAAATTTTGTTTCTTTCCACTGCTTTTTGTAATAAATAAATGATAAAATTGTTCTTGTAATCCAAAATGTCTACTTCTTATATTGTGCCATTAAAGAAATACCTAAGTTAGGAAAAGTTGTAAAGATTAATAATTAACCTGTAATGATACACCCCTTGTAAATTATTTGTCATTAGCACAAATCACCAGTCAAATACTCAAATATTAGGGCATTTCTGAGTTCATGCCTGCGACCTCTTCAAAGCGAGAGTAAGTGTGAGGTTTTTTCTTATGAAAATTAGTTTTCATTCATATGTGAAGTAGAACTAATTACCATCACAAAAATTTTGCACTTAGACTCGCTTTGAAGAGGAGGCAAACATGAACTCGGAAATGGCCTATTATTTTGACCCCAACCCTATCGAATCAGGAAATGCCTCTCACAGCCTGGTTGTGGCTAATACCACTTCCCCTGTGCCCAGTGTTTCAACTTGCTTTCACGTATACAGGGTTCTCATTAAGTGCCGGCAGCCGGCTAAAAAACCGGCTACTTTAAATTTACAGCCGTCTACTTTTCCGTCATAAACTTGCTATAAACAATGACAAAGCGCTTCTCCCGCCGCCTACTTTTATATTTAAGCCGTCTACTCCAAAACTTATTGAGAACCCTGGGTATAGATCTTTAGATACATAACACATCACTCTTCCTTCTTTATATTAGGGAAGTGGTCAAAACTACTACACTCGAACAGGACCCACCAAACCACAAAATAGATGGTGGTGTCTGCCTGCACCCACCTTGCTTAACGTCAAAAGATGGTGTCTACATTGCATAGCCATCCCTCTATCCAGCAGTAAAAAATAACAGTGAGATTCAAACCTCACATTTCTTGCTTGTCTATTAATGCTCACTCTTGCTAGCTGCATATTCCTGTGTCAACTCAAATTTAAAAGCCAATAAAATGTTGTCGGTAAATGTTCATGTGGTACGTTGGAAGATAGGTGGTGTCTTTGAGAACCCCCCTACTTCAAAGGTGGGTCCTGTTCGAGTATAATAGTTTTGACCAGTTCCCTTAATTACATGCAGTCCTTAAACCCGAGTTCTAGCTTCCTTTGGAATTGCAAAAAACTACACACAATGAAACCTGCAAAGTTTGAATTTAAGTGGAGACTATTTAATTGTCTTGACTAAATACCTTTCCTTTGTTGTGTTTCCTTCACATCAACACCATCATGAGCATACCATTGTCCATCCTTCTTATCATAGGCAATTGGCTCAGGGGTGGGATTATGGGGTTCTATCATCAACAAATCTGAGCCATGGAAAAACAATGAAGCACACTAAGGAAATGCATTTTAATAATTAAGGTGAGGATTACAGTAAGTGTAATTAAGAAACTACCATAACATGCTTCTGGCTCACAAAGAAAAGTACAACATATGTAGAGGATTGTAACCAGCTACTGTGGTAAACAGGATACTATCCGGATTTTTTCATCAATTGCAGAGGCTATGTACAGAAGTTTGAAATGGTTTACAGGTTTTTACCTTTATGACTTCCTCCTTTCTTTGCCAAATGCAAGTATTCACTGCCACTTTGTCCAGCTGCAACTATCTCTTCCTCATTTTGACTATTGTTTATACTCACTGACAAATCTAGAAAAAAAACAATTTCCTGGTTGCATAACTTTTAATTCCTTTAGTTATACAACAATTCCATACATTTAACTTCTTACATGTAGGAGCTTAGAAAAATGGGGCAGAGCCAACTGCTGGCCATGAGGGAGCTCTCTGAACAAGCAAGGGAATCTCCTTCCAGTTTTAGAAATGAAGTTACTGTATTTCCTCCACTCACACCATTCAAATATTAAGATCGCTCACCTTTCCTTGACTGTGTTTCCTTAATATCCACCCCATCATGAGTGTACCATTGTCCATCCTTTTTGTCAAAACTCAGTGGTTCAGGGGTGGGGGTGTGGGGTTCAACTGTTAACAGGTCTAAAATAAAGCACTTTTACTTTTAGATAAAATTACACCACCAATGAGAGGCTCTTTGCCACACCATCCTATTTGACTTTTTCTTCATATACATGCAGGATTAATCTTGCTACCAACAACAGAGGGAATGTAGACATTTGAGAGGAAAGGAAATCATGGAGGCCAAAACATGCATCAATTATTAAAATACTTAAATTGGACTTTCATGTAATCACCTTTATGACCACCTCCTTTCTTGGCCAAATTCAAATATTCACTGCCATTTTGTCCAGCTCCAATCACATCATCTCCTATTTGACAGCTATTTATACTGACTGATAAGTCTGCCAAAAGAACCACTCATTGGTTAGTAAAATCACTTGAAAACATACAATCAAGTTCAGAGCAATAAAAGCGATTACCTTTCCTTGACTGTGTTTCTTTGATATCCACTCCATCATGAGTGTACCACTGTCCATCCTTCCTGTCGTACTTCATTGGTTCGGGGGTGGGTGTGTGGGGCTCCACTATTAACAGGTCTAAACATGGAGCAAAAACACATCATTGTATTCCTGTGTTTTGCCAAAAAAAGTCACCATCATCAGTATACATGTACCTTTGTGTCCTCCACCTTTCTTTGCAACCTTAAGATAATCTGTGTCTGTCTCAATATCAACAACAGGATTGTCAATGTTAGATAGCCGTGGGCTGTTTGGCATGGTGACCATTTCTGAAAATTAAATTAAATTCTTCTCTGTGAATGTCTTAGTTTACTCTTGACAACATCCAAACCCAATTACATGTTATCGTGCAAGGTGACAAACAAATTCTTCTACAATTACTGTAAACAAGTGACACATTAAAATCCTTACAAATACCTTTCCTTCCTTGAGTTTCTTTTACATCCACTCCAACATGAGTGTACCACTGGCCATCCTTCATATCATATTTCACTGGCTCAGGTGATGACATATGTGGCTCTATAATTAGCAAGTCTAGAGGGAAACAGAACAAAAATACATCAATAGCAGGTGCAGGTGTCTGAGCCTAGCAATAATGCCACTTTATTTACTTATTTATCCCAAGATAAAATTTGAGCGTGTTGCCTCTGTTAGAGATATCAATAGTTAAAATTTTTGGTACCGCACCGCTACACTTTACATGTCCTACACTTGAGACATACCGAATTGCTTGTAGTTGTTACCAAGTATTAATTATTTTAAGATTAACTTACACCCTTGTAGAAGTACAAAAATATTAAATGATCTTAATTCTTCATGTTTCATATTGTTAGCCATATTTACTTGCATATGCTTTAAATATTTGCCAAGTACTGAGCTCAAGTCATGTTTATAATCCTACATACATTTAACCCACTATCTTACAATTAACTTAAGGAAAGTTAAAATGAAACCAAGCACTACAAAAATGGCACTTGCTATAAAGTACCTTTATGGCCTCCACCTCTTCTAGCTGTTCTCAGGTATTCAGTCTCAGCTTTGCTTTCAGCTGCTGAATCACTATAGGTACGCCGACGCTTCTTGATATTACCAGTGTCTACAATAAAAACAGTGCCGGTAACTTATTTCCTACCATTATAAAAATAGACAAATGAAATCAAGTGAAGCTATGATCCTCGCAGTTATTCATGAACGCAATTTTTGCAATTGCATGGAGAAGCCTGGATTTCAAGGGGGTTTGAACCTGTGACTTCGCGATACTGGTGCGATGCTCTAAGCAACTGAGCTACATGTATGAAGCCACTAACGTTGGGAGCTGGTCATTTGTGGGTTCTAATGCTCCTGTGAGGAATGAATCCACGATGAAATGATACATGAAATGGATCATATGTGAACTGTGGATATGAAATCAAGTGAGGCTATGATCCATGAAGTTATGAACACAATTTTTGCAATTGCAAAACCCTATAAACGATGTTTCTAAAAGTATATGAAGTGTACACAGTGTCTCCAAACCTTCCATCACAACATTATAATTTCATGGTTATTTACAAAATATTTCTAGGGCAGGATCTTGCCTTGGGGTCCATCTTTGATCACCATATCATCTTGATTGTACCACTCCCCACCATACTTTTTATATTTCTGAGGTTCTGGGGATGGGCTATGATCCTCCACAATTAAAAGATCTGAAAAGAGAAAGTGATGATGGTGGTCTGCATTCTAAACAGTTTTAACATTATTTTATTTTGTCCATTCCAGCTCAGTTTCATTGTGTTTGCAAATGAAGCCCTACAAGAAGCAATGTACCAAATCAAATAGTATTTAATACACTTTACAGACACACATACTCAAGAATTTCACGCATGATTTTTAAAGGGAAGTATGCTGCTACCTCTGTGTCCTCCGCCTTTTTTGGCTAAGTCCAGGTACTCTGTCGGTCGGCCTCCAGCAGCAGTAATACTCTTATCATCAACAGCTGAACCATTATTTTCCACTGAGAGAGCTAAAGGTAAAAATGACCCTCAATACATTATTATTGACAACTCAGTTTAAAGGGGCTTTTCAGTGACAATATCTACATCTAAATTTAAATGCTTATTTACAAAATGAACTACTACAATACTCCTTAGAATGATATTATTAACAAAAGCATTGTCTGTAGCCAACTACTATATTACAAAAGGGGGCATAATAATTATTACATAATTTATTTCGTTTTAAAAAAACACTGTTTAACCCTAAAGACAAGATTCATTATTATAGGGTTTGTTTATAAGTTACAGATTTTTTTAAAAAATAAATTCTCCCAAATTTTAGTCAACCTGCATGTCACCTATAGATTGAGTTGATTACATGTGTTGTTACACTCTTAACACAAACCATTTTTATACTATACTATTTTGCTAATATTTGGTAAGGACAACTCTTTCTTTTTCCAAAAAGGCTTACACTTTTTCTGCTGTGTTTCTTGGATATCCACTCCATCATGAGCGTACCACTGTCCATCTTTCTTGTCAAACAACATTTTTTCAGGCGAGGGTGTATGTGGTGTTACTGTCAACAGATCTAAAAACAAAGGATTTTAAATCAAGTAGAGAAGCAAAAAGGCCTCGCAGAAAGGCACATGGGTTTTGAAAATACCTACAGTGTATGTTTCAAGGCCAGCATCAATTTTTTACTACTTTGACCTTTATGTTTGACATTTCAGCTGTTCTGTTGGTGCTGATTTGATTGGTTTATAATTTCCTTTCCATTGTATGTAAGTATCTTTAAATATGACATTACTGATAGAAATGTAATTTCTAGGAGCATCCTTTAGGAGTCGCATGAAGTTCCTTTCAAGATTATCATTATTATTTGAATGAGTTTCATCAAGTAGTACTGATCAATACCTTGATGTCCACCACCTTTCTTTGCAATCTTAAGGTAATCAGTGTCTGTCTTAATATCCAATGTGTTATCTAAGCTTGATGACTTTGAAGAGACTGTCATCATTTCTGGAAGAAAGTTTTGCAGAACACTGTTGCATTAACTCTATGTGTATGTAATTTAAAAATTAAAGTGTGAAACTTGATTTTCGCAAAACAGTGCTCAATACATAGAAGTAGAGTGAAGTATACATTGAAGAAAAAAACAACAAGTAAAACTACGAGTTCATCCTTACAAGCCTGTTTCGTGGTTGCCCACTCATAAGGGGAAAATCCCCTGATGAGTGGGCGACTAGGAAAAAGGCTTGTAGGGATGAACTTGTAGTTTTATTTGTTGTTTCTTTCTTCAATATAAAATTTAAAAATTATGCATGTATACCAGCAAAACTGCTAAAAAATGATTACCTGTAAATATAGGTCTCCCAAGGATGGAGGTCAAACAAGGAAAAAAAAGACTGCCTTTTACTACATGTTTCATCGTTAAAATCTAGTGATTTGATTGCAAACTACAGATATGAAGGTCTTTGACAATCACTGTGAAGCTTACATTCTAGATCATGAACAACTATACATGTAGATTCCATGTTACCATTCTTCTGTTGAATAACAGATCACAGATGACGTCAAAAGATGGTAAGAACAAGAGTGGCACAGACTGTGTCATTGATGTTTGTTACTGCATTTTGACGTCTTCTGTGATATCTCATTGAACAGATGCACGGCAACATCAAATCTATTTTGCTTTATACAAGAGGCTATGGACAGCCTACACTTTGTTCGAAGGCTTTTTAGCCGACTTTCTTTAAGTTCACACTATTTAAGTGGGTTAGTTGGTCAATATCCAGCTTACATAGTTTGAAGTCCACAGTCCACGTTCCGTGACCCACTGATGGGGTTAAGTGTGATCGTAGATAGTTATTTACATTTAAAACTGTTGTTAAACGGCATTGATTCCAACCAAAACCAGTTAACAGATGCTTTGCAAGTCTCTACGATGGTATTTTAAAAAAATTAATACTTTTTCTTAACGATACTGGGAAATGAGTGTTACGGAGTTATACGGTAACCTGATATTGCATTAGGTGCAACGAAAACACAAAAACTCATTTCCGGTCACACACACACAATTCTTTACTACATATTTCCCCATGTTAACTTGTCACATAGTCATCCTTGATCTAGTGGTCATTGCGATCACCACTGAAAGAAGAGATACAGAGTTTGAACCCTACTTGGGCTGCCTTCTAAGAGACAGAGAAATCCTACACATGTGCAGCCAGAGCGCAACCTCCCGAAAAAATCAAATAAAAAAGTCTCAAGTCCAAAAACAGAGTCAAATCCTATACTTTGTTCTTTGATGATGACATCCGCTATGCGTCTCTCCTCTAATAGACACAGTTGTTGTAACAAGCGAGAACCAATCTAAATGCCAGTGTGCATTACGAAGCTTCTTATATCAAACTACATGTATAACTTTACATGTAATGACTGTATCTCAAGGAGGAGTTCTATAGTCTCAGAAATAATAATAATAATTTTAACAAATAGTCATTATTAAATACAAATGAGTGAAAATACATTATGCTTGAAAAAATACCTCTTACTATCTGAATTAAAGGTCCGTACTGTAAGTTACCGACCAAGCTTTTTCCCATTGATTTACGGCCCAAGCGCAAAGAATAAATTATCAAAATATGCATGAAGTAGTTGACTTGTATAGTTTCTCCTATGAGAGAAAAACCACTGGGAGCAACCGTTAGTTTCTTTGAGTAAGCCGCCATGGATCCAGCACCAAGGACGAATAAATTAAATTTGAACCGGTAAAACAAGTTAGTAAAGTTGTTTTGGCGCTTGCACATGCATTCAGCATGTAACTGTTGCGTTTGAGCGAGTCTGCTACATTGTGTGGTGATCCAAATACGAAGTGACGTCAAATGCATCACATGGGGCATGATGTACTTCGCACACGGTCGATGGAATTTCTAATGGTTGCTTGCAGTGGTTTCTCTCTCGAAAAGCGTAAGAGAAAGCAACTGCTCGCAGGGTGACTTGTATAGTATACATGTATATAAGAAAACAATATTATTTGCATTTGTACAAGTGCATGCAATAAAAGAAAGTCTGGCTCTTCTGACTATATTTTTCTGATTAAAATACTGTAAATTTTCTTTGAATCTGGACATTTCTGAACTCTCAGGAACCAATGGTCTTGATAATAACTACACGTATCATTCTATTGATAATAATCCTGAGACTCCAGATAATTGAGCTTAACGACGGTAGTTGGACTAGCAGGCCGAAATGGAAACTTGGAAATCTATCAGTGAGCTTTTAAAAGTCTTCACTTCTTACTTCTTCCATTTCGACCTAAGGGGACACTAAAATGACTTGAATAAACAAACTCAGACCTTTTCGTTGCAGTGTGTCCTGGATATCTACTCCATTGTGGGTGTACCATGTTCCATCCTGCTTGTCACATTTCACTGGCTCTGATGAAGGTTTATGGGGGGTAATTTCCAACAAATCTGAAACAAAAGTGGCAAGAATATGCCATCTTGATCCAACACACACACATATTTTCTGTAATTATCACTGACACCAACTCTCCTCAAAAACACAGCATACAATGTATTTTTTTTAACTCAAAAACTAATCAATGTATTTATACATGTATGTATACATTTGCTTAATATTGTGTTTTATTATTGGTCTAAATGTATCCCTGATATACATTTCATGAATATGACATGAAAAACAGTTCCAGTTAGTCATATTTATAGCCCAACCTTTACTTCTGTTCAACCATCAAAATGTTTCACAAATTGCTTGCCAAAGCACAAGCTACAGTGTACATGTACACAGCTTCATGAAACTGGCAATTCCACCTTTTCCACAAACTCAACAGTGTACTGTGTTTCAAGTCTCTGTAAGTACTGTAGGTTATTGTTTACACACTCTTAATTTAGAATTTGGCACACTCAAGAAAATAGTAGCCTACTGCCAGCCTGAGAAGATGCATGTGAGTATCCCAGCATGAACTCAACCTCAGTTGAGGTTGGGGGGCTTAAGTCAAGCAGGGCTTTCAACACAGTGGGAAAATTGTGGTTGCTCCCATGCTTTGGCCCATGCTGCCCTACTGAAGAATAAAATTAATTAATAAATACACAAGAGAAGCATCTAATTTGACAAACATTAAATATAAGTAAGAAAATTATTAACTGTTAACTAAAGACACCACCTAACACTAGTAAAAAATTCTTCATCAATTTTCTTTAACCGTTGTTTTCCAGAACTGTCTGACACAAGCTTTAGCCCACTGATGCTACACTACAGAGCAGCAAGTAAAGATCTCAACATGACAAAAATAATATTGTCAGTCTTTCTTGCTACAAATTTACATTTTTTTTCCTCCCAACAGTTCTCCTTACCTTTATGTCCACCACCCTTCTTTGCAATTTTAAGGTAATCAGTATCAGTGTCAATATCTACTGAGGTTTCCAAGTTTGATAACCTTGAAGAAACTGTCATCATTTCTGAAAGAATAATTAAATCCATTGAAAGAACCACAAATTACCAGGTGGGTTTCCCTTCCCACAGTAAATTATGCAGAAAATGGGATACTACATGTATTTCCTAGTGTGACAGGAAGTTTGCAAACAAAATTAATAATTTTTTCTGATATGGATACCTTTTCTTTGCTGTGTGTCTTTAACATCCACTCCATTGTGTGCATACCACTGCCCATCTTTCTTTTCATATTCTACTGGTTGAGGCGTTGGTGTGTGGGCTTCAATAGTTAACATATCTATCAATATGGAAAAAAAATAGATTGGATATATTTTTTTAAAAAACAAAAAAAACAAAAAAAGCTGGGAAATGTCTCAGAACCATCTACAAGTTCATCCCACCAGCTGAAAAAGTTTTCTTCACCACCAATTAAGTTTGATTAGGACTAGGCAATTTGTTTACAGTAAGTTCACTGGGTTGGTAAGCCAGAACATTGTTTCTTCTTCGACATATGAACATCCCTACGTAAGTGCTTGGTTACATTTCTGAAAACTGCAAGTTGTTAAAATACAATCATTCCATCGAATTCAGTCAATTCAGTGGAGGAACTGCACAAAGTTGCCTGCAAACATACATGTACTTGTAATAGTGTGTGCTATATCATGATCATTACTGAGGTCCCTTAAAGAGGATAAAGTTTTTGATGGGACCTAAATGTTGCTATTCACTTTCACTTAAGTTACAAACCACAGGTTTCAATAACTTTTGAAGTAGATGCCTGGGCTAGTCAATGTAAGACTAGCCCAGGCCAACCCTAACCCTATAATCACCGTTGCCTTTTACAAGGGTTTGAGCGAAAATCAAGGCAGAGTAGTCTGCAGTGAGAGGTAAATTGCTGACAGACAGACAGTGGTATATCGCCAGTAACTGGCTTCTGATAAAACCTCTGCAAACAAATTAAATTAAATCATGATTATAGAAACAAGACCATAATAGCCCACGGTTAGCATAGCTATTCTAGGCCAATACTCCCCAGTACGACCCTAATGCGCTCAGTTAGTAAGAGGTTATAAATTTTGCTTCAGTAACACCACAAGTAGTGGGAGGTACAAGGGGAAGTTGCACGCCAGAGTATTTCAGAGTTATGGCAAACAAAATTTTAGATCTTTTACCTGAATGTCCTCCACCTTTTCTTGCCATCTGGAGATATTTTGTGTCACTTACACACTGCAATCCATTGGTTGTTGAAGACTCATCATGGATGTCTGGTGCAGTTGGAAAATATGCCAAAAAATGTGCAACTTAGAAAATAATTATTACATTTGCTTAAAAGTATCTTGTATGAGACAAGTTTCATTCAGAGTGATGCTTACATTGTTCATGTACAGACAATAATCTAGTATAGCGTTCTTTTAACCTGATACCAGATGCTACACGTACAGTATGGCTGTACGGCAGATAACACAAACCGTTATCATGCAAAAACCGAATCCAATAATTGTTTTATTTTATGCATATTCCTGAGCTGAGGTCCGCCATGACAAAAGTGATCAAACTGCTGAATAGTGTGTTAGGTGATGTCACTTCTGCATGCATAAAACTACTGTCTGTAGGTATGACGTCAATTATACATATATAAAATCTATTATCTGTAGTTATGACTTAAGAGAAACAGAGCAAGCAAGAATTAGCTGCGTGCTTATAGCTAATCAAAATCGAGCTGGTGACACCAATGTATAATATTCACTATCACAATCTGAAAGAAAGGAAAATGAAAAATGATCTGGTTTAAAAATTGGAGCCAGGAAATTTTGAACCACAACACACTGTATTTAATCATTATGGCAGCTTTTACATTTAACATGGTACATTGTAAATCCTTGGAGTTGTTGACTTGGGAAGCAAAATGGCTTATGCCATAGAAAAACTCCATGACTGCTGTTGGAATGGTCTTCTGAAAAAATCTGATATACGTGTACCATGTTTGTACTTTATTTGCATACCCACATTGACATAATCATGGCTGTTGTGATCTACAATGTAACTATAACATGTCACTGTTCTTTTTTCTCCTTCATTGCAAGGTACATTAAGGAACCAGACTTAAAAGAATTTAAATTACCAAACACCTTTGATCCACATTATATAATACATCTATATGCACTTTCATGACTGACTTTTAACATGAAGATGCTCAATTATAATTAAGTAATGCCATTAAATTTTACTCTTAGTGCTTACCTCTGAAGCCATTATTATTTACATATAAATCATCAGTTGAGTAGGATGTAAATTCTTCTTCATCTCCAGAAAAGTTTAAAGCCAAAGGAGTTGGAAGACGTGAGTCCCATGATTCATCTAAAGAAGAATGACGCCACTCTGAAAAAATACTTTCAAACGCATTAAATTGAGACATCACCTTAATTTTTTTAGAAGTGTACCGTGTTCAAAACGTTTCATTGACTTACAAGGTGCTTACAAACATGCACCTCTTAGAATAATGACACACATACATATAGAAACATAATACATAACATGCATGCATACAATAGACCAAGTTGGTACCAATTTTTAGTCAATTTTAAATGTGTACTTTTTAAATATTAATATGTCCTAATGGTTGTACTTTATAATGTCGCCGCTACATGCAGTGAAACAGAATTTGAAGGTTCGCTAAAAGCCATCTTACACCCTTTCCTTCCTACAGGTGACACTTGGAAGATGTTACTCTGTCTAACAATCTTTGTAGACACCTGCACTGTAACACAACTTCCTGATTTTCTTTTGCCAAAGAAGAGTAGTTGGTGTTACAGTATTTTCATCCTTATTCCTTTCCCAATGCACCAAGAAATTGACAAACATCCACTTCTGAGCTGCTCGACCCACCACAGCAATGTCTGGATGATTATGTTCCATCTTCTGTGATATTTTGATACTCCTATCCCACCAGATTTCCACACTTCAATCCTGACACCCTCACCTCATCGGGAACCTCCTTATACCACACATCAGCAGACTTCACACCATACTTCCAACAAAGCCCCAAGTACACCCTCAACCCCATCCAATCATACCTCCTCCGATACTCCCTCTGCCAAAGCCAGTACAACCACTTGCCACGTGCCAAAACTTTGCCACACACTCTACTCTTTGGATCTACATTATAATAGTAATAGTAGTAAAGTTTTTTATCACGACATGTGCAAACACAATAGTTTAATGCCATTAGGAAATTAACATGGTTGGTATACACGAACTTTGAAATTAAAAAAAGCTCAGATTTCCCCCAAGAGAGACAAAATTAAAAATGTTCATGAAACATTTTCCTTGATCAGTTGAATCAGCCATTACAGCTATCTCAAAATAATGTGACGTCACATGCTCTCACATCCTTAGGGCTGTCTGCCTGTGCTTACAGAAGATGACATAAGTATTGTTGCCATACAAGCATGTATGTAGATGGCAACGTGTGTAGCCAACATAGCTACCTCTATCGCACAGGCTACATTGAAATTGGTACACAACGCAGTGTTGATTAACCAGCTCTGGTTTGGTGACGCATTGTTGGAGGTCTTGGCCAATTTTTTCGACTGACAAGACGTGTTGGAATAAAAACATGTGACAAAATGTAGTCATTTTGAGGTGCTTTAAGAACACCAAAAATCATGTCTAAAAACAAGTTTAACCCTTTGACACCCAAACCGGCATAAGCCGGCCAGACTTATTTAACTTGTATTTAACTCTGTCTACTGTAAATGCCAGACGATTTTACTCGTCAATGGGGAACCCCCGGAAGTCATTAACCCTTTGACACCCTTATCAGCCGAAACAGGCCGGACGATTTTACTCGTCAATGGGGATCCCAAGGGAGTCAATGGGTTAATACTATTCAGTTATTACAGCAACCACATGCTATACATATTACCATATTGGTTTCTGTATAATTTATAAATGTAATTCCATGCCCAACCACCACCCCTTAAAAGTAACATTTTCAATCAATTTCCAACAAAAATATATCACGCTTCCCTATCTTAAGGATTTAGCCCTAACCCTAGTTTCCTGAAAAGTTATCTGTTTCTGCTTTCAACTAAAATTAATGTAAAGTAACCAAAATTAATGACCAAAGTACTTTTGAAATGTGGAATATGCTGATCTTTGCCGCCTTCGTCACTGAGGCTCCATCAGAAGAAGCAGTTTTTTTCTTAACTGGACTGGTGTAACCTTGGTTTAACCCACACAATATTCTGCCATGGATCCACTATGTCCACTTTCTAATACAAGTATAAGCACACAGCTCAAAATGACGCACGAGGTGCTGATGCCCATGAACCTGCACTTTATACCATCAGCAGATTTGATCCAAACCAAATCACATGACAGGAAAAAGGGCCATTTCTGGTAAGGGTAGCAGGAGTGCAAATGTTTACAGAACATTTCATACCCCATTATTTAGCCCACATTAATTAACAAGTCTGTTACCTGTCTTAAGCACCAATCAACAACAAGCATACAAAAAAATTAGAAAAGCCATCACGACTATAATAAAAAAACTGAAATGAGAGGAACTGTATTTGCTATTTGACAAAAAGAGGCACAGGTACACAGGGTACCCACAGGCAATATTGCTGTATAGGCCATTTTCGAAATATCAAATATTCAGCTTGACAGCGAGGCAGTGAGGACTAATACAATAGAAACATGTTGGAATAAATGTGAAAAAATATTTGCATATCATCCACTTTCCTTTGTCTTTGTCCTCTAAACCTCTGTTTTGACCTAAATTTTAATATATCGAAAAAGGCTTATTGTGATATCTTTATTATCTATATAATTATCTTCTGCCTAAAAACGCTCCACTTCCTCAGGATATCAATGTCATATATCTTTTTCACCTGAACCCATTTTTTGCCAAACCATATTTGAAATTTAGGTTTTTAAAAGAGAGAATCGCATTTTATCCTAAACTTACACCAACACCAAGGTAATTTACCTAAGATTATATCAGCTTCATACTGCCTTACATAAGAACTTTGCACATCACAAATTAGGAGGCCAATGCAATCAGTCGAAGTACTAATGTGTTAAATAGGTGCTTGTTCTTTCTTTTATATCAATATTTTGGATCTGGATACAGAAGGAGTTTAAGAAATACAAAGCATAGTATAACCACAGGATTTGCATAATTTAGTGTTTCAGACGAAACAACGCATTAAATGGAATGGCACGAGATGTGGAATTCAACAGCACGCGATTTTGTCGCATTAATCACTGTAAATTTGTTCTTACGGAATATAACAGGGATCACAAAGTTTGGTCACATCCAAGCTTAGCTTATTGGATCACCCGTTGTGACTCTGAAAGCGGGGTAACGAATCGCAAATTAACATCAATCATCACGCATTTCACCCAAGAAAAACTCAAAAGAAAGAAAAATTGGAAAAGTGGAATGTTTTTTCATACGGGCCCTTAGATTGTTCAAACAAGCTGACTACGCCTTTTCCTGTTTGGGCTTCGTACCTCACGCCCAACAAACTCTAGACAACGCAAACAAATGATTAGAAGTGCAAGACGGAAGGCTAATTTGCATTAGGTTTATTTTGCGAATGGCTTGATCGGCCGTGAAGGACTGTCTCAATAGGTTAAATTGTAATTTTTGACTATCAGTAAAGAATTTGTTTACCATCGCCTTCTTAAACAAACTATCTTCTATTATTGGATATACCTGGCAAAACATTGGCAGAAATAGGTCTGACCACAAAAACGACAAATTCCAGCGAGAGAAAAAAATCACGTTATTAAAAAGGGATAGAAATAACGTTTAACCACAACACACATCACAAATATTTTGAGAGCGAGAAAATATAGCGACAAGCAGTAAAATTGGTCGCTTAGACAGGGATTTTATCGGCAATGAAGCCTAAACAGATCGGTGACGTGAGAATGAATTATTCAAGTACAAGAAACCGCTTCCCACAAGCGTTTCACATCCGTCGAGAAAATCACCATACCAGTTCCACCACACCATACTATTTTTGTGGCTGAAATGATTGCTCGGTTGAACAAAGGTACTTAAAATTCACAAAAACAAGGACTAAATAAAAATCAATCGCAAGGAACTCACCAAAAGGCTGGTTAAATACGCTGAGAATAAACTTGAGGCAAGGTCTCATTAAAACACGAAAGCGGTGGTAAAAGCTTATTATTCCTAACGCCGTTCGCTCTCGAATGTGAATCATTCCAACAACTCGCTACTAAATACTATATTATACCACATAAAAATTCTACGCACTTACCGTCTGAAGATTGATTTGAGTGAGAAAGAACTTCCATATTTCGTTCCAACTGGACGTTAAATCCAATAGCCAACGCGTAGTTTCCTGCAGCGAAACCGAATTATATTGTTTCTCTTTTCTGCAACACGCGTTTAAGATCAGTGACAACCGCGCGAGGACTGAAAGAGAGCACCGGCAAATGAGTCTCAAGAGGGAGGTGGAAAATGATAACTTCCGTTTAACTAAAAACCCTAAATATTAACCAATTAAATTTTAGTTTTAACTCTCTTGTAATGAAGACCTTATATATAATTATTCATAACCCTTTCTAGAAATAAACAAATTTTTGGTCCAAAGTATTGCATCATATAATTTGTGCACATAAGCCCTCCCTAGAAAGTCATTTTTGCTGCTGATTCTGTTTCACAAGCGACTACTTGGCGGGGAATTTGATAATTTAATTCCTATTGAATTGAATAATTATGAGTTGCACGTTTATTGATGTCTTAAACTCTACGGTTAGTTTCTTTGGTTCTTAATAAATCCAGAGTATGGCAAACAAAATTGCTCGCCTCGCCTAGCCAAGACGATTTCTCATGAAACCGGTCACACTTGAATCAGTTTTTTGCTTTAGAAGGGACAACCCAATATCAGCACTAATGATATTATGCACTCTGTGGACACGGAAACGTACTTTGCAAGAAACAATTCGAAGTGCGTCATCGGTTAAAAGAGCCATCGCCAGAGTATGAACTGATCAATGACTCCCACGTTGCTAAAGCAGTCACCAATACTTGTTATGAGGTGACAGCCGGACGTTATTAAAATGGGGCGCTAAAAAAATATTTTATTTAGCAGAAGAACAAACCTTAAATCTGGAACGTCAAAAGCAAGAATTGTTTTGTCCTTTTTACTTCACTTTACTTCGTCATAATTCAGATAATAATTTCATATCCGCAGTTCATATATGATCCATTTCATATATCATTTCATCATTAAAACCTGACTATGGTGCGTGCTCTTCCCGTCCAATTGATGTAGCTCGCAATATTGTCATGCAATATTTCCTCAGGCGCTTAAACACGACGTTTCACGAAAAAGTCAGACCAGTGGGTTATTTTCGAACTCTTGGCCAATCCTGTAATAAGTTGATTTCTTCAAATTTCTATGAAACTGCGAATTGCTGGAGATCTGAAAAATTTATATTTATGGGAATCGCAAGTCTAGAGTGATTTGTACGAAACAAAAATAATTATGTACATCAAATATTTCTTATAAAACAAAGACACATTCATTAAGTGCTGGGCTCTATTTTAGCGATGGCGGTAAGCCACTTTTTATCAACCTTATTAAATTCAGGCCGTTGGTAAACAAGTAAAAACATGAGTAACGAGTCGGACATAACTGCTTATTATCTGTCTTATCCAAACGAGTAAACATTTTTTTCCAACTTAGCACCTCATAGCTGAGGGATTCCGGCTTAAAGGTCTTGATCTGTAAAACCGACCCATTCGGGCCGCCAATCAATCCTCTCATATCTGCGATCAACCGACACAGTGGCAAAACATCCTAGTTCCATCAAACCAAGCAGCGTTTAAAAATATCATGGTTGGTTTGCCCATTGAATTTGGTTTTATGTTTTTGTTTCAACCC
Source organism: Montipora capricornis (assembly GCF_036669925.1). Classification (NCBI taxonomy): domain Eukaryota; kingdom Metazoa; phylum Cnidaria; class Anthozoa; order Scleractinia; family Acroporidae; genus Montipora; species Montipora capricornis. Next base: position 17,610,314 of record NC_090887.1, on the reverse strand, counting down.
GCAATAGCCTCTGAACCGTAGAAAACCGGTCAGCGAAAACCCATTGAAACAATATGAGTTCAGCAGGCAGAACTGGAAACTAAAAACAAAGCATCGGCAGATGACGAAACAAGTTTCTAATCTCCGCTTTCTGCTATTACTTAAACCCTTATTCAGAAAAATAATTGGCCATTAACAAAAAGGATATGACGCTTTGGTGCTCTTGACCAGGTGGGTGGGGTCAAAAAAAATTTAATTTGCATATATATTTCATTTTCAACACCCATCAGGATCCATCAGACGCACAGCCAGGATTCTTACAAGACACAATTCTAAAAACGTTTCTAATTGTTACATGTAACTGAGGTTCTAAATAAGCTCAGGCTTTTACCTTCCTTACTCTGTTGCTAGTAACAGCAGCGTTCCGTCCGCGCGTGACGACGGCAAGTTGATGATGCGTGAAAAAAACATAGGGCTTTCAAATTTGCAACGACTGAAGGGGAAACCTAAAATAAAGCAAACAGTGATTAAGAAGGTACCAACCACACTCATAAAGTAATTATCGAACGTAAACAGCAGGAATTATCAATGTCGTAGAGTCACCCCGTAGACGAAGTGTTTCAACATAGTGCAAACAACAAATCACAACAAACTCAAAAACCATAACAGACCATAAAGTGAATGGAACGTAGTTGGTATTGTATCCTCAACTCTAGCTGTACTATCATAACACAAAAAAGAAAGCAACGCATCGACCTTTTCGAGTAACGAAGTAACAATTACAACACACTAAACACAAAATAAGTTATGAACACCCGCACCGATCTTCATTTGTCTTCCTTCCCGTCAAAATAGACTCTGTAGGTTATATCGCTTCCATTGACTAACTGAAGCAGCTGTTAACGGGTTACGCTGCCGGCAGGTGTTGCAGAACATGTGATTGCTTTATTGACGATTAGCTACTTAAATGTAAACTATTTCTCCCAAACACTCGGATTTCGGATTTAAATTGATCTAAAGCTACAATAGCTAAAAGATTTGATGCCTAATAGATTGAAAATGGTGATTGAAATGGGGGAGAGTGTATTTCCTGGTGATTTCAAAATGTAATCAACGACAGCGCAGCACGAGTTCGATTTGAAATCACAAGCATGATTTAAGTCCAAAATTGCTGTCGTTACTTTGTGCAGCTACGCCATTAGACTGGTTAGTTATGTCATTGTAACGAGCTTAAAAAAGGATGCAATTTACAGCAAACAAATATTGCTATTCGTCAATAAATCGCACTGCTGTGAGCCAATCAGATTGCATGGATTGATAGCTATTTCAAGCTGGATGGAACAAATGCTTTAAAAGCTTTATTTTTGAAAGCAACTCAATCCCTCATTTTATTTCTCTTCAACCTAAATAACAAGCAATATCTAGCTATAAATAGTTGTGAGCAGTGCGTTTATTGTCAGAGATTCATGTCTTGCTGTTGTTGGCTTCAGCTAAAAGATGAAAGAGTGGGCATCGAACGAGGCCACGACTAAATTTATCTTCGAATAAAGGAAAACCAGCTTTGAAGTATGTTGGGAATTACTGATCTCTATAGGAACCATCACAACATGAAATGATTGTTGTATTCAGTTACCCAGTAATGAATAGACTATGACAATATTTTGTCAGGAAAGCAGTTGCGCCGATAGCGTGACAAAACACGACTGAGACATTCGGCTATTTTCGAAAACGGAGATGTTTTTCTCCGTATATGAAAAAATCTGCGTTTGCGTTTTCGAATCGTATTTGTCTGTCCACACGAATACGCGAAAATGATTCGAAAACGCTAACCTCCGCCTGTAGAACATGTTTGCGCGTGCGCTCTTTGGCATCACGAGCCTCTGATGTCATCGTATTTCACCCGTCCACACGAATGGAGAGCGTTTTCAAACACCTCCGTTTTAGGTGACCGAAAACGCCGTTTTCGTTTGGATGGGAGAGAAAAGTATAGGAAAAAGTCTCCGTTTTAGAAAATATCCGGTTACGTGTGGACGGAGCTCAACAACCGCGCTGCTCAAACTCCTTGCAGTATATCTGAACTCCTTCCATAAGTATCACATAATCCGTTCACATCATGTGTAATGATTACCTATTTTGAAACAAACTCAAATGCATAGTGGATTACCGTGATTTTGCGTATTCTTTGGAGTCAGACCCCCTAAAAGACTACACGTTAAAATAAGACTAGTGGGACCCTTAATTCGCCGGGAACTAAGTTATAAAGTGCAACTATGATAAAGTAATTTCCTTTTCTTCATCAGATTTTGTAAGTGCGTTTGCTTAACACCTGACGGGAAATTTTTGAGCTCTGATTTTTATCCAAAGGCAGTTTACTTTGAGTGTAATACCCCATTCAAACCAACAAGACAAGTTTAATTAAACTGGGTTTAACAAAATAAAAATAAGTCACAGAAAAATGTAGGACTGGCTTTTCCATGAGATTCAGGTTTGTTTCAACGCATGCTTTGACCTGTGCTAAATTCGTAGTCGACAAAAGTCAGTAAACATGATTTAAAAACGAAACACTTTGAAACCGGGTTTATCTAAACATGTTTAAAACATGTTTAAGGTTTGGT
>NC_090887.1:17585220-17602720 GCF_036669925.1 Montipora capricornis | reverse complement strand
TATGCTTATGTGAAACGGCAAAGGACAGGTTGATCGTGGTCAAAAAAGCACGAAAATTAACTTTCCTCCCTATTCTGAGAAGTTTCTCGATAACTGTAGATGGTAGGCAAGAAATGAACAAGAATCAGCAAGTTTCTTTGACAATTGGAAATCGCCACATTTCAGAGTTAACATTCATTTGCCCTTTGCTTTAGGGTCCGTTCAAGCAGACGCACCATTGTTGGGTGTTACCTGTTGCGTCTGTTTGCACACCCTGTTGCATGTTGTTGCGTGTTGTTGCGCGAAGTCTGAAACTAGTCAAACTTTTGAGCCAACAACTCCCAATATTTCTTTTTTTCGTGATCACTGAAGCGTAGCAGAACAATTATGTGATACCCGTTAGCACAACTCATCCGACATTGCTGGAGTCCCGCACGCGCATTACAATATGGACTCCATGGAGATGCACGTGTTTACAAAGCCTCACGGGTCGTATCCTTCCCATTATACATTGCGTGTCTCCGTTTGCACAGGACTACCAACTTGACATCCAACATCTGCGGGACCAACAACTCCCAACAATATTAGGAGTTCTTGCGTCGGTTTACACGTAGCTTTAAACAGGATGATAAATGCTTTAATTAATGCCGTTAGGCTGTGATGTTTGCAACGCCTGAAGACAAAAGAATTCTAGTGTTATTGTTGTCTTGTTCAATAAGCCGAATCTTGGGAATCAGATAAAAAAATGTACTAATGGCGAGATATATATCAAATACTCAGACATACTAACCTGATTTTCAATATAAGCATTTAATCGCTCTAACATTCCTTCGCAAGTGAATTCGAATGGAACAAATGGTTTCAATATCTAAAAGAAATACCAAATCCTCAGAAAATAGAAAATTGAAATTTGCCACCAAATGGAAACACGATTTTAGTGATGTCCACAAACAGAACCATGGTCTATCATGTCTAGCCTGGTTTAAAATACTCAGTGCTATCGAGGCAGACAAAACGTTTGAAAACCTTAGCGTCCACTTGTATGCCTTCGTTAGAAGTCTGATTAAAAATTCCAAAATACGCTATTGTTCTAACCACAAAAGGATCTTCAGATTGGTATGATGATGATAATGATGATGCTGCCGGTGGAGATAATGATGACGATGACGATGATATACTAGCAACAAATTTATCCATGTAGCCTAGCTCTAGTGTGGCGTATTAATAAGAGAGGCCTAGGTATGAGGGTCGAGGGTATTCTGACCTGTTTCTTAAGAATCTCCTTCATTGCCGTCATCACTTCAGCCTTATTCCTGATATCAACCGTATAAACGAAAGGTTTTCCAACAAATTGCTCTAGGTAAGGATGTTCAGAAGTTAACTACAGCAAAATGAAGAAAATAATTTTAAATAATATTAGTGGGTGTGATTTGATTTCAGCGATAAGAACTACCAGTAGTTCAAGTTCTCCAAATGATGGATAGCGCTATATCCGCCGGATATAATCGTTATCTACGGGATAAGTCATAGCAAAACCAATTGCGTTATCCAATGGATTGTGATTTATCCGGTGGATAGCGTTATCCACCTTTTGAACAATTGGGACCTGGTCTGCGGGCTCTACAAAGTCATGCACCTCAGTTTATACAAAGACATGAGATGATGGAAAGGCGTAATGCATCCGTGAGGAGGATACAATACAAGTTGCTTTAGCACATTTTTAGGCAAACATTTTACACCCTAACCCTTTCACTTTCCTGTAATACACTTTGCTTATGTCATCCAATATCATGCGATAGTAAGCCCTCCAATATGTTGGCTGTCAATATTTGGAACCTTTAGCAGGTGCGTAAGATAAGCCATCTCTGTTGCGTCCTCCCGGCCCAATGTTAAATTGAGTGACACCGCCCGACAAGAAAACCTCATTGGCTCTTGCGTGCACGATTGCTGGAACGCATTAGGACAGACGCTTATTTTCGCAATTCCATATACAAATAAATTATGAACCATTTAAGCAAGAACAGAACTGGTATAAAAAGCATAATGTTTGGAGAATGTCGGAACAAAAATAGTATTGTTGTGTGCTTATACATTCTCCATGAACTGATGATTGTCTCGGTATTGCTCAATTCTTATAAGAATTTCACTATTTCAGTTTTAAAGAGGACAGAAAAGAAATGTTGCAAATATTAACGCACATGCTGGTCTTGCAAAGCCTTTGTTTTTGTTTATGAACCTGTAAATAGGTGGAGTTCTTTTTGTCGCCACCGTCGACGTTTCAAAAGCAACCCGCCAATCAGTCACAATAGACAGAGACAATAAAATTAGCAATCATACGAAAAACAAACAACAAAGAAGCCGGGCGCTCAGCGAGAAGATCACACTTAATTTTGCTAAAGCAAGCACAAAGTTACTTTTGAAACTTCATTCAATTATAAGAAGCCTTAACTGAAAGCAAGTAATGTAAGCAGTCAAAAGTGCAACTTGACGATATTGCGGTCTCGGGAAAAATATATTTGTCAAGCATGACCATGAATACCAATAAAACTATCTTTGGCCGTTGTTTCGTACAAAAGAATTTGGCTCTTACGTTCCTTGATGATGGCTGTTGCCTTAGAGCTTCGTTGTTCAAACGGTTTTTTGGACGAATAAACTGGAAGAAAAATGACGTCATGATTAAACGTATCATAGCGGACCTTGCCCACACCAAAACTGGTACGGGTAAGACATTGAGGAATAGTTTGGGTAGTCGGTAAGTCCATGTTTATTATTGTGTACAAGTTTGCCTCAGCCGTCAAAGCGCACTACAATCTAATCGATCTCTCCAAGAAATCAGTACTGTGGTTATGGTTTAGGATTTATAAGGATACCGCACATATCACAAAGTATCATCATAGCGGTGGTTTACAATTCTTTCTCTAGGGTGAGATCGGACGTCAGCTTGTAAAGGCACCTCTTGCTTCTGCTATCAGTCCATATTTGATCTCACCAGACCTCAACGCTGGGGGTCTCCCCCTGCTAACTATATCTATTGAGAGCGCAGTGCGTTATCTCCGTACAATTTGACAAATATTTAAATAATGATCTCTCTGAACATTTAAATTTTTGCAAATAATGAATGGCTCGTTTGCGCTTTTACCTCCAGACAATTTGTCAGTATTTGATGATCAATAAGTCATTGATTATCTGGGGCTATAAAATGCCTTGTGTGACCAAATTCGTATGTTTTAGGCTACTGCCGCTTGTCATAAACTTATATATAAAATTCTCTTGTTCCAACTTTTCTGTCTCCTTTTAGAAGTTAACGACATCTGTATACAGTGTTTTTCATTTGAAGAACTTGGTATATTTTGGAGAGGCCAACGCTTAACCGAAAGTTTCAAGTCTTAATAAAAACAAACAAAATCGTCTTACTTTGGGATTCATGACGATGCATCCCTGTGCTAACGCTTCTAAGGCAAGTGCTTTTTCGTGCGGAGATCCCAGACCTATAAATAACTTAAAATGGTTGTCTTAGAATTATTACGGTAACTTGTATTGCAACATAGCAAGAAAATCTAAGCGGTCAACTTCAACATGCGCAAACGTGGATAATCTTGTTGTCCACGGTGATGTCGGAATGAAACTCGACCCGTCTTCAGCCTTTCTTTGCAATTTGCGTAAACCATTTGTCTATAATAGCAAGGCATACATCGAGTTTTGATGCACTTGAAAGGCATGACGAGCACACAGAAAACTGGAGTTGCTTTCCGGGGACTCGTACAATTCACTCTGCTCCATAAACTTCCTAAAAATACAAAAACTCTATGTTCTGAAGTTTATTTCATCGACTGTCGAGTGAGAAACAGCTGAATGTGCTGATTTATGTAAGAATGACCACTGAGGATTCGAGCCAACTAGGAACCTATCAGAACCAATTCAAGTGGGCGTTAACGCAATAGTAATTTTACAGCAATAGTTAGTTGAACTTTACCTTCGATTTTCTAAGCAATTCTTTGACCGTGTCCAACTCAATATTCCCATGGTTGACAATGAAAGCTAGATCATCCTTCAATCCTTCTGTTGACTAAATGAAAATTGGAACTGTAGGTATAAAGTTGATGTGTAGGAGCTGGGAGTGCGTCTTACCTGCGCAAATACTTGTAGAGTAAGGTAGGATGTGCGGACGCAAAGTGAGCCTGTACACACTTTATTAAGCGTAACAGAATGTAGTGTCACGGTATCCCCAATCCAGGCTCAGACCTTACAATTGCTTACCAGTCTTAGTGCAGAGTGTATCCTCGTCTGTTTATAAATCGCTTTTAGGTAACGCTTGTGCGCCTAGAAGAAACGAATTTTTCAGACAGTTAATTGAATAAAAATACTGAAACAACTAAAGTTTAGAGGAACGTCTGGACCGCTCCTACATGTACCGTGCATTTGATTGTAAGGGTAGGTCATAGCCTGCGAGCAGGCTCTCCGATGGACTGGGTAAAACTAGCGAAGACAGAGCCTGCTCGCAGACTAGATATTGTGCAAAGGAAATAATTACAAGCTTTGCAGGAAAATCCTGTTCGTTAAAACAGGTATCCGGAGACTATATGAAAACAGAAAACCACAATATAACGACTGCAGTGATTTTTTAGAATATATGAAATGTTATATCTTTCAGTTTAATTGCGGAACGGACATGAAATGAAAGTAAAGGCGGGGGCAAACGGCTTCCGGCAACATTTTCTTTGAACGTCCGTTCGATTTTGTCATACTAACTAAGATTTTGTTGAACAGCGATGTTGAAACGGTTTGCTCCACCGTTTCAACCATGTTCAAACACGTTGAAATAAAAGTTGAAACGATGTTGAATGAGTTCAAAAGCGTTTAAACTTTGCTTGAACAAACCATTCAACATTTCTTTTGTTTTCGCGGATGTTGAATGAAGATGAAGCCGTTTTTCACCCTTCGTTCAACATTGTTGGGTATGCGCATGCGTGCTAATCGGTCTCTCAATGACGTATCCATGGTAATGACCGCAGCTGCAGCCTGGGACTGAATACAAGGCCTCTAATCAAATCATGATGCTGATAATGATGCTGATGATGTGTAGAAACCGTCACAGGGGGCCCACACAATCGGATGTGTAGCCGATTGTTATTTTATGGTAAATGTACTGGATTTACCGTTTGCTTCACCTATAGCGATATATCGTTAACTATGTATGTAAATCAATGATAAATAAACGTTGAATTACCTTACCTGTGGTTTATATTCGTCCTTTTACCTCAAAAGCGGTTTTTTGAGCGATTTTGAATGAATTTGAGTTTGCCGTTGACTGTTCCTTCTTATATATGGAACAGTCAACTCAAATTCATTCAAAATCGCTCAAAAAACCGCTTTTGAGGTAAAAGGACGAATATAAACCACAGGTAAGGTAATTCAACGTTTATTTATCATTGATTTACATACATAGTTAACGATATATCGCTATAGGTGAAGCAAACGATAAATCCAGTACATTTACTATAAAAAAACAATCGGCTACACATCCGATTGTGTGGGCCCCCTGTGAAACCGTTTGCCCACTCCAGCAGTCAACATCGTTCAACAAAATCGAAGGGATGTTGAAGCCAATGTTGAAGCCTCTTGCTCGGGCATTAAGATCATCGCAGTTGGATAAGCAACTTAAGCAGAAGAACCAGAACATCATGCAACTTACTTTAAATGCGGCTCAGTAAAACAAATCAAATGCTTTTCCCCAAAACGTTGAATGATAAGAAAGCCATCATTAACACCAAGAACGAGGAAATGTGGGCTTTACATCCCGTTCAGCGCAAATTCTAAGCCTGACCGAGTTCATCACTACCAACCCTATGCTGGTCAACGAACTCAACTCGAGTGTTCTGTACCCATCGGTAAGATCCCAAAGTTAAAAAAAAAACAAGATTGCGGTCAACGTGTCTGGATTTGAAGAAGGGATTTGTTCCCAATGAACCTAACAAATAAACGCGAGTTCGCCATGCATGCGACCTTGCCGCTACTGTTTTCTAAACGGGAGAAACGTCACTCGTGTTTTATCAAAAATATCAACTGACTCCAGTCAAACAGGGCACAAAGCTCAACTGTATTATTATGCTTGTATAAGCAAAGGAAAAAAACTTTATTTAAGTGTCTAGCCTTCTGGAGCTGGAGCACTAATTTGGCGGACACTGTAAACTGAAATCAACAAATTAACGCAAATCAAATGTTGGTATTTGAGGAGAGGGGAAAACCGGATTACTGGGAGAATTTACGCCACTTACCTTAAAGTCCCTCGCTGTATCTCCATCGACAAATGTCATGGAAGATTTCGATGGCAATGTTTCATTTCGTAAACTTCTTACCGCGAATCCAAGGAAAGAGTTATCCGCTGACAATGCTGTTAAAAAAATATGGAGTAAAAATTAGTATGTATGTGCAGAATCCCAGTTAAGTAGCTTCTGGAAAGTATTAGGTTTATTTTACATTGCAGGGGATGATTAACTTAAAACATCCATTGTGTTTATTTAGCTGTCGTCCAATTACCCTGGGTGCCAGAGGTTTTATTTTTCTTTCACGAGGAGCAGTTAATTGCGAACGGAGAGGTTTTGTTTTTCTTTCACCAAGACGGCTTCGGGTTTCGGTATCGCGACTTCATACCCAGGGTATCGTCCAATCATGTAGAAGAATGATAAATGATTCTCTCTAAATGTGCAGATATGCTATTAATGAAAGACTGACGACCACATTTGTCTATCGTTTCCGTCCCCCATTTACACTCTTTGATATCATGTTATCTTGCCACAGACACTTCTGTTCAGTCCGATATGGCGGGAGTCCAAATACCAGCGAAACACATTATTTAATATGTGAGAGGTTAGGGTTGTTCTAGGCAAGGAAAAGGTGGGAATTAATTGTTGTCGGTGAGAACGAAGCAACCATCCAGGGGCACCTAACTAGAATATACTTCAAAACCACTTAATCATAGCATTGTTAAACGTATTTTAGTATTTAAACGGTAAATATAGGCATATTTTTATCCCCGAGAAATGTTCCATCTGTTCGGATTTCCTAGCTAAAAGTCTAGTGATCCGAAAACTATAGGGATCAAAACTTACCTTTCCGGAAGATTTCACCCAGAAAAAAGGCTCCCGAAAATTCTACGTGACCTTTTTGGGTAAAAATCCGTTAAAATGGGCAATTATACCATTTTTCAGATGTTCGAAAATCCTAGGAAAGGCAGGCAAGCAAGAAATTTTACAACAAATGTTCCGAAAATTCTAGATCTCAAATCGTCTTCCGAACAGATATTTTCCGAAAATCGACGTTGGGTGCCCCTGACCATTGCTTCGCGCGAAAAGCAAAGTATGAAATGGAGAGCAGAATATGTTTTTATTTTCAGGTCCCCACTGTGAAAAGTCCAATCTGTCTATCGAAGCAAGAAAGAGTCATGGCCGCAGCTTTTTTTCGTTCTGACAAAGGGCTAACGCTCGAAACGTCAGCTTTTAGAATCTCTGTACGGCGGCCAATTTACATTATCAACTCCGTTGATAAAACCAAATTTTTGTATACTACTTCCCCACCGACGCAGCACCACAGTTTCTTTAGAATCTACCCCCTTAATGCAGCTTTTTTAGTTCATCAGTAACTTACGATATTTGACTAGAAACTGTTTGAGATTCAGGTTCCAATTCCCCACTTGGGATTGATCGCCGAAGTTGCCTCTGTAGTTAAACTCGGCGTCCATACCAAACGGAGTCAAAACGCGGAGATAACAGCTGCAAAAATGAAGGAAATACAAAGACGACTTAGTTCAGTGCAGATAAGGCCCGTTTCAAACGTCACATTTCGCATGTGCCGAATCTAATGCAAATGAGCGAAAACAATAGATTTTTCTCATTTGCATTAGATTTGGCACATGTAAAGTTCGACGTTTCAAACGGGCCTAAGTATATAATGGGGTTTTTGGCTTTGTGACCCAAGATGTTTTTCAGTGGTTTTATATTTTACATTCCGCGCACGGGATTTTTCGTTGTTGCAACACTTCAGTCCAATGAGCCACGTTCGATATATCAATATTCACACATGACCACGAGGCTTTATGGTTAAATTTGAATATTATTTTGTTTAGAAATCTCCCTTGAGAATTGTGAGACAAAGAAAATAGAACTGAGCCGTGAAATTTGACCATAAAGTCTAGTAGCCATGCCTGAATATTGATTTATCGAAGTTGGCGTAGTACTGGCGGCAACTAGTTTGCTTTGAAGTCAAAGAGTCACCGACTCTTGGGGTCTGTTCCAAGAGTTAAGGTGTTTTCAATTTCCGAACCGTACCTTCTAATAACTCCAATGTAAACAAGGCATGGCAAGAAACACATCGAACTGACCTTTTGCTAACCACGACCGTACCGTTGACTTCAACTTGAGATAGAAAAAAAGGGCGCCATAATAAATATAAAGGACGTTCCCGCGTTTGACAGTCAACCAGGCAAGAAAATGATAAAAATAATGACGGGAGACTTCTTCAGGATCGATAGGGCTGGTCAGGAACATTAATATTAAAACAACTGTTACCACAAACGCAACGACCACGAGACGCAAAATAATCAGTCGCTGACGCCACAAATTACATGCTTTGCACGCTACGCATGCTTCGCACGCTTTGCACGCTCTGCGCGTGCCGTTTACGCTTTTGTACATTTCTTTGCTCTTCTGCGCAAAATGACGATGTGAAAGTTCCAAAACACAGTTTGGCGAGAACGTAAACAAGTGAGGATGTGAGACATGGTTTGATCCTACTCTAAGTTGATGAATAATGAATAAAGCTAACACAGTTACAATTCAAGCCCCGCCGTTTTGATACTCGGGCCTTCGTCAGGGATCATCTAAGACAAAAACAAGAGCCCTCTTGCACTTCTAATAGGCATCTAAACGAAGGCGATAGCATCAAGATCTGCTATATTTGGAACCTTGGCACGCTAATGAGCCGGTGAGTTTAAAAGGACACTTGTTTCAGCCGCAGAGCACCCCTGATGATAAAGACAATTGCATGTGGAGACACTTAAACTTAAATCGTAGATTTGCAAGGTACATTCGATATTCTTCAAACCAGAGTAGCATCGTGCCATGAAGTCTGATTGTCCACTTGGCCCAGGCTGCTGGAAGCTTGATTAGCGCTCACCGTTGTTAAAGAGGGAGCTTAAGCAAAGACAACGACGACGGCTACGAGAACGCCACAAAACAAAAGGTTTAATTAGCGAAAACAATAGCTTTGCAAGCCCTGCACATGCGTTTTACATTTTGATACATTTCTTTGCTGTTCTCGTCTTGACAACAACGTGAAATGATCAAATTTGAGGTCATGTGGAGGACGAGAGCACCTGACGATGAATTTTCAATTTTCTCTCTAAATATCCGCACCGTTCTCATCAATTTCATTCTTGGAATGTGGACTCACACTTTCCGAGCCGAGCGACTTGGAATAATCGCAAAATTATTACTGTAGCGGGAAATAATAGGGAGCTTAACCACACGCGTTTTTTAGACGCGGGCGGCAACCGGAAGTGAGCTCTTTTCCCCTTTAACTTGTCTTCAGACAACCACATTTACATTGCTAAGTATCTTTTCTCCATTAGAGATGATTCGTTAAAAAATCGGGGAGACACCACTGTCCTGGCACGAGAAATGTCCTCTTCCGGTTGCCGTCCGCGTCTCAGAAACGCGCGTGCTTAAGCTCCCTAATATTTTTAGACAACGTTCTCGTAGCCGTCGTCGTCGTCCTTCCTTAAGGTCCCTCATATCATGACAACCAATACGAACCAAGACTGATTTAACACTACTTAACCAATGGTAAGCGCTGACCATCCTTAAAGCAACTGGGCGCTGGTTGGAGTGTGAAACTAAACACACTTATAGATGTATTCGGCATTCATTCCTCAGTTCTCTTACTATAACGCCATTTTTACCATCGTTTATATTCTTCGGGAAATCTAATACTCTCCTTTGTATATATGAAAAAAAAGTTTTACAACAATTGCTCAGGAAATGCAATAAAACAACGTTATATATATTTGAACACCTATCGAATACGCAAACCTCGTTGCTCAAGCGACTTTGAGTTCCTAAGAGACAAGGAAAGAAACGAAAATTCAAATGTGTTTTATGATTACCTGTACTTATACCACACGAGGAGCCGTGTTTGTCGGTCTGGCATTGATGTCACTAACTGTTGAAGGCCTGGGATATCAATGTATATTAGATCATATCCGGAATGCTCTTTCTCACAGCCGCGGTGGGTCAACTGACTTCCTTCGGATAGCACACTGCAGCGAGAAGCACGGTAAATTTAAGTAGAACATTGGTGCAATTTATCAAGATTTATTCCTTTTTCCTTCTAAACGTTTAGAGAGACGTGGAAAGATCTGTCAGACCCAATGAGGATCACGGCTCACCCTATTTCGGACAAAAGCATAAAACCCTTGGGAATAAAATAATACCGTTCGAGGATAATTTTCAGGGAATATCTGGACAGCAGTACAAGGAATTAAACCTTTTTGGATGAGTCATATAAAAAGAACATATTTTATTGTTCTGCGCTTTTTATCCCTCAATAACGATTTTTAAAAGACGTTGTCTTTACACACAAACCTGGCGCAGTGGTAAGAGCACTCGCCTCCCACCAATATGACCTGGGTTCGATTCCCGGTCCCGGCGTCATATGTAGGTTGAGTTGTTATGTTTGTTGTAGGTTCTCTCCTTTCTCCGAGAGGTTTTTCTCCGGGTACTCCGGTTTTCCCCTCTCCTCAAAAAACCAACACTGCCAAATTCCATTTCGATCCGAAATGCGCGGACACATGTTGAACGAGCTCTTGAGCGCTGTTAATTACAATTTGCAATTCAATAGCACTCGAAAAGTGTATGTGCATTTGTTAAAAGTTGAAGTGACTATCATTAAATAATCAGGAAAACCGTCCAAACAATCAAGTGTACTTCGACTGTGAGGTTACCTAAAAAGTTCTACACGATCCGTTTTGACAGAGACGTCGTGCCCCAGGATTGTGAGAGAGGCAAGCAAATCACTCCACTGTAGCAACTCATCTGTTAGCTTGGATGACTGGTTTGAGGGAACTGCATCCATCAACGAACCGATAAATAGTAAGATCTACAATGGTAAAATGTTTATTCTTTATCCAAATATTTGGACAGACATATTTAGGTGAACGACAGAGCCAACAACCTATCTAGGACACAGGCATAAAACCCTTGCAGGGAATAATAGAAATATCGGGACAACAGTAGTACAATAAGGAATTAAGCGTTTTTGGATGAGTCATAATAAGAAATAACACACTTTTCGTCTCATACGATCGTCACTAACATTTATATGCATGAAAGGGTAACGTGAAGTGCTATTTTCTACCCATGTAAACCATGTGAGCGTTAGCCCTACTGATGGAATTAGTGGGTTCAATTCCCAGCCTGGTCAGAGTTTTTCTCTGTCCTTGTGTGTCCCCAATTCCATTAGTAGGGCTAACGCACATGGTTTACATGGGTAGAAAATAGCACATTACATCATTACCCTCCAATATATAGTCAATTATAATCACAAGTGCAGCTGAAAAGTTGAGTCCGGGACTACCAGGAACAAATTCAAAGGCAATATTCAGAAATCAATATGTCTTGAACCCGAGAAACCCCGGAACTCAAGGCAAGCGCCCTGACCACTGGGCCGCACTGGGCCCCCCCCCCCCCCCTGGCGATGGCGGGATTGTTGGCGCCGAATACGCAAATAACGAGCGGTGAATGGGGAGGGACCCTCTCCATTCTCCGTGCGGCTTCCCCGCTCGTTATTTGCCTCCCGCGTCAACAGTCCCGCAATTCAGTCCCGCCATTTACGCAGGGTAACGAGCGACTAGCGACTTTTAAAAAAGGTTTATTTTTTGTACAATTCTGATTGGAAAGAAAACAGAAACTGAAGTGAGCAATAGCGAAGAGGTAAAGAGCGGGACTCGAGGAGGGAGTTTTATGCGCCTAATACCTTCTTTTTTGAGCGCATGTCTATAGCATGCTTGGTTTGCATAAAATGAAGACCATCCTGCCAATAATGCCACATGATTGATATCCTAGATCTGATTGGCTGAAAACCCGGCATAGATTTCAACATGGACAACAGTTTATCTGGTTTCTCTCGCATTACTGCCTAAAACAAAAACAATCCGTTTAAAAATGAGCGAAAGGCATGTCTTACAAGTTAATGATTCTATCCAGTGGAGGCGGAACGGATAGAAGTCACTTCCATTGGTATGCCGCAGATCTGTAGGGCTGGATTCTCTGCCGTGTGATCTGTGTACAGCTTGTGATTGTTGTTACTATTGCTGTTGCTGTGGTGTTCGTTAGTGGTTTTCAATTGAGTGAAAAAAGTAATTAGCGAATTGCTTTGGTTTTGCATTACTTCACTCAGTGATTGGTTCAACGTTCTCGCGCCATTTTTTCAACCAATCAGGGCCAGTTGTTCAAAAGCCGATTAACGCTAATCTCAGCTTAAAAAATTAACAAAGGAGTTTTATTCTCTACTCCCAAATGCTGTTCAAGGCTGATATTCGGTAAAACGTTAAATTAGAAGAAGTCAATCTTGAAAAACAAAAATAAGCAAAGGAAACTTTCACCAAAACGTTGAAAACATGAAACAAAAATTTACGCTAAATCCTGAATTAAGTTAATCGACTTTTGAACAACCGGGCCCAGAAGTGAAGCCAAAACAAATCGTGGCTTGCGCGTGCACATTTTCCCGCTTTTTGTTTCGGCTACGTGTAATTAGTTCGAGTTTTGCTTGGGTTACTGAATTGTCTCCGTCCTTTTTGATTGGCCAAACTAATTACTTTGGTTTTGGTTTTACGAAATTCGAATGAAACTCGCTATTCGTACCAATGCAAATAGGAAAGAGTTTATAAAGAGTTTTAGGAACGCGTTTATGTTAAATAGCAAAAGGCAATCACCTGTTTGTTACAAAAGTATGAGAACCGCTTATTCTAGCTGGCATACCTTTTAGAAGTTACTCAATGTCTGTATAACAGAAAATGAAATTATCTCGATCTTTGCCTAAGGCAAACTTTATCGCTCATTTTTTATTTATTTCCTCTTGATTTAAAAGCCCCAATTGTGCGAGAAACCACGGCCACCGTAGCTCACATAAGTGACCGATACAAGCAAGAAAGCCCACTACGAAATTGTATCAATTGAGCTTTACTGGAGAATACAGCCTGCTAAATCAGCAAGTCATACAGCGTCCGTACTATCTGAGATATGAATAATGCCACGCATTCCGCGATTCTTTCGGACAGTTCAGGTTCTGGTTTCCAAAATTAACTCTTCTTTCTGTGCATTCTCAGAAATTGTAAAACTTTGTGGTTGATCACATTTTCAAAAATGGAACCCGATTTCGACCACAAGCATCCCGGAACCTGGCGGGGCTCGTTTGTATATATATATATATATGAAACAATCGCGAATCTACTTTTTCACCTTCTCTCTTCTTCGTTTTTTCTTTTTCATGTATTTTCTCCAAGTGAGCCGTGGGCACCAAGACTCAACCTAAGAACACAGGGATGATAAGAGTCTTTTTCATGTTTGAGAGAGAGTATTAACTCTTCGACTTGAGTAAGGTACCCAGGCTCCCCCACAAAAGATACTAGACTGAAGCGAGATCTAGGAATCCGAGCCAGTGTGCTTAGCTTGGTACATTCAAAGAGGCCATCACCCCATCATTTCCAAGAAATAACACAGATTACTCGAGTTTTTTTTATTGGCACTAACCCCAACCCTAAACCTGCATGAAACCGCCTCGCTATGAGCAAAACCCGCAAAGGAGGACTCCAGAGAGTATCCAGGAGGTCTGGCAGCGTATAGCGAGGAGAGACTCCTTGTCGTATTTTTGCAGTTGATTGGTCGACCCCCTCTTCCACAGCCCCTGCCACCTATTACGCGTTCTACGCAGATGTAGTAACAAGACAAATTTCTTACTTCACTTAAATATATGATCAGCGAACAGGTTGTTCCATCCACATCATATTCCATGTAACAAGGGTTTTTTTCCCAGTTGTTCCTCAGTATCTAAAAGTAACCGCTAAGTTTTAGCATGACAATCAAACACAAAGACCTTGAACAGAAAAAATAAATGACGGTCAATTTCCATTCTGGTGCGGGGCTTGATACAAGTAACTATTTAGTAATAAGCATTGATACCTCCACTCTATTCCTGCAATCGGGATAGGATTTGTCTTCCGGTATTTCACAGCTCAACTCATCCTCATCTACAACATGTCAAGAGATTACATTGGCTCAAGCAATTTAGTTTGTTCCCTTTACTTGCAAGGCTGGGATTGAATTGCGGATTGCGGGGTTAAAAAGATAGCAGCCGTAAAACCAAACCGCCTTTTAACGAAGCGAGACTGCAAACCTACTACATTGAAAGAAATAATATTCCCGTATCTCTTTCACATGCGATCTTGTTTGAAGAGTAACCTTTCACAGCAAATTAGGGACTCAGTGACGTACCTTTTTTCTTGTATAAGAAATTTTGACTGATAGGTATCACAATATCCAGTCCACGGTCGTACTCGACCTTCTCCTAAGTCCTTGTTCAAAATTTGACCAGTGCACGAGCGAGTGTTTCGGAGCTTTAATACGTACCACTGACATTAGGGACAAAATGGTCAGGCTTTTCTAACGAAATGCTTCCTATTCCTTCACCTTTCGTAAATCAATAAACCGCATGTCAATTTCTTATCATTAAGCTTGACGTCGAGGTTTGTGATAAAAAAAGGAGGTCTATTAGACGTATATCATAGATAACATCTTCTTAAAAATACGCCAAAAATGTAACTGAATAATAGTGCAAACCAAAGGATAGATGTTTTGTCTTTACACGATGTATTAGGGCTCCTTAGCTAGCCGTAAGTGGGATAGGGCAACGGATGCAGTGCATGTACATAGACAACAATTCTCTCGCACCGTGTTACTCACCATCGGTTTTTTCCGAATAGATGAGCTCTTCCAAAGATGCACTTTCATTTCCATTGCTGTCTGACTGCGACAAGCGAAGACTGTCAAAATACTTTCTCCCTTGTTCTATATCCAGAAGTAACTGAGATGTTATTAAAAATAGAATCCACACTCCCGCTAGAACGAGAAGTATGCACAAAATACCACGAACACTACCAAACGACATGAAGTAAGTCTTTGAATTGTAGTGAAATTTTTCAACTTAGTAGGAACCAAGCTGAAATCGTTTTGGAAACGTTATTGTTCCTACGTTTTCAACACAGACTGCGCTAAATTTCCATAAAGCAGAATTTTCCCAGAGTGTTTTTAGTTGCCAGGTTAACGAGAGTCCTATAAAGCCCTGGCCCAACTATCGCAGAAAAGTGCCAATTTTGTTCGAGCCAACATTGTTCAACCGTTTGGCTGCCAATGTTGCAGGGCACGTTCGTTCAACAATTTTTTGCTTGATCAAATGTTCATAACTTATGTTGAGGATAAAGTTTGCTTTTGATCAACTATTTCGCCAATCAAAGAAAAGTTGGGTTGTTTTGCCGTTCTGATTTTCTGGTTGTTGCGGAATCCGGAACTTCAAGAATACCCAAGTTTCCGGCAAATTGTTTTCTGAATATTCCCGTTCCATTGGAAACTTTTTGTAGAATGGAAGGCGCCCAATGTCATCTATAAATCAAAGATCAATCACTGTCCGAAATTAACATTCCAACAACACTAGTAAATTAAATACTCAACAACAAAGAAATATTATAGTACTAAAGGACTTTTAGTAGTTTACATGGTACAATACAGTACCAAGTGAAGCTATGATCCTCGTAGTTATGAAAACAATTTTAGCAATTGCGTACAGAAGCCTGAAAATTCAGGACTTCAACGGGGTTTAAACCCCGTGACCTCACGATGATACCGGTGTGACAGTCTAACCAACTGAGCTATGGAGCCACTGACGTTGGGAGCTGGTCATTTGTGGGTGAGGAATGAATCAATGATGAAATGATGATATGAAATCAAGTGAGTATCATAGCTTCACTTGATCCCATATCTGCAGTTCATATATGATCCATTCCATATAGCTTCATATATCATTTCACAATATAGTATGTCCAAAGAAATAGTGAACACGTTTTAAAAGTCTTTTAATTCATAAGTTCGCAAAGTGTCCCGTAAGTATTAGAAGCAATAAGAGCGAGTTGAAGCGACATCTGGAGTTGCAAATAAATGTTTAAAAAACCTCTGCTCATTAATATCGATTCATACGGTTGAATAAATTAGCAATGGGGTAAACTTATGTTCAGTCGCCAGCAACGTAGAGAAAGAGTCTAGTTCCTAGGGACTCTTTTCCAAAATTGCAGCACCCTCAGAAACAAAGTAACTCTTAAGTGAATAAAACATAGAACTACCTTTTATTTATTAAAACCAACTCAAGAATTCCTATTGCATTTAAAATGTACTTAGCTGATTTTGCACTAAAATTGGTTTTATATGCAATTCCTCCGATTTAACACGACACGAGTGTTTTCCAGAGGTTAAGGCATTGGGCTGGCATGCAGTTGCTCCTGTGTAAAAGGGCAGAGTAGAATAATAATTTTTATTAAGAACTAGATCATTGGATAGTGAAATTCTAGGGTTCGCTTAGCCATCATGGTATAATTATGACACTGTCAAAATAGAGCACAACTCGTAAACATGCTCATCGATACTGCACACCAAACATCTAGAATTAAGCTCTTTAATCCAACTTTTTGGCACTAATCTTTAGCAAATGAATTGTAAACCACAGATTTGGGTGTATCAAGTGCGGGGCAACGTCAGTACCTAAACAAGGCAAACAGCTCTCTACTGCACAATAACCAAGTGTACAGTACTAACTGTCCATATCGTGGAATCTTTGCACTCGTTTCGTGCGTTTTCTGTACAATAACTAATACAGTTGGATAATAAATATTTAACTCTGATTCCATGAGCACACATTGATACGAGATGGTAAATACAGTAAATAGCTAACGAGGTGCATAGCGCCGAGTTGCTATTACCAATCTACTGTACTGTTCACGAGTTTTTTTTTGTGTTTACAAAATAAAGTAGGGAATATTTAACCACAATTTGTGGGCATTCTTAATAACGATTATCTATCATCTCATACCGTAACATGCCCTGTGGACAAAATAATAATCCACTCTGCCCTCGTTTTTGGAAAATTGAATCTACCAATCTTGGCAAAGGAGCCAACTTATTTTTTCTTCTTCTTTTCTGCGAAAGGTACAGAACAGAAGTCGGACTGGATCAACTCGTATTGCTTACACTCGAATCAACGAAAAAAATGACAAAGGCCTCAAGAAATCACCCTAGGCCCTAATCTTTAGCAAACGTTGAATAGTTTTTGTTTTACAAAACCGTATTGTGCTCGATCCAAGTGAAAATTTAAGGCTGATCTAGTTCGAACTTTTGAACCTACCCTTCTTTCACGCATGCCATGTTTG
>NC_090887.1:17562288-17585120 GCF_036669925.1 Montipora capricornis | reverse complement strand
CACCATTGTTGGAGTGTTACCCTGTTGCGTCTGTTTGCACACCCTGTGGCATGTTGTTGCGTGTTGTTGCGCGAAGGCCTGAAACTAGTCAACCTTTTGAGCCAACACCTCCCAATATTTCTTTTTTCGTGAATCACTGAAGCGTAGCCAGAACAAATTATCGTGATAACGCTGTTAGCACAACTCATCCGACATTGCTGGAGTCCCCGCACGACGCATTACAATATGGACTCCATGGAGATGCACGTGTTTTTTTACAAAGCCTCACGGGGTCGTATCCTTCCCATTATACATTGCGTGTCTCCGTTTGCACAGGACTACCGAACTTGACATCCAACATCTGCGGGGACCAACAACTCCCAACAATATTAGGGAGTTTCTTGCGTCGGTTTACACGTAGCGTTTCAACAGGATGTAAATGCTTTAATTAATAGCCGTTAGGCTGTGATTTTGCCAACGCCTGAAGACAAAAGAATTCTAGTGTTATTGTTGTCTTGGTTCACATAAAGCCGAATCTTGGAATCAGATAATAAAAAAATGTACTAAGGCGGATATATATCAAATACTCAGACATACTAACCTGATTTTCAATATAAGCATTTAATCGCTCTAACATTCCTTCGCAAGTGAATTCGAATGGAACAAATGGTTTCAATATCTAAAAGAAATACCAATCCTCAGAAAATAGAAAATTGAAATTTGCCACCAAATGGAAACACGATTTTAGTGATGTCCACAAACAGAACCATGGTCTATCATGTCTAGCCTGGTTTAAAATACTCAGTGCTATCGAGGCAGACAAAACGTTTGAAAACCTTAGCGTCCACTTGTATGCCTTCGTTAGAAGTCTGATTAAAAATCCAAAATACGCTATTGTTCTAACCACAAAAGGATCTTCAGATTGGTATGATGCTGATAATGATGATGCTGCCGGTGGAGATAATGATGACGATGACCGATGATATACTAGCAACAATTTATCCATGTAGCCTAGCTCTAGTGTGGCGTATTAATAAGAGAGGCCTAGGTATGAGGGTCGAGGGTATTCTGACCTGTTTCTTAAGAATCTCCTTCATTGCCGTCATCACTTCAGCCTTATTCCTGATATCAACCGTATAAACGAAAGGTTTTCCAACAAATTGCTCTAGGTAAGGATGTTCAGAAGTTAACTACAGCAAAATGAAGAAAATAATTTTAAATAATATTAGTGGGTGTGATTTGATTTCAGCGATAAGAACTACCAGTAGTTCAAGTTCTCCAAATGATGGATAGCGCTATATCCGCCGGATATAATCGTTATCTACGGGATAAGTCATAGCAAAACCAATTGCGTTATCCAATGGATTGTGATTTATCCGGTGGATAGCGTTATCCACCTTTTGAACAATTGGGACCTGGTCTGCGGGCTCTACAAAGTCATGCACCTCAGTTTATACAAAGACATGAGATGATGGAAAGGCGTAATGCATCCGTGAGGAGGATACAATACAAGTTGCTTTAGCACATTTTTAGGCAAACATTTTACACCCTAACCCTTTCACTTTCCTGTAATACACTTTGCTTATGTCATCCAATATCATGCGATAGTAAGCCCTCCAATATGTTGGCTGTCAATATTTGGAACCTTTAGCAGGTGCGTAAGATAAGCCATCTCTGTTGCGTCCTCCCGGCCCAATGTTAAATTGAGTGACACCGCCCGACAAGAAAACCTCATTGGCTCTTGCGTGCACGATTGCTGGAACGCATTAGGACAGACGCTTATTTTCGCAATTCCATATACAAATAAATTATGAACCATTTAAGCAAGAACAGAACTGGTATAAAAAGCATAATGTTTGGAGAATGTCGGAACAAAAATAGTATTGTTGTGTGCTTATACATTCTCCATGAACTGATGATTGTCTCGGTATTGCTCAATTCTTATAAGAATTTCACTATTTCAGTTTTAAAGAGGACAGAAAAGAAATGTTGCAAATATTAACGCACATGCTGGTCTTGCAAAGCCTTTGTTTTTGTTTATGAACCTGTAAATAGGTGGAGTTCTTTTTGTCGCCACCGTCGACGTTTCAAAAGCAACCCGCCAATCAGTCACAATAGACAGAGACAATAAAATTAGCAATCATACGAAAAACAAACAACAAAGAAGCCGGGCGCTCAGCGAGAAGATCACACTTAATTTTGCTAAAGCAAGCACAAAGTTACTTTTGAAACTTCATTCAATTATAAGAAGCCTTAACTGAAAGCAAGTAATGTAAGCAGTCAAAAGTGCAACTTGACGATATTGCGGTCTCGGGAAAAATATATTTGTCAAGCATGACCATGAATACCAATAAAACTATCTTTGGCCGTTGTTTCGTACAAAAGAATTTGGCTCTTACGTTCCTTGATGATGGCTGTTGCCTTAGAGCTTCGTTGTTCAAACGGTTTTTTGGACGAATAAACTGGAAGAAAAATGACGTCATGATTAAACGTATCATAGCGGACCTTGCCCACACCAAAACTGGTACGGGTAAGACATTGAGGAATAGTTTGGGTAGTCGGTAAGTCCATGTTTATTATTGTGTACAAGTTTGCCTCAGCCGTCAAAGCGCACTACAATCTAATCGATCTCTCCAAGAAATCAGTACTGTGGTTATGGTTTAGGATTTATAAGGATACCGCACATATCACAAAGTATCATCATAGCGGTGGTTTACAATTCTTTCTCTAGGGTGAGATCGGACGTCAGCTTGTAAAGGCACCTCTTGCTTCTGCTATCAGTCCATATTTGATCTCACCAGACCTCAACGCTGGGGGTCTCCCCCTGCTAACTATATCTATTGAGAGCGCAGTGCGTTATCTCCGTACAATTTGACAAATATTTAAATAATGATCTCTCTGAACATTTAAATTTTTGCAAATAATGAATGGCTCGTTTGCGCTTTTACCTCCAGACAATTTGTCAGTATTTGATGATCAATAAGTCATTGATTATCTGGGGCTATAAAATGCCTTGTGTGACCAAATTCGTATGTTTTAGGCTACTGCCGCTTGTCATAAACTTATATATAAAATTCTCTTGTTCCAACTTTTCTGTCTCCTTTTAGAAGTTAACGACATCTGTATACAGTGTTTTTCATTTGAAGAACTTGGTATATTTTGGAGAGGCCAACGCTTAACCGAAAGTTTCAAGTCTTAATAAAAACAAACAAAATCGTCTTACTTTGGGATTCATGACGATGCATCCCTGTGCTAACGCTTCTAAGGCAAGTGCTTTTTCGTGCGGAGATCCCAGACCTATAAATAACTTAAAATGGTTGTCTTAGAATTATTACGGTAACTTGTATTGCAACATAGCAAGAAAATCTAAGCGGTCAACTTCAACATGCGCAAACGTGGATAATCTTGTTGTCCACGGTGATGTCGGAATGAAACTCGACCCGTCTTCAGCCTTTCTTTGCAATTTGCGTAAACCATTTGTCTATAATAGCAAGGCATACATCGAGTTTTGATGCACTTGAAAGGCATGACGAGCACACAGAAAACTGGAGTTGCTTTCCGGGACTCGTACAATTCACTCTGCTCCATAAACTTCCTAAAAATACAAAACTCTATGTTCTGAAGTTTATTTCATCGACTGTCGAGTGAGAAACAGCTGAATGTGCTGATTTATGTAAGAATGACCACTGAGGATTCGAGCCAACTAGGAACCTATCAGAACCAATTCAAGTGGGCGTTAACGCAATAGTAATTTTACAGCAATAGTTAGTTGAACTTTACCTTCGATTTTCTAAGCAATTCTTTGACCGTGTCCAACTCAATATTCCCATGGTTGACAATGAAAGCTAGATCATCCTTCAATCCTTCTGTTGACTAAATGAAAATTGGAACTGTAGGTATAAAGTTGATGTGTAGGAGCTGGGAGTGCGTCTTACCTGCGCAAATACTTGTAGAGTAAGGTAGGATGTGCGGACGCAAAGTGAGCCTGTACACACTTTATTAAGCGTAACAGAATGTAGTGTCACGGTATCCCCAATCCAGGCTCAGACCTTACAATTGCTTACCAGTCTTAGTGCAGAGTGTATCCTCGTCTGTTTATAAATCGCTTTTAGGTAACGCTTGTGCGCCTAGAAGAAACGAATTTTTCAGACAGTTAATTGAATAAAAATACTGAAACAACTAAAGTTTAGAGGAACGTCTGGACCGCTCCTACATGTACCGTGCATTTGATTGTAAGGGTAGGTCATAGCCTGCGAGCAGGCTCTCCGATGGACTGGGTAAAACTAGCGAAGACAGAGCCTGCTCGCAGACTAGATATTGTGCAAAGGAAATAATTACAAGCTTTGCAGGAAAATCCTGTTCGTTAAAACAGGTATCCGGAGACTATATGAAAACAGAAAACCACAATATAACGACTGCAGTGATTTTTTAGAATATATGAAATGTTATATCTTTCAGTTTAATTGCGGAACGGACATGAAATGAAAGTAAAGGCGGGGGCAAACGGCTTCCGGCAACATTTTCTTTGAACGTCCGTTCGATTTTGTCATACTAACTAAGATTTTGTTGAACAGCGATGTTGAAACGGTTTGCTCCACCGTTTCAACCATGTTCAAACACGTTGAAATAAAAGTTGAAACGATGTTGAATGAGTTCAAAAGCGTTTAAACTTTGCTTGAACAAACCATTCAACATTTCTTTTGTTTTCGCGGATGTTGAATGAAGATGAAGCCGTTTTTCACCCTTCGTTCAACATTGTTGGGTATGCGCATGCGTGCTAATCGGTCTCTCAATGACGTATCCATGGTAATGACCGCAGCTGCAGCCTGGGACTGAATACAAGGCCTCTAATCAAATCATGATGCTGATAATGATGCTGATGATGTGTAGAAACCGTCACAGGGGGCCCACACAATCGGATGTGTAGCCGATTGTTATTTTATGGTAAATGTACTGGATTTACCGTTTGCTTCACCTATAGCGATATATCGTTAACTATGTATGTAAATCAATGATAAATAAACGTTGAATTACCTTACCTGTGGTTTATATTCGTCCTTTTACCTCAAAAGCGGTTTTTTGAGCGATTTTGAATGAATTTGAGTTTGCCGTTGACTGTTCCTTCTTATATATGGAACAGTCAACTCAAATTCATTCAAAATCGCTCAAAAAACCGCTTTTGAGGTAAAAGGACGAATATAAACCACAGGTAAGGTAATTCAACGTTTATTTATCATTGATTTACATACATAGTTAACGATATATCGCTATAGGTGAAGCAAACGATAAATCCAGTACATTTACTATAAAAAAACAATCGGCTACACATCCGATTGTGTGGGCCCCCTGTGAAACCGTTTGCCCACTCCAGCAGTCAACATCGTTCAACAAAATCGAAGGGATGTTGAAGCCAATGTTGAAGCCTCTTGCTCGGGCATTAAGATCATCGCAGTTGGATAAGCAACTTAAGCAGAAGAACCAGAACATCATGCAACTTACTTTAAATGCGGCTCAGTAAAACAAATCAAATGCTTTTCCCCAAAACGTTGAATGATAAGAAAGCCATCATTAACACCAAGAACGAGGAAATGTGGGCTTTACATCCCGTTCAGCGCAAATTCTAAGCCTGACCGAGTTCATCACTACCAACCCTATGCTGGTCAACGAACTCAACTCGAGTGTTCTGTACCCATCGGTAAGATCCCAAAGTTAAAAAAAAAACAAGATTGCGGTCAACGTGTCTGGATTTGAAGAAGGGATTTGTTCCCAATGAACCTAACAAATAAACGCGAGTTCGCCATGCATGCGACCTTGCCGCTACTGTTTTCTAAACGGGAGAAACGTCACTCGTGTTTTATCAAAAATATCAACTGACTCCAGTCAAACAGGGCACAAAGCTCAACTGTATTATTATGCTTGTATAAGCAAAGGAAAAAACTTTATTTAAGTGTCTAGCCTTCTGGAGCTGGAGCACTAATTTGGCGGACACTGTAAACTGAAATCAACAAATTAACGCAAATCAAATGTTGGTATTTGAGGAGAGGGGAAAACCGGATTACTGGGAGAATTTACGCCACTTACCTTAAAGTCCCTCGCTGTATCTCCATCGACAAATGTCATGGAAGATTTCGATGGCAATGTTTCATTTCGTAAACTTCTTACCGCGAATCCAAGGAAAGAGTTATCCGCTGACAATGCTGTTAAAAAAATATGGAGTAAAAATTAGTATGTATGTGCAGAATCCCAGTTAAGTAGCTTCTGGAAAGTATTAGGTTTATTTTACATTGCAGGGGATGATTAACTTAAAACATCCATTGTGTTTATTTAGCTGTCGTCCAATTACCCTGGGTGCCAGAGGTTTTATTTTTCTTTCACGAGGAGCAGTTAATTGCGAACGGAGAGGTTTTGTTTTTCTTTCACCAAGACGGCTTCGGGTTTCGGTATCGCGACTTCATACCCAGGGTATCGTCCAATCATGTAGAAGAATGATAAATGATTCTCTCTAAATGTGCAGATATGCTATTAATGAAAGACTGACGACCACATTTGTCTATCGTTTCCGTCCCCCATTTACACTCTTTGATATCATGTTATCTTGCCACAGACACTTCTGTTCAGTCCGATATGGCGGGAGTCCAAATACCAGCGAAACACATTATTTAATATGTGAGAGGTTAGGGTTGTTCTAGGCAAGGAAAAGGTGGGAATTAATTGTTGTCGGTGAGAACGAAGCAACCATCCAGGGGCACCTAACTAGAATATACTTCAAAACCACTTAATCATAGCATTGTTAAACGTATTTAGTATTTAAACGGTAAATATAGGCATATTTTTATCCCCGAGAAATGTTCCATCTGTTCGGATTTCCTAGCTAAAAGTCTAGTGATCCGAAAACTATAGGGATCAAAACTTACCTTTCCGGAAGATTTCACCCAGAAAAAAGGCTCCCGAAAATTCTACGTGACCTTTTTGGGTAAAAATCCGTTAAAATGGGCAATTATACCATTTTTCAGATGTTCGAAAATCCTAGGAAAGGCAGGCAAGCAAGAAATTTTACAACAAATGTTCCGAAAATTCTAGATCTCAAATCGTCTTCCGAACAGATATTTTCCGAAAATCGACGTTGGGTGCCCCTGACCATTGCTTCGCGCGAAAAGCAAAGTATGAAATGGAGAGCAGAATATGTTTTTATTTTCAGGTCCCCACTGTGAAAAGTCCAATCTGTCTATCGAAGCAAGAAAGAGTCATGGCCGCAGCTTTTTTTCGTTCTGACAAAGGGCTAACGCTCGAAACGTCAGCTTTTAGAATCTCTGTACGGCGGCCAATTTACATTATCAACTCCGTTGATAAAAACAAATTTATGTATACTACTTCCCCACCGACGCAGCACCACAGTTTCTTTAGAATCTACCCCCTTAATGCAGCTTTTTTAGTTCATCAGTAACTTACGATATTTGACTAGAAACTGTTTGAGATTCAGGTTCCAATTCCCCACTTGGGATTGATCGCCGAAGTTGCCTCTGTAGTTAAACTCGGCGTCCATACCAAACGGAGTCAAAACGCGGAGATAACAGCTGCAAAAATGAAGGAAATACAAAGACGACTTAGTTCAGTGCAGATAAGGCCCGTTTCAAACGTCACATTTCGCATGTGCCGAATCTAATGCAAATGAGCGAAAACAATAGATTTTTCTCATTTGCATTAGATTTGGCACATGTAAAGTTCGACGTTTCAAACGGGCCTAAGTATATAATGGGGTTTTTGGCTTTGTGACCCAAGATGTTTTTCAGTGGTTTTATATTTTACATTCCGCGCACGGGATTTTTCGTTGTTGCAACACTTCAGTCCAATGAGCCACGTTCGATATATCAATATTCACACATGACCACGAGGCTTTATGGTTAAATTTGAATATTATTTTGTTTAGAAATCTCCCTTGAGAATTGTGAGACAAAGAAAATAGAACTGAGCCGTGAAATTTGACCATAAAGTCTAGTAGCCATGCCTGAATATTGATTTATCGAAGTTGGCGTAGTACTGGCGGCAACTAGTTTGCTTTGAAGTCAAAGAGTCACCGACTCTTGGGGTCTGTTCCAAGAGTTAAGGTGTTTTCAATTTCCGAACCGTACCTTCTAATAACTCCAATGTAAACAAGGCATGGCAAGAAACACATCGAACTGACCTTTTGCTAACCACGACCGTACCGTTGACTTCAACTTGAGATAGAAAAAAAGGGCGCCATAATAAATATAAAGGACGTTCCCGCGTTTGACAGTCAACCAGGCAAGAAAATGATAAAAATAATGACGGGAGACTTCTTCAGGATCGATAGGGCTGGTCAGGAACATTAATATTAAAACAACTGTTACCACAAACGCAACGACCACGAGACGCAAAATAATCAGTCGCTGACGCCACAAATTACATGCTTTGCACGCTACGCATGCTTCGCACGCTTTGCACGCTCTGCGCGTGCCGTTTACGCTTTTGTACATTTCTTTGCTCTTCTGCGCAAAATGACGATGTGAAAGTTCCAAAACACAGTTTGGCGAGAACGTAAACAAGTGAGGATGTGAGACATGGTTTGATCCTACTCTAAGTTGATGAATAATGAATAAAGCTAACACAGTTACAATTCAAGCCCCGCCGTTTTGATACTCGGGCCTTCGTCAGGGATCATCTAAGACAAAAACAAGAGCCCTCTTGCACTTCTAATAGGCATCTAAACGAAGGCGATAGCATCAAGATCTGCTATATTTGGAACCTTGGCACGCTAATGAGCCGGTGAGTTTAAAAGGACACTTGTTTCAGCCGCAGAGCACCCCTGATGATAAAGACAATTGCATGTGGAGACACTTAAACTTAAATCGTAGATTTGCAAGGTACATTCGATATTCTTCAAACCAGAGTAGCATCGTGCCATGAAGTCTGATTGTCCACTTGGCCCAGGCTGCTGGAAGCTTGATTAGCGCTCACCGTTGTTAAAGAGGGAGCTTAAGCAAAGACAACGACGACGGCTACGAGAACGCCACAAAACAAAAGGTTTAATTAGCGAAAACAATAGCTTTGCAAGCCCTGCACATGCGTTTTACATTTTGATACATTTCTTTGCTGTTCTCGTCTTGACAACAACGTGAAATGATCAAATTTGAGGTCATGTGGAGGACGAGAGCACCTGACGATGAATTTTCAATTTTCTCTCTAAATATCCGCACCGTTCTCATCAATTTCATTCTTGGAATGTGGACTCACACTTTCCGAGCCGAGCGACTTGGAATAATCGCAAAATTATTACTGTAGCGGGAAATAATAGGGAGCTTAACCACACGCGTTTTTTAGACGCGGGCGGCAACCGGAAGTGAGCTCTTTTCCCCTTTAACTTGTCTTCAGACAACCACATTTACATTGCTAAGTATCTTTTCTCCATTAGAGATGATTCGTTAAAAAATCGGGGAGACACCACTGTCCTGGCACGAGAAATGTCCTCTTCCGGTTGCCGTCCGCGTCTCAGAAACGCGCGTGCTTAAGCTCCCTAATATTTTTAGACAACGTTCTCGTAGCCGTCGTCGTCGTCCTTCCTTAAGGTCCCTCATATCATGACAACCAATACGAACCAAGACTGATTTAACACTACTTAACCAATGGTAAGCGCTGACCATCCTTAAAGCAACTGGGCGCTGGTTGGAGTGTGAAACTAAACACACTTATAGATGTATTCGGCATTCATTCCTCAGTTCTCTTACTATAACGCCATTTTTACCATCGTTTATATTCTTCGGGAAATCTAATACTCTCCTTTGTATATATGAAAAAAAAGTTTTACAACAATTGCTCAGGAAATGCAATAAAACAACGTTATATATATTTGAACACCTATCGAATACGCAAACCTCGTTGCTCAAGCGACTTTGAGTTCCTAAGAGACAAGGAAAGAAACGAAAATTCAAATGTGTTTTATGATTACCTGTACTTATACCACACGAGGAGCCGTGTTTGTCGGTCTGGCATTGATGTCACTAACTGTTGAAGGCCTGGGATATCAATGTATATTAGATCATATCCGGAATGCTCTTTCTCACAGCCGCGGTGGGTCAACTGACTTCCTTCGGATAGCACACTGCAGCGAGAAGCACGGTAAATTTAAGTAGAACATTGGTGCAATTTATCAAGATTTATTCCTTTTTCCTTCTAAACGTTTAGAGAGACGTGGAAAGATCTGTCAGACCCAATGAGGATCACGGCTCACCCTATTTCGGACAAAAGCATAAAACCCTTGGGAATAAAATAATACCGTTCGAGGATAATTTTCAGGGAATATCTGGACAGCAGTACAAGGAATTAAACCTTTTTGGATGAGTCATATAAAAAGAACATATTTTATTGTTCTGCGCTTTTTATCCCTCAATAACGATTTTTAAAAGACGTTGTCTTTACACACAAACCTGGCGCAGTGGTAAGAGCACTCGCCTCCCACCAATATGACCTGGGTTCGATTCCCGGTCCCGGCGTCATATGTAGGTTGAGTTGTTATGTTTGTTGTAGGTTCTCTCCTTTCTCCGAGAGGTTTTTCTCCGGGTACTCCGGTTTTCCCCTCTCCTCAAAAAACCAACACTGCCAAATTCCATTTCGATCCGAAATGCGCGGACACATGTTGAACGAGCTCTTGAGCGCTGTTAATTACAATTTGCAATTCAATAGCACTCGAAAAGTGTATGTGCATTTGTTAAAAGTTGAAGTGACTATCATTAAATAATCAGGAAAACCGTCCAAACAATCAAGTGTACTTCGACTGTGAGGTTACCTAAAAAGTTCTACACGATCCGTTTTGACAGAGACGTCGTGCCCCAGGATTGTGAGAGAGGCAAGCAAATCACTCCACTGTAGCAACTCATCTGTTAGCTTGGATGACTGGTTTGAGGGAACTGCATCCATCAACGAACCGATAAATAGTAAGATCTACAATGGTAAAATGTTTATTCTTTATCCAAATATTTGGACAGACATATTTAGGTGAACGACAGAGCCAACAACCTATCTAGGACACAGGCATAAAACCCTTGCAGGGAATAATAGAAATATCGGGACAACAGTAGTACAATAAGGAATTAAGCGTTTTTGGATGAGTCATAATAAGAAATAACACACTTTTCGTCTCATACGATCGTCACTAACATTTATATGCATGAAAGGGTAACGTGAAGTGCTATTTTCTACCCATGTAAACCATGTGAGCGTTAGCCCTACTGATGGAATTAGTGGGTTCAATTCCCAGCCTGGTCAGAGTTTTTCTCTGTCCTTGTGTGTCCCCAATTCCATTAGTAGGGCTAACGCACATGGTTTACATGGGTAGAAAATAGCACATTACATCATTACCCTCCAATATATAGTCAATTATAATCACAAGTGCAGCTGAAAAGTTGAGTCCGGGACTACCAGGAACAAATTCAAAGGCAATATTCAGAAATCAATATGTCTTGAACCCGAGAAACCCCGGAACTCAAGGCAAGCGCCCTGACCACTGGGCCGCACTGGGCCCCCCCCCCCCCCTGGCGATGGCGGGATTGTTGGCGCCGAATACGCAAATAACGAGCGGTGAATGGGGAGGGACCCTCTCCATTCTCCGTGCGGCTTCCCCGCTCGTTATTTGCCTCCCGCGTCAACAGTCCCGC
This sequence comes from Montipora capricornis, assembly GCF_036669925.1. NCBI lineage: Eukaryota > Metazoa > Cnidaria > Anthozoa > Scleractinia > Acroporidae > Montipora > Montipora capricornis. Next base: position 17,573,472 of record NC_090887.1, on the reverse strand, counting down.
AATTCAGTCCCGCCATTTACGCAGGGTAACGAGCGACTAGCGACTTTATAAAAAAGGTTTATTTTTTGTACAATTCTGATTGGAAAGAAAACAGAAACTGAAGTGAGCAATAGCGAAGAGGTAAAGAGCGGGACTCGAGGAGGGAGTTTTATGCGCCTAATACCTTCTTTTTTGAGCGCATGTCTATAGCATGCTTGGTTTGCATAAAATGAAGACCATCCTGCCAATAATGCCACATGATTGATATCCTAGATCTGATTGGCTGAAAACCCGGCATAGATTTCAACATGGACAACAGTTTATCTGGTTTCTCTCGCATTACTGCCTAAAACAAAAACAATCCGTTTAAAAATGAGCGAAAGGCATGTCTTACAAGTTAATGATTCTATCCAGTGGAGGCGGAACGGATAGAAGTCACTTCCATTGGTATGCCGCAGATCTGTAGGGCTGGATTCTCTGCCGTGTGATCTGTGTACAGCTTGTGATTGTTGTTACTATTGCTGTTGCTGTGGTGTTCGTTAGTGGTTTTCAATTGAGTGAAAAAAGTAATTAGCGAATTGCTTTGGTTTTGCATTACTTCACTCAGTGATTGGTTCAACGTTCTCGCGCCATTTTTTCAACCAATCAGGGGCCAGTTGTTCAAAAGCCGATTAACGCTAATCTCAGCTTAAAAAATTAACAAAGGAGTTTTATTCTCTACTCCCAAATGCTGTTCAAGGCTGATATTCGGTAAAACGTTAAATTAGAAGAAGTCAATCTTGAAAAACAAAAATAAGCAAAGGAAACTTTCACCAAAACGTTGAAAACATGAAACAAAATTTACGCTAAATCCTGAATTAAGTTAATCGACTTTTGAACAACCGGGCCCAGAAGTGAAGCCAAAACAAATCGTGGCTTGCGCGTGCACATTTTCCCGCTTTTTGTTTCGGCTACGTGTAATTAGTTCGAGTTTTGCTTGGGTTACTGAATTGTCTCCGTCCTTTTTGATTGGCCAAACTAATTACTTTGGTTTTGGTTTTACGAAATTCGAATGAAACTCGCTATTCGTACCAATGCAAATAGGAAAGAGTTTATAAAGAGTTTTAGGAACGCGTTTATGTTAAATAGCAAAAGGCAATCACCTGTTTGTTACAAAAGTATGAGAACCGCTTATTCTAGCTGGCATACCTTTTAGAAGTTACTCAATGTCTGTATAACAGAAAATGAAATTATCTCGATCTTTGCCTAAGGCAAACTTTATCGCTCATTTTTTATTTATTTCCTCTTGATTTAAAAGCCCCAATTGTGCGAGAAACCACGGCCACCGTAGCTCACATAAGTGACCGATACAAGCAAGAAAGCCCACTATGAAATTGTATCAATTGAGCTTTACTGGAGAATACAGCCTGCTAAATCAGCAAGTCATACAGCGTCCGTACTATCTGAGATATGAATAATGCCACGCATTCCGCGATTCTTTCGGACAGTTCAGGTTCTGGTTTCCAAAATTAACTCTTCTTTCTGTGCATTCTCAGAAATTGTAAAACTTTGTGGTTGATCACATTTTCAAAAATGGAACCCGATTTCGACCACAAGCATCCCGGAACCTGGCGGGGCTCGTTTGTATATATATATATATATGAAACAATCGCGAATCTACTTTTTCACCTTCTCTCTTCTTCGTTTTTTCTTTTTCATGTATTTTCTCCAAGTGAGCCGTGGGCACCAAGACTCAACCTAAGAACACAGGGATGATAAGAGTCTTTTTCATGTTTGAGAGAGAGTATTAACTCTTCGACTTGAGTAAGGTACCCAGGCTCCCCCACAAAAGATACTAGACTGAAGCGAGATCTAGGAATCCGAGCCAGTGTGCTTAGCTTGGTACATTCAAAGAGGCCATCACCCCATCATTTCCAAGAAATAACACAGATTACTCGAGTTTTTTTTATTGGCACTAACCCCAACCCTAAACCTGCATGAAACCGCCTCGCTATGAGCAAAACCCGCAAAGGAGGACTCCAGAGAGTATCCAGGAGGTCTGGCAGCGTATAGCGAGGAGAGACTCCTTGTCGTATTTTTGCAGTTGATTGGTCGACCCCCTCTTCCACAGCCCCTGCCACCTATTACGCGTTCTACGCAGATGTAGTAACAAGACAAATTTCTTACTTCACTTAAATATATGATCAGCGAACAGGTTGTTCCATCCACATCATATTCCATGTAACAAGGGTTTTTTTCCCAGTTGTTCCTCAGTATCTAAAAGTAACCGCTAAGTTTTAGCATGACAATCAAACACAAAGACCTTGAACAGAAAAAAATAAATGACGGTCAATTTCCATTCTGGTGCGGGGCTTGATACAAGTAACTATTTTAGTAATAAGCATTGATACCTCCACTCTATTCCTGCAATCGGGATAGGATTTGTCTTCCGGTATTTCACAGCTCAACTCATCCTCATCTACAACATGTCAAGAGATTACATTGGCTCAAGCAATTTAGTTTGTTCCCTTTACTTGCAAGGCTGGGATTGAATTGCGGATTGCGGGGTTAAAAAGATAGCAGCCGTAAAACCAAACCGCCTTTTAACGAAGCGAGACTGCAAACCTACTACATTGAAAGAAATAATATTCCCGTATCTCTTTCACATGCGATCTTGTTTGAAGAGTAACCTTTCACAGCAAATTAGGGACTCAGTGACGTACCGTTTTTTCTTGTATAAGAAATTTTGACTGATAGGTATCACAATATCCAGTCCACGGTCGTACTCGACCTTCTCCTAAGTCTTGTTCAAAAATTTGACCAGTGCACGAGCGAGTGTTTCGGAGCTTTAATACGTAACACTGACATTAGGGACAAAATGGTCAGGCTTTTCTAACGAAATGCTTCCTATTCCTTCACCTTTCGTAAATCAATAAACCGCATGTCAATTTCTTATCATTAAGCTTGACGTCGAGGTTTGTGATAAAAAAAGGAGGGTCTATTAGACGTATATCATAGATAACATCTTCTTAAAAATACGCCAAAAATGTAACTGAATAATAGTGCAAACCAAAGGATAGATGTTTTGTCTTTACACGATGTATTAGGGCTCCTTAGCTAGCCGTAAGTGGGATAGGGCAACGGATGCAGTGCATGTACATAGACAACAATTCTCTCGCACCGTGTTACTCACCATCAGTTTTTTCCGAATAGATGAGCTCTTCCAAAGATGCACTTTCATTTCCATTGCTGTCTGACTGCGACAAGCGAAGACTGTCAAAATACTTTCTCCCTTGTTCTATATCCAGAAGTAACTGAGCTGTTATTAAAAATAGAATCCACACTCCCGCTAGAACGAGAAGTATGCACAAAATACCACGAACACTACCAAACGACATGAAGTAAGTCTTTGAATTGTAGTGAAATTTTTCAACTTAGTAGGAACCAAGCTGAAATCGTTTTGGAAACGTTATTGTTCCTACGTTTTCAACACAGACTGCGCTAAATTTCCATAAAGCAGAATTTTCCCAGAGTGTTTTTAGTTGCCAGGTAACGAGAGTCCTATAAAGCCCTGGCCCAACTATCGCAGAAAAGTGCCAATTTTGTTCGAGCCAACATTGTTCAACCGTTTGGCTGCCAATGTTGCAGGGCACGTTCGTTCAACAATTTTTTGCTTGATCAAATGTTCATAACTTATGTTGAGGATAAAGTTTGCTTTTGATCAACTATTTCGCCAATCAAAGAAAAGTTGGGTTGTTTTGCCGTTCTGATTTTCTGGTTGTTGCGGAATTCCGGAACTTCAAGAATACCCAAGTTTCCGGCAAATTGTTTTCTGAATATTCCCGTTCCATTGGAAACTTTTTGTAGAATGGAAGGCGCCCAATGTCATCTATAAATCAAAGATCAATCACTGTCCGAATTAACATTCCAACAACACTAGTAAATTAAATACTTCAACAACAAAGAAATATTATAGTAATAAAGGGCTTTTAGTAGTTTACATGGTACAATACAGTACCAAGTGAAGCTATGATCCTCGCAGTTATGAACACAATTTTTGCAATTGCATAAAGAAGCCTGAAAAATTCAGGACTTCAACGGGGTTTGAACCCCGTGACCTCGCGATACCGGTGCGACGCTCTGACCAACAGAGTTATGAAGCCAATGACGTTGGGAGCTGGTCATTTGTGGGTGAGGAATGAATCAATGATGAAATGATGATATGAAATCAAGTGAGTATCATAGCTTCACTTGATCCCATATCTGCAGTTCATATATGATCCATTTCATATAGCTTCATATATCATTTCACAATATAGTATGTCCAAAGAAATAGTGAACACGTTTTAAAAGTCTTTTAATTCATAAGTTCGCAAAGTGTCCCTGTAAGTATTAGAAGCAATAAGAGCGAGTTGAAGCGACATCTGGAGTTGCAAATAAATTGTTTAAAAAAACCTCTGCTCATTAATATCGATTCATACGGTTGAATAAATTAGCAATGGGTAAACTTATGTTCAGTCGCCAGCAACGTAGAGAAAGAGTCTAGTTCCTAGGGACTCTTTTCCAAAATTGCAGCACCCTCAGAAACAAAGTAACTCTTAAGTGAATAAAACATAGAACTACCTTTTATTTATTAAAACCAACTCAAGAATTCCTATTGCATTTAAAATGTACTTAGCTGATTTTGCACTAAAATTTGGTTTTATATGCAATTCCTCCGATTTAACACGACACGAGTGTTTTCCAGAGGTTAAGGCATTGGGCTGGCATGCAGTTGCTCCTGTGTAAAAGGGCAGAGTAGAATAATAATTTTTATTAAGAACTAGATCATTGGATAGTGAAATTCTAGGGTTCGCTTAGCCATCATGGTATAATTATGACACTGTCAAAATAGAGCACAACTCGTAAACATGCTCAGCGATACTGCACACCAAAACATCTAGAATAAGCTCTTTAATCCAACTTTTTTGGCACTAATCTTTAGCAAATGAATTGTAAACCACAGATTTGGGTGTATCAAGTGCGGGGCAACGTCAGTACCTAAACAAGGCAAACAGCTCTCTACTGCACAATAACCAAGTGTACAGTAACTAACTGTCCAATATCGTGGAATATTTGTACTCGTTTCGTGCGTTTTCTGTACAATAACTAATACAGTTGGATAATAAATATTTAACTCTGATTCCATGAGCACACATTGGATACGAGATGGTAAATACAGTAAATAGCTAACGAGGTGCATAGCGCCGAGTTGGCTATTACCAATCTACTGTAACTGTTCACGAGTTTTTTTTTGTGTTTACAAAATAAAGTAGGGAATATTTAACCACAATTTGTGGGCATTCTTAATAACGTATTATCTATCATCTCATACCGTAACATGCCCTTGTGGAAAAATAATAATCCACTCTGCCCTCGTTTTGGAAAATTGAATCTACCAATCTTGGCAAAGAGCCAACTTATTTTCTTCTTCTTTCTGAGAAAGGTACAGACAGAAGTCGGACTGGATCAACTCGTATTGCTTACCTCGAATCAACGAAAAAAAATGACAAGGCCTCAAGAAATCACCCTAGCCCTAATCTTTAGCAAACGTTGAATAGTTTTTGGTTTACAAAACCGTATTTTGCTCGATCCAAGGTGAGAAATTTAAGCTGATCTAGTTCGACTTTTGTACCTACCCTTCTTTCAGCATGCCATGTTTGATTTGAAATTTTTATTTCAACTTTTCTTGTTTTCAAGCACATAGATTTTTGGTATCTCTACGTGGAAAATGTGCTACAGAAATGAAAATGCATTATCACATCATTATATAAATAACGATTATCATTATGATATGGGTAAGATCCTGTTAGATTGTTGAATGAGTGGAATTTTTGTCTATATAAAAAGTGAGTGTAAATGTAAAAGAGTAGATTTGAGTTGGAATAAAATGGCACCCTAAAGGGGCAGCATTTCCTTTATTATACAAAGCAGGTACAAATCACTTGACCAAAGTTTTGGAATTACCTTGAGAAGTGAAATAAAAAACAATGTCATAAAAATAGATTACAAATCTTGTTCTATGTATAATGTGCTCCACATTAAAATGATCTTGGCAACGATAAAAACCATATTCTTAGCCTGCAATGCTAGCAGATTTAAACAAGAGCAAGAGTGTCTATGATAAGCGTGGTATTTTTCATGACAGAACAACACAGAGAAAGGTGACACTGTTCGTGAGAATCCCTTTTCACATAGGTCACACAAGCACATTATTCCAATCAACCAAACAGGCTTAAACATTTGCCACGCAAATAACATAGTGTGTACTTTACTGTGAACTCTCCACTTATAGCTAGAGCCCATAACAATATTTCTGTGCGATTCGATTCTTCCCAAGAGCTTTCAAGGCTTTTGATAAGTCCATAAATGTTACAGACTTTCCACTTTGAAACCACACCATTAACATCTGAAATGATTTTTCTCGTACACTGGGGTACTGAACATTGTCTGCCTGAATTTCTTCAATGTTTTCATTAGGAATTTTCAATTTACGTCCAAGGGGCTTCCAAAAGGCAGCAATCTCTCTTGACAAGTCATCAAGCAGTTCCTCAGATGGAATCATATCCACATTCTTTGTAGTCTTTGCTCTTTTTGCTGGTGGTGCACCTGCAAACCAATTTGATGCAAGTGTAACAAGAGGTGAGGAACAATCAAGTACATATGCCAATAGCTGGCACAGCAAGCAACTCTTTTAATTAAGGCCTGTGCAAACATCAATTAATGTATTTTCGGTAAGAAAAAAATTCTTGCTACTGTCTATCATTATAAAGCCATGATGTGTTTTCGAAATTTGAGTTTATTTAACCCGTTCACTCCTGGAAGAAAGACTTAATAGATTTTACTCTGCCTAACACCAGACATGCAATTCTACCAGAAACCCATAAGGGTTGAAACGTGTAATGTGCGTTCATAGCTTCCGAATATTCAGTGCGAACTGATTGGTTGAATGTTTCAGTGCTAAGTACCATATTTGGAAACCCCTCGCTCTTGTTGTTCCAAATATGGTACTTAGCAAATTGAATATTCAGAAGCTTGTTTCCCAGCATACAAGGGGCTGTTACACGTTTCAACCCTTACGAGTTTCTGATTCTACTTAATTAGATAGATAATGATGAAATACCAGCATTTCTCCTTTTACTAAAAAATCATATCTTCACTGTGCAGTGAACATATCATTTTTATCTTTCACATGTGAGAATATAGGTGTTGTCATGGTAACGAACACAATTAGCCAATAAAACACGAGCTTCGTCTTCATTGTAAGATACTACCGGTATTGTACTTCCATATAATTCTTCTCTACTACATTAACATTTTTTTCCACAATTTTACGTTATCATGAATTCTCTCTTCTCATGCGTCCGCCATGTTTGATTGAAAGCGAGGCTAACCGCGCAAACATTCAAGATGGCTGCCACACACTGTTGTGTGCCGTTGTGTACGAATGATTCAAGATACAACAAAGAGATATCCTTCCATGCTTTCCCAAAAGAGGCCAAAAGGAGGGCAGAGTGGATTGCAAGAATACGAAGAGATCCAGGACCGAATTTTGAAGTTAGTTTTAACTGTCTGGCCTCTCGTTCGAATTCTGTTTGTGTTTATAGCTTGATTTAAACTTAAGATAAAGCTAAAGCATATTTTCTTATAATCCTATTTGTTAGCGCGTTGTTATTGGATTTCATTGATGAACTAGTTTAAGTGAAATTGATCTTGATATAGTGAATGCAGGCCTATATTCACTATCGCTACGGCTGCTTTTCTTTTGACATCTTGTCAGATTAAAAAGCATACTGCTGTTTGTTCAGAGCATTTTGAGAAAACTGATTATAGACGTTCGTTGGCTGGACAGCGGCGGCTATTGAAGTCAACAGCAGTCCCTTCTCTCTTCGCTTGGACTAAGAAGAAAGAACAGGAAATATCAAGAAGAATCTTGAAAAGAAAGTCATCAGAGATCCCCCCAACATTTCAGCTTAACACAAAAGGTGCCACCTTAGTGAATTCCTTTCAGCTTCTGTTCCTATAAACTGCTGTTTTAAAGATGCTTCAAATTTATATTACTGGTGTTTTTGTAAGTGTGCACATATTTTACTTAGGAACCCAAGATTTTTATTCACTCACATTCTTTTGTGCAAAAGTAATTCATTCAGAAGCTGAGAACACATGGTCTACTTGTGATTGGATTTCTCCTGCAAGAAAGATTGTGAATATTTTAAAAGTACTCACACACTTGGGCTCCTTGCTGTAACAGTTGCGTATACTCTGCCATGTCCCTTTTATTTGTTCACTTGGAATTAATATTATTTTGATGTTACACAGGGACTCCATCTAAGAACTTTGAAAACTTTAAAATAGATATTTTTTGTTTTTATAGAACAGGTCACTAACCCAGCATTTACCAGTACTCCAAATCTTTATGATCATGATTATGGTGTGGTGAGACAGGAAGTGTCACTTGAGGAGATGCTCCAGGCAGCTAGGAAAGAGATAGAGAGACTCGAACAGGAACTTGATAGGAAGAACAATATAAGTCAGTTTGGCCTTCGCCGATTTATGTATGATGATGAAATGATCCGGTTTTATACTGGGTTTTCAAGTAGTAATGTGTTATGGTCATTTATAGATGTGATAAAACCATCTGCTGAAAAAATGAGAACGTGGTCTCAAGTTCAACGTGGCAGGGCTAAAAAGCCTGGTGAAGGGATAATTAATGAAGTATTTATAAACATGAAAAAACAGTCCCTTGCTATAGAAGATCAACTGTTCATGTGGTTGTGTAAGGTCAAGCTAGGCTTATTTGATCAAGATTTGGCTGTCAGATTCAATGTGTCAATTTCTACTGTAAGTAGAATGATTATAACCTGGTCAAACTTCCTTTATTTTACAATGGGATGTTTACCACTATGGTCGAGTAGATCACAGATTAGAAAAACAATGCCAAGTAGTTTTAAAGATAGTTTCAGCAATGTGCGTGTGATCATAGATGGCACAGAAATGAAGGTTCAGACACCTTCCTCTCTTGTGCTTCATTCTGAGTTTTACTCTAGTTACAAAAGTGCAACCACCTTCAAAGGTCTTGTTGGTATTACCCCCAGTGGTGCAGTGTCATTCATCTCCAAACTCTACACGGGATCTATAAGTGACAGGGAGATAGTGAAAAGGTGTGGAATTTTAAAGCTGTTAGAGGATGGAGATGGGGTTATGGCAGACAAAGGTTTCACTATAGAAGACCTTTTATCTCCTTTAAACTGTTCTCTCAACATTCCACCATTTCTGAGTGAAAAGGTTCAGTTTTCCAAGGAAGATGTAGAAAGGACTCAAAAAATAGCGAAGCTAAGGATCCATGTAGAGAGGGCAATTCGTAGAGTCAAGGAAAACCATTTATTTGATGCTGTACTTCCACTGTCATTAGCCTCTTCAATTAATCAAATATGGTCGGTCTGTTGTATGCTATCAAACTTTAAAGGACCTCTATTTTAAAATGATAGCAATTAATTTGAATAAAAACATTTACAAATAAAAATGAGGTTTTATCAGTGGTGTGACATTTACAATGATGGAAGATAATAGTTGTAATAAAACAGAGTTAGCTTATTGTACATGTCGGCAAAGAACTCTTCATCAAAGTAAATGGTTTCAATGTGCCAATCATTCTTACAAAATACCATGAAGTCACACCATTTGAGCCCGGTGATGGCCATCTGCCCCATTACCTGAAAGTAATACTCATGGGTTTTCTTTAGTTTGAGTTGACCATTGACAATCTTTAAATACTTGGCATCTCTGCATGACTCACACTGGGGACACTTAATTTCAAGCAATCCAAATACCTCATTGCGTGTTGGGTCATAAACAAGAAAATCAGGGCTTGCTCCTAAAAAGGGACAGCCTGGATTAATAACAAATCCTGTTCGGTATACATTGACAAACCTGGTGTTGACATATGACTGTGCTGCCTCACTTTCATGTTCAAGGCCATACTTCATGGCAGCAGTCTGAACAGTTTTCTTTTTAAGCTGAGTTACCAGACCCTCATAATCACTTTTTCTTGAACAAATTTGCTTAAATTTTGAGGCAGTGAGCCGCCGCTTTCTCAGCTCATGCCAAAATGGATTTTGAGATTGGTCTTTTGTTTCCCGCTCAACGTTGGATGCCTGCTCTAATGATACCTTTAATGAATCAAGTACATTAGCCTGTGAGCGTGGAAGAACATGGCTACATAAGGGATCAAGCAGCTTTGCTGGTAGGACAGGTAGGGTATCCCTCTGATCTATGGATAAAAACTTACTGTTTTCCCTAATAGTAGGTTGTTGATAAGACACAACACATCCCTTCGGTACAGTGCCATAGTTGCACTCGACATACTCTAATTCACCCTCGCTAAACAATGTAGCAAACTGTGTTTCTTTGTAGTCAGTTTTAGCCCTTGCTAGAAATTCCCTTATAAATTCTGGGTTAGGGTAGTTTTGTATAGGGTTATACAAATTACTCTCTACACCATCTATGGCACGCTTCTTACATTTAGGACCTCCCTCTGATTTTAATTCGGGTTTTCTAACAATAAGATTATCAACAGCTTCAGGATGGATTCCAGCTGAACGGGGCTTGTGCCATTCCTGTGGCATAGATGTCTTGGATGGTACCTCTGGGACAGCATCAATTTTAAGGAGGCTGTAATGGGCTGCCTGGTATATCAGTGCCACCTTATGGTTACATATTCCCTGCCCAGCCTTACATGAGCAGGAATGATCCACCACTTCCTCATTGTAAAACGACATCTTTGAAAATATATGAAACAGAAGTTTTTAAGCTTATAATCATTATTTTGGAAATAAGGTAACAAAGGACAACAAAGCAGGAAATAAAGAAAAAATTATTTACTATAATTTATTATTTTGTAATGAATAGTGTACATTCTTGTTCATACAGATATAGGGTAAAAAGGAATAATTCAAGGTTATTTGAATTAACTTTGAGAACTTTCACAATATTCAGTAAAATGTCAACTGCCCCATGCACTTAAGTTACTTAAATTTAGCATTCAGCTAAAAAACAACCATACAACTAACCCATAAGTAGTGTGGCTCTTCATTTTTCCTTAACGACTTGAAACATCTTGCTCTGATAAAAACAGTGTCATCTTCTTCTCTTTTACCAACTTAATGAACAATCATACCAGTAGGTAAG
>NC_090887.1:17512288-17549788 GCF_036669925.1 Montipora capricornis | reverse complement strand
TACCGTAGTTCCATTTTTCCCGAGTTATTCATTATTGAAATGTTGTTCGATATTCATTTTTCCATATTCGTTATTCTTTAAAAGGGAAACCGTAATTTTTTTTTATTCCAAATGTTCGAACCGTAAATATTCCTTATTCTTTTTTAAGCCGTTAATTCGTTATTCATCATATTCAAAACATTGAATAACATTCAACAAACATTCAAAACATCATTATTCGTTATTCAAAACATTTGTAGACAATTTTTTTTTATTCCAAATGTTTGAACGGTAAATATTTCTAATTCTTTTTTAAGTCGTTAATTCGTTATTCATCATATTCAAAACATTAAATAACATTCAACAAACATTCAAAACATCAACATTTGTAGACAATTTTTTTTGCAAGGGCAAGCTGCACAAAGTGGAAGCGCCGGATTTTGGCAGATCTAACCAGCAAACAATTTGTAGATTTAAAACAAAATAATCTTGCAAGCCTGGTTGTACGGCTGTGAGGATATATATTTTTTTGATCAACCAATATTTCGTTAGGCACGCCCTGACTTCGTCAGGGAGTTAATGATCGCAACAGCAACTAGCCTTGCAGTATTATACTTTGCTTTAATTCAAAACATTGCAGAAATCAAAGAGAGCGCATTTCTGCAATGTTTTCACGACTTTGTAAACTTCACTGAATACGGGACAATATAGTTACAAGTGATTGCTGTCATTTTTGCAACTCCTCTAACTGTCAAACAATAAGAAATCTATATATGACAGAAAACAAGTGAGGCCTTACACTATTGTAAAAATGTGATAGATGGTGGATGAAGAATCTTCGCTGATCAACAGCATCAGGAAGTTATATTTGCGCGTCACCCAAGGACGGAGAAAAATCTCTGACCTGGGTGGGAATCGAAAGGAAAGGAAAGGAAAGGAACTTTATTTAAGTGTCTATCTAATCTTCTAGCGCCGTAGAGCAGTAATCGGGGACACTGTAAATTGAAATTAACAAGTTAACGCAAATGAAATCAAATTTTAGTTTTTGAGGAGAGGGGAAAACCGGAGTACCCGGAGAAAAACCTCTTGGTGCAGAGTAGAGAACCAACAAACTCAACTCACATATGACACCGAGTCTGGAAATCGAAGCCGGGCCACATTGGTGGGAGGTGAGTGCTCTCACCACTGCGGCGCCATCCCTGCACCCCAAGATCTAACTACGACTAGCGGGATAGACCACCGTTGCTCTACCGACCGAGCTACAAGGCCAGACGTTTGAATATATTACTGAGGACAACACTCATTTACATAAGAAATCTAGGAGGTGTGGGAGCAAGAAACACTATTTAACGTGAGGTAATGCACGGGTGCCCAAATTCACGCGGATTAGCTTCACTGCATAAACATTTCCTCTGATAGGTTTATCTGTGTAAAGCACAATTGACAAAACGCACATTTAAAGAAATCACCTTCACCGATTGGAGGTTGGCCATGAATCTTTGAGTTTTCCATAGCGTTTTGTAAAGAGATAAGAAACTCAAAAATTGATTTCGTTTTCTCTAGTAATAAATCGGCGTTCTTCTGTAGTCGTTAAGTTCTTTGGACTCACTTTTATAACAAAAGGTATACTTGATGTATTCCGCTAAGCTGCTTTGGCAATAGAAACCGCTTTTCCGCTCTGTATTTCAAGTTTTTAATATTTTACATCATATTTGTTATTGTGTGCATTTTTACAAACACGAAATTCTGAGAACTGGCAATACAGGCATCGGAGAGCAAGGTTCTTACATTTTTGGCAAAACCCTAATTTCACTCCGACGTTTGCCTTTTGGCGTAAACGTCATGCTTAACCTCTCTACTTCGAGGTATTAAACGGTGTGCAAACTATTTAATAAAAATAAAACAAGATGAGTTTGCATGTTATTATCGCACAAATGTTGTTAAAATGTAGATATACGCGGAAGGGCTAAATAACAAAAATACATTTGACGATTGATCAAGTGAATTCTTTTTGTGTAATAAATGACACCTGCCCGGTAACGACGTCAGCATCGCAACCAGTTTACGAATGATTGTTTACAAAGTGGTAACCATAAACAAACGATCACCTGTTTGCGACTAACTGAAAGAATATGAATTAAACCTTAAAATTTTCTCGAGGCATATTCGTACGATATTTTCTCTTCCTTGATACGAATTTAGGGTATCCCACAATTGCGATTATAACTTCTTGAGTTAAAGTATTAAAAAAGCTAGAATCCCGAAGTCTCAGGAAATTGGGAATGAATGTAAAACGATTATAGTGAAGTGAGAACTCTTTTTGAACGCGTCGATGGTCGAAGATTTCTGCAAATTTTCTGTCTCAAAGAATCCTAATTTGAAGAGTCGATGTTTTTAAAAACTATTAACTAAGATGGAAAAGAGTTCCGCATGTTCCCATTCTTCCATTCTGATTGGTTGCGTGTGCCGGATTCAGAAAATTGACGCCTTATGCATGAAGTCATAAGACCGGTTACGGTTGCATGAATTGATTCGTTTGTCGTTTGTTTCTGTTTCGTTTTGCCATGAGCCGACAAAGTCGTGTCGTGATTCAGTTCTAAGATAATGGCAAACCGCTTTCGACAATTTCGTTTGCTACTGTGGAAGAACTTTATTTTGCAGGTCAGCATTTTGAAAGCTGCAATATTTTAGTTCAAGTTAATCGACAGCCTTCACACACCTCAATAGAGTCTATTTTTACAGGCAAATCCAGATTGGTGTGTTTGCGATGTAATACTGTGGTGACTTTGATATATATATTTTTTTATAGATCCGACGGCCGACTGGGACTGTTTTGGAACTATTGCTGCCAGTTTTGCTCTTGTCAGTATTGATACTACCAAAGTGAGTACAGCAACTCATATATTACGTAAGATTTATCTATTTGCTGAATTTGGAAGAATTTTAAAATTTGAAATGCCGTCGGCTTAGTTAAAATTTAACTTAAGGTTAATTTTTACACCATCGACTCCCTAGACTGCAAAACAGTCGTTTCTCTTTCATCTTCATCTCTTTCATCTTCGGTTTCTCTTCTCACACGCCCGTAGGGCGTGTGAGAAGAGAAACACTCGCTCCAGACCTTTCGGAATATTTACCGCGTCTCAAAATACGACTTTCGTCTGAATATTTACTGCGTTCGCAAAAAATACGACTGTTTTGCAGTCTATCGACTCCCGCGATTTAGTTTAATCCTATCCTGCTTTGCGAGAGTTAGCGTAAGTAGCAAGCTTACATACGTTTTCAAACATCCTGTATTATGCAAAATGCAAGGTTCCAATCGTTAGTACAGGTGGAATACACATGATTATGCTTTAATTAAGGTTCGGTAGATCCAAGGTTTAAACTTAGTGACACTTTGCACCACTTTGTCAATGTTTGAAGAAAGAGCTGTTTGAACTTTTTAAGATGCAAATTTTATTATGTTTGTCCAAGCTCTTGAAAATCAAGTTTTGCGATAGCTATTGAACCGTGATCAGTCGGTCACTACCAAGATTTCAACTTTTTCTAATGTAACATCACAAATTATTGTTGTTCCCATAACATATAAGACTTAAATATTACACTAATATCTGGAAATTCAGCTCTTTTTCTGAAAGTCGATCTGAACTGCATCATCGACGGCCGTTCTCAAGTGTGTCGTGTGACCAATTTTTTGAAAACACAATAATCATAATGCAGTTTTTCTTAGAGTTAACATCCTGTATTATGCAAAATGCAAGGTTCCAATCGTTAGTACAGGTGGAATACACATGATTATGCTTTAATTAAGGTTTGGTAGATCCAAGGTTTAAACTTAGTGACACCTTGCACCACTTTGTCAATGTTTGAAGAAAGAGCTGTTTGAACTTTTTAAGATGCAAATTTTATTATGTTTGTCCAAGCTCTTGAAAATCAAGTTTTGCGATAGCTATTGAACCGTGATCAGTCGGTCACTACCAAGATTTCAACTTTTTCTAATGTAACATCACAAATTATTGTTGTTCCCATAACATATAAGACTTAAATATTACACTAATATCTGGAAATTCAGCTCTTTTTCTGAAAGTCGATCTAAACTGTATCATCGGCGGCCGTTCTCAAGTGTGTCGTGTGACCAATTTTTTGAAAACACAATAATCATAAGGCAGTTTTTCTTAGAGTTTGAACTGCTTGAAGTATACATACCAGTTTGAACCTTAATGTTGACCTTCAATATGCAATAGAGACCTTAGAGACCTCGAGATACAACGATTTCGGTTTATAGATTACGGGTAGAGTGAGGCAATGCGATAATCCTACTAGAATCCTTTTATAACACTTAACCCTAACCCTAACCCTAATCTACATTATTAGAGACCTTAAAATACAATTTCCGGATTACGGGTACAGGAGAGGTTAGGGTTTGGGTTTAGGGTTTAGGGTTGGGTAACTGAGCTCTTGAAATTGATGTCATAATTTTTAAATAATTTGCAATCAAGAAGAATGTGATTCAAGAGACTATCTGAGCTTCTGAAGATACTGAAAAAAAGACTGTGTGCTTTTGATTTTGTGTCCTATGTTTCATGTGTTGTTTTGTGTTACTTTGATATTGTGCCAGATCATTGCACCATCATGATCAATTCCCAGAGCCTCTATTACCATTCTCCAGCAAAACGGTGCAGGAGGCTTTGGAATGATCCACAACAATCATCTCTGCAAAGGTCTTGCAAATTTTCTAATTAGTTTCTGTTTCAAATTTGTAGGGTTTTACTGGACACAAATGATTTCTGCTTCAGTACGTATTATAAAATAAATGCAGTAATTTTGAAAAACATTAATTATCCTCAAAATGCTGTAATGGCTGACTAAGTCAGTTGACTTTGAGATGACAGGAATTTTGGAAGTTGTTCTACCAAATATGGCCTTGAAGATCAACACAATTGTAGAATTGAATTAACCTACTATTGTAACAGTGGTACATGTTGTTGACTTTTAACTGTCTTCTACATATGATAGGTCAGTGATATTCTACTGAATGACAGCTAGGACCTGCATTTTTTCCTCAAAATAATGTTCATTAGTATCACCCAACTAGTGGACTAATGCAAATCCTGCATTTTGATTGGCTATGCTTCTAGAGGACTATTAGTAATAGTCCTCGAGTAGCGAAAAGCGTGACGCTTTCTTTCGTTTTATTCCCAAATAAATATTTCTTCAACTTGCATTTGCTAACTTCATTATTGTATTTTCTGTCTGACTAGTTGGGTGATACTAAAACAATTAGACCCTTCGCCCTAAAGGGCCATGGGTCAATAGCCCAGTTGGCTTCGCCTCATGGGCTATTGACCCATAGCCCGAAAGGGCTACAGGTCTAATTGTTAAATAGACCTTATTGGAGTTTAGCAGGCACATTTTCTTTTGTTCAAAACTACAATCATGCAAAAGAGGCTTAAGGGTCAATTTGATATAAAATGACCCCTTAGCCTCATTTATGTGGCAAAACTGCTGATAACGCAGATAAGGGCTATTCTTGAAGAACCTTTTCTTACCCACGATAGTACCTCTTTTTAATAATGTTAATTTTGTTGATTGGCAGGGCTGAAGGAAATGCACAACCATGCATCGGTGGCTCAGTTGGTTGAGCACTGGGCTGTCATGTGGGAGGTCTAGAGTCAATTCAACTCTGACTGGACCAACACTAAGAGTCGTAAAATAACTGAGGAGATTATTGCTGCATTTGTAATGACATCTGCAAATGGACAGAGTCTTTAGTTTCCTCAGATAAGAACGATAAACTGTAGTCCTTGTCTCACAACCCTTCAATGTTCATAACGTCATGGGACGTAAAAGATCCACACACTGTTCGCAAAGAGTAGAGCACGAAGTTCCTGGTGTTGTGGTCTGTTCTCTGTGGTGTATCATGATTGGGAGGGTAAATAAGGAACTTTATTTAAGTGTCTCTAGAGTCGATTTAGCGCTGGAGCACTATTTGGGGGCACTGTAAACTGAAATTAACTAAATCAACACAAATCAAGTCAAATGCTGGTTTTTGAAACGCTTGGAGATACAAGATACATCAAGGTACATCAAGGTATATATATATATATATATATAGCATTTTAAAACATGACATTCTAGTCAATCCCTTGACTTAATATCAACCAAAAAAGAGAAGAAACATTCATGAAATGAAATGACACGGTTGACTAGTTGACTTAAACCTGTTTTACCATCAAATTTTCAGGCTCTTTTAAACCGTTATCATCAAAAAACTTTACCAATAATCTGTATGAGGGACTTCTTACAAGCGATGAGAGAACGAAGGTTGCACAGTCAATGGCTGCAGGCTTCAATTCAAGTGGCATTAATCCATCATTGCTAAATGCACAGCTATTAAAAAAGTATCAAAACAAGACATACCTTGCATATTATCCACCAATACCTCCAGGTATGCACTTGATTGAATTTTTTAGAGTGACTTCTAAAGAATCTATGAAGTAGTTGAACCTAATACAGCATTTTTATAGATCACATGCTTCAATAATAATTCTGGTATTTCCCTTACTCACAAGTGGACCGTGACTGGAATGCATGTTTTGTTTTAATTGAATTTGCTGGCAAATGTTCAAGACTCAGTCAGTTGGTGACTGGCTTGCGAGTTTCCTGCAATTCCCTTCTTCATTAATTATTGTTTGTTTGTTTGTTTGTTCATTGATCATCCCTTTGTTCTGCCATTCAATGAGAAGTCATTTAGTTCAGCTACAGTGGGCGATAGAGTCTTTTTAGTTTATACTTTAAGGTGCACCAGAAGACTTAAATTAAACACTTGTCTAGTGAATCAATTGGCACAATTTTTTGTTTTTGTTTCTTTCAGTAACAAAACTCATGGAAAGAATACAGGTTCAGACACGGCTTGTAATAAAGCTTGCTCCTAGGAGCATCTTTCACAACAGGAATTGGACATCAGCTGATGAAATGGCTGATGAAGTATCACAGCATGACGATTACATTGGAGGTAGCATGGCAAAATATGCAAGTGGTCCAAGAAATCAGAATTTTTAAGTTACTTAATTAACTTTTATTCCTCTTTTATAGCTGTTCACTTTAGTATAAATGAAGGAGCCACAGAGCTTCCCAAGCATATCAAGTATAGCCTGCGGCTTCCCCATGAAGTTGCAGGTGGTAACAAACGGTGGAGGACAGAAAAGACCTATCCAGACTTTCAGGCTGTTGGACCAAGAACTGGGTTTGTACGCAACAAGCATTATAATTCTTCAATCTTTGAACCTTTCAACATCTTAAGAGTGCCCGCAAGGATCTTTGCAAGTACTTGTGGTTTCTTGAAGATGTTCAAAGATCTTTCAAGGGTCTTTCAAAGATCTTCATCTTTATCCATAGATCTTTACCAGGTCTTTCATGAAGATCTAAGAAGATCCAGATACGTCCTATGGACAGGTGTTTCTCCTGGTGGTTGCCCTGCACCCCTCTATAAATCCAGGAGGAGGCTTTCTGTACAGCATTTACAGAATTTTTTTTGTTTCTTTCACCCTCAAGATTGCAATCTGCAAGAAGCAGTACATTGCACATTTACAAAATGTCACCTGTAGACTGTCTGCTACATGTAGTTTTGAAAGGACCAGATTTATAATGTGTATTGATGTTTAGAACAAGTGTGTTCTCACAGTTTTACTTTCTCTTCACTTTAGTGGTTGCTGTGAGGGTTACAAGTCACGATTTGTGCTGTTGCAGTATTTAATTGATATGGCAATAATAATGGAACATTCTAATGTAACAGAAGCCATACCACTTAACTTGCAGGTACTTTTCAGATGGTTTCAGGTGATGTTCTGTTGACGTCAGCCTCTGCACAGTGTTATTTGTTGTGTTTTATTGCTGGCTGATTTCATTGATCACCCTTTGAATGAAATTTAGGAATCAAAACCAGATTAAGCATTCTTGCAAAAACAGTGAATGTTAACCCGCATACATGTAAACAAGACGGCTGGAGGTGCTTACGCGGGATGGGTCGATGTAAATTTAAGATCTATTAAAAGGAAAAGGAAAGGAACTTTATTTAAGTGTCTAGTCATTCTAGCGCTGGAGCCCTATATGTAAGTGGGGAGACTGAGGAGAAGGGAAAACCAGTGTTCCCGGAGAAAAACATCTCGGTGCAGACTAGAGAACCAACAAACTCAACCCACTTGATGCTGAGTCTGGGAATTGAACCCAGGCCACATTGGTGGTAGGCGAGTGTTAATGGGTAGCGATAATCACACTCTGTTTACACTAACAAACGAGCTTGCGTGAGGAAGGCTCTTGCTTGTATTAAGTGGTAACGAGGGAAACCTGGAATTTAAAAGGTGTAGTGGCAACAGGTTGGTGCAAGGACACAAGGAATTTCTTACAATGTACATGAAATAAATTGAGAAACTGATCAGGGCCCCAAAGGGTGATCCCTGTGATGATATGTAATTTGACTGCAATTTTCAGTCTTCGGGGCAGGGTTTATAATAGCACTAATGGATGGGAGACCGGCGGATGATAGAGCGGTGACACTTATGGAAGTCATGCTGCTCAGAGTCTTCTAGCATGCGAACACAGACATATTTCCTGAAATGCATCTGCGTTCGCAGGCTAGGAGTCTACAGATATCCCATAATGTTGATAATGCATAAATACATATAGTGTCATACCTTATTACTGAACAATGACTAAAAAGCGGTACAAAATGATTCTCCCCAAAATATACAACTACTTAAATTACACAAATGCCTCGTCATGACAAGACAACACTCGAACGGACCTCACTAATCCTTTGTTATTGCTAGTTTATAATAATCCTGATTAAGTAGTGTATGATAAATTACAAACAATAAAACAATAACATAGCAACTAGTACTCTAGGTAATAACCGTAACATATTCGAGAGTGCAACACTTTTATCTGAGTGAGGACTTTTTGCTGGATTTATAAATTTAATGAGAACCATTCTTGTGAAAGTTGCTCAAATTTGGTGTTCAGACAAAGTGTTTGCTGACTGGTTCAACTGTTTGTTTGATGACAAAAATTTATGGCTTTTTTCCTCCTACGGGTTGGGATGAAAAATATCTGTGAGACATGTGGTATATTTCTGCGCTCAGTGGATGCATTAATTTTGCTTCGGCTGGACACGATATTCGATCGACTTCGCCGACTTCCACGCGTAACAAACACAGACCACGTGGTCCTGCAGAATACAGGAAACTTAAAAAAATTGTCAATTTGCAACTACAAATAAAAAGGATAAAAAGACAGCGGACTAGAATTTCTATGTGGTCCACCTTAGAGGCATCCTGCGTAATGAATGAAAAGCTGTAATTATACCATTTATTTCCACACCTTTAGTATAAAATACTGTAACTGCTAGTCAAATAATTATATCTCTCTCTGATGCAATAATGATTATTGATAATAATATTAATGAAAATGTAAGAAGTTTCTCACCTGCTTCGGCAACCCTAACCCCTTGCTATCTTAAGGCTCCTGTCTTGTGCCTTCTTTTCTGTCATTACTGTCCCCATTCTTCTAGCCTACCCATTTCTCCAAGACTCTCCTAGAACTGTATGTCAACGGTAGCGAGTATTCACCTTCTTTTAGTCTTAACATGTGCAGTGAATCCTTGTCTTTGTGTAAATGGAAAGAAAATTCTTAATGTCTTTGATCAGACCAGCAACCCATGAGTAGGAGCCTCCTTATGCATTATATCCTTGAGACAACCTTTGCACAAATCTTTCTATTTTTAGAACTAACCCCCTTCAACAGGAGACTGATCACATTTACATCAATTTACATCAATGTGCACAATTTGCATACACTGTTTTTGTCCTTGTTTGATGATAACTTTTTTTCTGATTGGCCATTCTAAACAGTGTGTACAGAGCTAAAGAAAATAGAAACTAAGACATGTGCAAAAGTTGTCTCATGGGGCTTGTATGGAATAGGCAAACTACTACTCACAGGCTCCTGATCAGACCTACATTTTAAGACAAAATCATGGTTACGGTACTTAACACAATCTACCTGTCCATTTTAGCAATTACCATATCCACACTACACCGAGAACTTCTTCATACAAACGGTTGAGGGACTGATGCCTCTCTTATGGACCTTAGCATTCATGTACTCTGCTGTTATGATTATTAAGGTAAAATTACTGCATGGTTGCCAAAACCTTCCATTTCACTCAGGGGAAAATGTGAGGTTTTATTTTTTAAGCAGAGCACATGTTGGCGAGCTGCTTGCATAAAATAAATTCCATAAAAGTACTTGAAAAAGGCAATTTTTGTGCATTTCATGCATGCACAAATGCTTACCTTGTTGCCCCAAACTTTTTTAAGTACTAACTTGTAACAGATTTTAAACCACTTACATTTACATAATTTTGTGGCCCAAGTTGTTCAAACCTTGGTTAGCCCCATCCATGGGGGAAATCACTATTCATTGGATTGTGCAATCGGTTTTGCCATGACTTATCCACTGGATAGTGATTTATCCGGTGGAATTGCGCTATCAATCTTTTGAACAACTGCATGGGGCCTGCAGGTTGCTTAATTTTTTGCTATGACTGGGGTAGATTTTATAGTGGGACAGCAATCCTAGAACGTGTGGTTCATCCAAAGACTAGTTTGATTAAAACACAAATTTGGGCTCTTCCTATGGGATATTAGGTGCTAATCTTCTTACTTCAAATTCCAATAATTTGAAAGGAATATCTCTGTTGGCCTATTAAGAAATCAAGGAGAAGGTATATAATTAAATTAAATGCTGTTGTCTTCAGTACCTCACAATCAAAAAGAAAATCTGAAACTGAATGAAGATTAATGATCGTCATAAATGATAAATAAGTGGCATGATTCTATTAATTGCAATCAAACATTAAATTGTTTAAAAAGTGTTTTATAATTAATATTATTTGGTACATGTAAATTGGATCTCATAGGGATACTTAATGTGTGTGACTGTGTTGTGTCACTGGATGGCACATCCTCATGTAATTAACATCAATTCCTGGGATTAAAGTCACTTTTTATACCTTTGTTATTCAAGGAGCTTGTTCATGAAAAGCATAACCGCTTAAAGGAGTCAATGAAAATGATGGGACTGGCAAACTGGATTCACTGGTGTGCATGGTTCACTAAGAATTTGCTGTTCCTTCTCGTGTCCATCATTATAGCTACAATAATTCTTAAGGTAAGACATTTTGGTTTTGTGTTTGTGTGTTCTTGCATTTAATGAACAACATATTTGATTATTTGTTCATTGTTATATTTTTGATTGTATGATGGAAATACCTATATGTATAATTTGGCAGTTTGTCAGAGAGAAGTCTCTTGTTTAATACCTGGTTTTCAGTTTATGCTGACTTAATTTTATCACTAGATTTTCTCCTGAAAGAATTTGGATTTAATTGCGTGTCAGAACTGCCACAACCCTATAAATGTTATTCATTAACAACAAATTCTTTCCATTACTATTCCATAGGGTGCAAAGATCTTTGAGTTCTCGGATGGCTTTCTTCTCTTTGTGTTTCTGCTCTTTTATGTCATAGCAAGCATTATGTTCTGTTTTGCTATAAGGTATGGGATAAGCATCTAATACAATAAATACTTGAATAGTATAATAATAGGCAGGTATTTCGACAGTATAATAAGTGTTAAATTAGTATTAGTATCTATACAACTGAAGTGGTCACTATGAAGGAGAGTTAACCTTAAGTGGAGAGAGCATGCACTCTCCTTCCAGTGACTGGCCCAGGATACAGAAGCCTAGACTCAGTATGTGTGGGTTGACTCATGTGTTAAGTACATTATCATACAATCATGTATCTGTCTCAACAGATTTGCTATTTCTTTCTTTGCCAAGTCTGTTTGATAAAGTGTATCAAATTTTCTTTTCCTTTGCAGTGTATTTTTTTCAAGGCCAGTTGTGGCTATGTTGTTTGGTGCAGTAGCCTGGTATTGTTCACTTGTTCCATTCCAGCAACTAGCCCAACAGCAAGTATTTGACGGACTTTCAAGGTATGGAAACCATGTTGTCTTTTATTGTCATTTCCATTGTGTATCTTGAGATTATATTGTTACAGTGGAACAGATTACCAGACTGTCATTGCATGATAGTACAATTCTGGTCAGAACTTCATCTTTATTTTGCACTGCTGCAACTAGTGGGGACATAGGGACTTAATGAACGGAAGGAGGAATGTTGAATGGTAATATGTTATTAAATAAATGAGACCTTGTACACCTGTGCAGTGGAACAAGTCAGAAATCCAACACTTATTTGATCAGGATTGTATCAAGTTGGATAGTGGAATAAATGAATGCCTAATGTGCAGTCTTGTACTTAATGTTTTTTAGAAATAATATTCAAACTAACATATAACAGCATTGAGAATAATTAATTTTAATTGGTGGAAGACAGAGTAATTGTATATGCCTTTTAATAGCATGTACAATCACCAGGGGGAATCTGAGGAGCTACATTGTACCTAAAGAAATTATTTCGTGTAGTTGTCTTAGAACTAGATACATGCTGAACTGTCTGGGGTAATTATATTGGCATCTTTACCATTTCGTGTAGCTTAGATAGTTAGCATTGTATTTCCTACTAGTATTTTTGAATTTTGTATTTTAAAGAGAAGCATTCAGTGGAAAGGGGCAGTCACAATTCAATACTTGCACTTTACTTAGTATTTACTAGGCTTTTAATTTTATTAAATCAAAACCATTATATAATTATTGCGTTATTTGCACACAGGTCTGAGAAGGCTGCAGTTTGCCTTTTGCCAAACTCATGCCTTGGAATTGCAGTTCGGATTTTTGCCAAGTTTGAGAGCAATGAAGTTGGTTTAACTTGGGACAAGGTGTCCTCCTCTCCATCGCCTGATGATGACTTCAGCTTTTCCTGGGTCCTTGGAATGCTTATAATTGAAAGCCTTGTGTATGCAGTCATCACTTGGTATGATGTTTTCTTGATATTTTTTGACATTTGTGCTCCAGATTACATGTAGGTTGTCAAAGGTAGCCTGCAGCTTACTAGAATTGCATTATTCTTTGTTTTCTCTGGTCACTTTATGCTTCCAGAATGGTTGAAATAAGTTTATACATGTAGGTGATTGCAGGGGCATAGGCAGGGGGGTCTTGGGGTGCCTGTGACCCCCTTTGTGACAGGCAAAAAAATAATACAAACCATATCTGTGGGAGTAATTTATGTCACCTGAAACTTACTTCATCTTTGCAGCTAATTTGTAGGCTTGTCCCTCCCCCACACTCACTGCTCATCCAAAAAATTGTCACTTTCTCTATAAAAACAGCGTGGATGTCGATGTGACATACCGGTACCCGGTAAGTACCCCCCCCCCCTCCCTGTTGAAAAATGTTAGCTACGTCCCTGGTTTGTATAGTTTACTGGAAGTTCCAAGTACATGTAGCACAGTTCTCAAAGGACATGGCTTGGAAGTCAGTCACTGTGGCACCTAATTAATCCTGAGGCAGTGTAATATGGTTCAATTATACATGTAATTCAGGCATCAGAATTGCTTTACTACCATTTAATACCAGTGTTGCATTTTGTACTGATCATGCAAAAAAGTAGGAAAAACAGGAGAATGTAGGAAGGGCTCAGAATATTAGGACACATATGAACTTGACACCATGAATACAGTGTAATAACAAATAATTTTTGTATATAGTTATTCCATGACCAAGACCGGGGAAAACATCATAAGTGATATAGGTCATTAAAACGTTTTTTGCTCTGCTAGAGGATTTTTAACAATATGGATATGTTGGTGATGTTTCCTGTTGTCAGGTATGTTGAAGCAGTATTCCCAGGGAGTTATGGCATCCCTAAGCCATTCTATTTTCCCTTCACAAAGAGTTATTGGTGCGGAGTTTCACAGGATAACACCATGCACGTGAATTCTGAAGAGGTAAACTCCCAAGTTGTAGTTTCAATAATGTTGTAACTATTGGTGTTTCCCTTTTAAATTTGTTGTGTAAATTTTGACCTTTTGGAGCTGGATTTCAGGAGATGGGACCTGTGGACAGAGCTGATAATCCAGATATTGAAGATGAAACTCATGACTTGCCAGTGGGTGTTTCCATCAAGAATCTCAGGAAAGTTTTCAAGGTAATGAATGTGTAGGCCCCAGTTGTTCGAAGGGTGGATATAGCACTTATCCATTGGATAAATCACTATCCACTTCATTAATCAATTGGTTTTGCTACTGTACATGTAGTGTTAATGTGCTGGATAGTGATTTGTCTGGTGGATAGTGTTATCCACCTTTTGAACAAAGGAGGCCAGGTCTGTAGTTGTATAAAGAAACCAAGTATATATGTCATTCAAAATTCTGCTGTTCTTGATAGACTCCAAATGACCTTTTACTTTTGTTTGATTAATCAATACTTGTTTTCATATGAAGGCAAGGGAAATGAAGAAGTATGGTGGGTATTTCTCTTGCCAGACTAAGCACTTTTTATGAAGTTTACAGAGAAATGTGGAATTCTGTTTATTATAAGTAAAAGATGCACTTTTCTATGCGTGGTAATTAATTTACTTGCCTCCTTTAGAGGAAATTAAGTGTGGAATTAATTGGCCACTGATAATGCCACTCCCAAGCATAAAACAACAAGCAACTAAATTACTATCATGTATGCCCAATGTGACACTTGTCATACACTGTAGCTTGGTTTAGTTTGTTCAATCAATCCGATTCTTTGCAGGGCTCAACAGGTTCTAAAGTTGCTGTTGATGGACTCTCACTTCAAATGTATAAAGGTCAAATCACAGCATTACTTGGTCATAATGGAGCAGGGAAGACAACTACGATGTCAATTCTAACTGGTCTCTTCCCTCCAACGTCTGGTTCTGCACATGTTAATGGAAAGAGTATATTGACAGGCATGGATGCAATACGAGACAGCCTTGGACTTTGCCCACAACATAACGTTCTTTTTGATCGACTGACGGTCAAAGAACATTTGGAATTCTTCATCAACCTGAAGGTCATTCAACTTTGAATTTAACTTCACCATTTGCCAATCTTTCCATTTTTTTTTCATCTTTAAGTATTCTTCTTTCTTGACTCCAATCTTTGCTTTTTGAAGCACTGGCATTTCTGAGATGCAGACTCAATTCCTCTATAACATTTATGTCCCAAATCCTTGAAATCTTATCATGTCTTCAAAGAAACAAGAAAGTTTATATGTGGTTGGTAAAATCCGTTCTCAGGTTGAATCAATAACTCTTTAGGCTCAACATCACAACATACTTAGTAAGGAAACAGAAGACTGTACTAATCACTTACTGGTACTCGAACTCACACCCTCCAGATCTGTAGTCCTGTTGAACTACAATGACTTTGTAAACATGCTCAACCCAACACGGTTCTTTTTATTATTTACTTTTGTATAATGAGTCAATTGATATCTATGTATAATAACCAAAACAAATCCTAACCTGACCCTAATTTTTCTCTAGGCTTAATTTAGGATAAAAAAACGGTTCTTTAATTCATGTAAGTGCGTATGCTACTTAGGTAAAATGAGGATCACCAATTTAACATAGGTAAAGACGTATTTCACCTGAGAACGGATTTTACCGGCAACATATACATGTACGGTACTTATAAATTCAGAATTATTATTTGTAGGGAACATTTGGCCAACAAGCTAATTCAGAAGTTCTTCAGATGATTAATGACATTCAGCTAAATGATAAGATGAACTGGGCCTCATCTAAGCTCTCTGGTGGAATGAAAAGAAAGCTGAGGTAACTCAAAGTCCTGATCTTAGTGAAATCCGTTTTACTCAGTTACATGTATATCTTTTTGTTCTAACGGGCATCACTAATGTCCCTGTTGCAGTTGTGCGATAGCTCTCATTGGAGGGTCAGAGATTGTGTTCTTGGATGAGCCAACTTCAGGGATGGACCCATATGCTAGAAGAGGAACCTGGGACTTACTGCTCAAACACAAAGCTGGAAAGACCATAATCTTAACCACCCACTTCATGTAAGCCTCATAAGAATACATTTCTTGCTAAGCATATTAAAAAAAAAAAAGAGATTTTTCATTTCTGCACTATTTCATAATTTGCTGCAGTGTTTATTAATATTCACAGAGGTGAAAGTGATTATTGGTGGATACAAATTGTATTGACTTACCTAGCCAAAACAATTAATGTTGAATCTCCCACTTTCACCATCTCTAAGGTGAACATAATAATAGCAATAATAATTGTCTTGGTGTACACCAGATTAACTGATTGAATAGCAGAGAGACCAAAAACATTACTTGATGAAACAAGTAAATGATTACAGGACGCTATTTTCTTTTTCTTTGCCTTCTTAGAGATTATTACTTAAGTTTATATAGCTTTAAGCCACCTTAGCAGCTGAGTTAATGGATCAGAGCTCTGACAAAAAAAGTGGTTCGTGATTTACAAGAATGCTGGTATTAATACAGTAACATATAATTTTAGTTGGTTTAAGTAAAATGATAGTTGCAGTTCGTAATTTTATAATATTTTTCATGCACATGCATCACTGTGTTAGAAGACATAGCATATTTGTATCCTTGCATATCTTTGTAGCCAGTCATGGCAGGAATAATTTTTTTTCTGACACATTCAGGACTTTTTACCCTCTCCCTTTCCTCAACATGCAATGTGTGCTAGTGTTTCATACTGTATTGGAACTTGGGCTGGTTTTCTAGGGTATCAATTCATCTAGGAGCTGGCTGTCAAAAGTAGAATCTCGTAGATGTATTGGTGTCTCCCAAACCCCATTTAATGCTATGACTACTGTTAACTCCACTTGCAATGTTGCTTTAGGGATGAAGCTGATTTCCTTGGAGATCGCATTGCTATTATGGCTGATGGACAGCTTAGATGTTGTGGAAGTTCTTTGTTTCTTAAGAGCAGGTACAGTATATTCATAGAAAAATGACATTGATGCTCACCATACCTTTAAAGGGCCAAAACAGAGTTTTGGGATTGACATTTTGTTGCATTCTTGCAAGTACAGTGTACTGGCATATTAAATGAGAACTAGGGGAATAGCCTTCAAGAATGCCACAGCTAGTACATCTAGTAGGTCAAATTTCAGTGTATAGCGGTTTTTGTTTTTTTAGTATAGGGACGTCCACTTGTAAACAAATGCATGATAAATTCTTTGAATATATGATTTAAATGTCTTTCTTAAATTCACCATTGAGACCATTCAAGTGTTGGAATGTTCTTGGCATGATGAAATGTGATAGGGTTATAAATGACAATACTTTCCCAAATACATTAAGAGGATAAACCTCTTTTAACCAATAATATTCTTGCTTTGTGGCTTACATTTGTAAACTCCCAAATTATTGTGAATCTTGTACCCTTATTGCAATGGTAAAACTTGATGAAAGTCCAGGAATAATAAATATTGTTATTTACCATTGAATGATAACCTCCCTGCACAAGCTGCATAAGTGTAATAAAAAAATTATGGTAACAGGTATGGAGTTGGTTACCACTTAACATTGGTAAAGAAGGAAGGTTGTAACCAGAATTCAGTGACAAGTTTGATCCTCGGTCATGTTCCGAATGCGCAGCTTCTGAGCAGTGTTGGTGCTGAGATGGAGTTTCTTCTGAGTAGTGAATATGCCAGTGGATTTGAACGGCTTTTCCAAGAAATTGAAAGTATGTATTGAATTATTGTTTGCATTTCATGGTTTAGTGTTATCTAATATTGCAAGTAATTCACAAAGTAGTCAGAATAGATGCACTCTGATTATTGCACTTATGCACTTCGCAATCTTCTTGTCATTGTAAATTATGACAAATACATGTAGATAAAATAAATTGTGATGTTACATCAACTGGTCATTGTATTACGCCAAACAAAAAACACAAGGAATAACAAAGAACAATAATATTATGAAAGTTAGGAAATGAAAAATGACAAAAATTGAGGGCAAGTTAGGGTAGAAATCCAATACAGTGCAGTAGTCGTGTATTGTGACCACATAAAGGAAACCGTTGCAACTGAGCTATGCAGATGTCTCACAATTTTGTGAGTTGTTTAAGAAAACAATCAACAGTGTTTCCTTGACAAGACAAACCATGCAAGCATAATTTAAAGCACTGCAATGTTTGCCAAGTTCCCTCTAAATTAATTGTGCAATGTATATAGTTTATCCCTTTTCAGTTGTTTCCTCTCAACTTTTTGACATTTGTATCATTCAACCCCTAGACAAGATGGACGAATTTGGCATTGCTAGTTTTGGAGTGTCAATCACAACTTTGGAAGAGGTGTTCATTAAAGTTGGGGAAGGGGCAGAAAAGACTGTGGATGATTTGTAAGTGTTCACTTTTGTTTATGATAATGATTGACTAACCAAGTACTTTTGCACTTTCCTAATTTTTGAAAATTCAAAGACACCTCACAACACCACCCAATGAAGCCAGGTAAACATGTGTTAGGGTCTGTTAAAAGCTATACACCTTCTACATGTACTTGTTGAACAGGTGTTCTTCGAGACAGGGCCTGCGTTATACCATTCTTATCTTAGAATACTAAAACAATAACAGCCTGAAAGTATATGAGCCTTAATTGTTAATTGGAGACAGTGCACATCAAGATGAGACATATTTTAGTGGAGAAAAGGAAATTCTGTTTTTTTTTATGAAAGCTAGGGCAAAACCACACTTTACACAAAAGGCCAGTGGAAGCAGAGTAGAGATCCAGTATAACCTCAACTCACAAATGACACCAAGTGTGGAGATCAACCTTGATACAAAGTTTTGGAAGGCAATCTGGTGCTCTCACCATTGCATGAACCCTACCACCCCTCCCCCCAAGGACATTGCATGTGCATCAACAAATTAACAAATTTCTAATCATTTGTTCGAAACTAGGTAGCACGTTGCACTTGATGATTAGATAAGCCTAGTGCTAATCTTATTATTTACAGAATCCATGACCATGAAGTTAGTGGTCGTGAAGCTCAGGAGATTGTAAATATTTCTGAAGTTGATCAAATGCAGGACGGAGGTATGGTCAAATGTTAAACTTGAGCACATTTTCAGACAAACAAGTGAACATTCAATCCTCAGCAATTTTGGCAGTCAACATCACATTATACAGTGTTCATAAATACTATTGTTTTAGCAGAAGATGTGATTTTGAATTTATTAATTGACAAAGTGCCGCAGCAAACTGGCGACTTTCAAGATTCACCCTAGTCGAGTGGTGAAATCAATCAAGACAGTGATGTGGAGCTAGAGAATGGGTTTGAAAAGAACTTGAAGGAAAATGCCAATTTAATGTTCGAAAAAGAGAACAATGGAAAAGAAGCGTCAAACCAAAGGGCACGATTCTTTTAAAAGTGGACTTAACTGATTAGAGTGTAATGTGAAGTGCTAGTTTTGTACCCCATATGAACCATGTGAGCGTTAGCCCTACTAATGGAAATGGGCCCACACAAGGACAGAGAAAAACTCTGACCAGGGTGGGAATTGAACCCACGACCTTTGGGTTAGATCACCGCTGCTCTACCGACTGAGCTACAAGGTCAGACAGAAGCAGGCCGTGGGAACTGAAGATTCTGAAGTGCACCGAGAAAGAGCCAGCGAGAACTGAAAAGTCAAAATTAATGTTTGGCACTGTTTATAAAAAAGCGAAAAATTTTTCGAAGGGGACAGTTGAGAAGGGAACTCTGACATTTCAGTCAGACAATTACATTGTACTTTCAGACGAAAACGAACAAAGTAACCCAAAACCCCCAATTTGGCTAGCCCTAGGCCTAAAAACCAACTTTAGGCCTAGTTAGGCCTAGGGTTAGCCAAATTGAGGGCTGGCATTGATTATTTTAATAGTGTTAAGATCATTTTGTTTGGCACAGGGTCTCTGACTTTTAAAAGGGATCAACAGCTCCTCTCCTTCCATGTAATTGCTGGTTCCAAGGCCCATCCAAAGTGGCTGATATTTAAGCAATAGAGGACATTTTCCATGTTTACATAGCCTCATCTAAACACGATGGGGAGTTGGAAGAATTCTCGACAGTTATGCAAACCCGCTTTTATAAAAATAATATTTCTCAAAATAATTCGAAAAGTGAAGGAAAATGCCGTTCTTTTTATTCTTGATTGAAACAGATTTTCTTGATACACGCTCATATTTCCTCCCAGCCAATCAAAACGCGCGTCTGACAACACATAACCAATCAAAAGGATGTGAAACGTTCTGCAGAAAAAACGATGGATTGTTCTGTTTTCTTTCAGTTCTATTCACACCTTCATTTCAGATGTTTGTACAAATGAAAACTAAAAAGGAAAGACTCTGACACTTTTTTTTTATCAAATTAAGTATTGCAAAGTCATGGGCTTGTTAACGTGTCAATAGTCTTGTGTCTGGAATAAAATAATAATAAAATATTATTTTTTAGGATTGCAAACGGGCTTCAGCTTAAGGTGGCAACAGTATAAAGCAATGTTTGTGAAGAGATTCCTGAACTCCAAACGTGACAAAAAAGCAATAGTTACCCAGCTTGTCCTTCCTCTTCTCATGGTTGTATTTGGTTTGCTGCTAATCACAACTGTTCCTGCTCGAGAAAATGACCCACCACGTGTTCTCAAGCTCTCAAACTTGAGTGTTGATGGGGTCCACACCAAAGCTTTCTTTGCAGACTTCAGAAACAAAAGTGAAGATGCCAAACTTCAAACCTTTGAGGTAGTGATGCCAGTCGTCTTTTATTCTAAATTCCATCCGTTCTTCTTGAGATTAAGCCTAGTTTTCACCATATCTGGTCAGGAAAGTACATTTTTATATAGCAGGGTTAGGTACTGTTGGATAAATAACCATTTCCAGTTGATAACTCAAAGGTTAGGTTTTAGGGGTTATGATTTTCACGTATGCAGCTGATAACGCTTTTCACCTTAAGATCTTCAACCATGGCCAGGTGTTGAAATTTTCAAACCTTTTACAGTTTAAAGTTGACCCAGAAACTATAGGTTCATTAACGGAGGGGACAGGTTAGGGTAACTCCTTCAGTGTTTCAAAGTGGAACCTACTTTTCCCTTAGAAAGCAAGAACATACCTTAGCAGTGTTAAAGTTGATACGCTGAACGTGACTACCAACGTGTACAACATCCGTGATGGGAACAATGGCAAGAACATTTTGGTCAGAGACAAGAGCTATACATTCAGTTACGATAATGAATCCAGATCCTGCTGCAATCATGAATATTTTGTACTCAATGCCAAGTGTCAAGATGTCGTAAGTAACTAACCAATATAGTCATCCTTTTCTTACACACCACAGCACCTGATTAAAATTCGTAATAAAATAAGGAGCATTGTCAATGGATTCCCTATATTGTATGCAAGCCATGTATGTGGTTTGAATTCACAAGATTGTGCGGGTTGCAAATTATTAGCGGTCCATCCAACCGCGAGGTTAGGTTTTTTGGTGATATACAGTAGTAGTGCAATAGTGCTTAAGGGTGATTAATACTAGACTAGAAGCACCAATATTGATTTCAACCAGACTGAAGTGAAGTTCACCATTCTACTGTGTCATTGCATGATACTGATCATTAATTTGATAAAAAATAAGCAATAATTATAGTTGTTCTTTGGACAGTGTTGAATAAATATGTTTCTGTTTATAAAAAAATACCGTTTGGAATGATATCACTTTCTGCATGACTTCTTAAACTTCGTAACTTTTGTGAATGAAACGATTTAATTTGTTGACTCCCTTAGAGTGGTTTTCAAATAAGTGTCGTAAAACCAAAACCAAAGGAATTACTTTGGCCAATCAAAAAGGACGGAGACAATCCAGTAAACCAATCAAAACTGGAAGTTATTACACGCAGCCGACTCAAAGCGCGGGAAAACGTGCACGCGCGAGCCACGATTGGTTTTGGTTTCACTTCTGATTGGTTGAAAAAATGGCGCGAAAACTTTCAACCAATCACTGAGTGAAGTAAATGCAAGCAATTGGCTAATTACTTTCAATTGAAAACCGCTCTATAAGGGAAAGTACAGCTAATGAAATTGAAATTGAATGGATAACTGGGCTCTATAGAATCAAGGCCAGGTGGCCCAGATCTTTTAATTTTGCTTAATTTCAGTTCATCAAAGGGGATCTCGAGCCAAAAGACTGTGAAGATTATAACTTTGGCTACAATGACTGCCCAAAGTGCATTAACACAACTGAGTATGTATATTTCTGTTTTTAGTGCAAAAATTATGTTTCTAAGGAAAACGTTTCTGTAGGGCAACCAGTTTTGTTATTGCAACTCCGTGTTATGTTCATACAAATCAAATTCATAATGACGTATGCAGTATCAGTATGTTGAGTGGTTTACCTCTTCCTGGTACTGATTGTTACCCTTTTCAACAATGTGAATATGCTAGTACATATATATGTGTAGGCACAGACACGAAAGAGAGTTGGCAAAGAGTGCTTTTTTGAGAATTTTAACAAATGGCTTCCTTAAACACTATAATTAAAGGCAGGTCAGTTGGGTTGTGCACCGGGTGGGTGGCACTCAGGCCTGGTGCTGGATGTCACCTTTACGATCCTCAATTACTTTGTTTCGACGTTCCTCTGATCTTACGAAGCTTTAAAGAGTCGTTAAGAGTTCAGCGCCGGCTTCCACTGAAATCAGGTTGCTAATGGAACTGCTACGTGAGGATCCAAATTTTTGCCAAGTACGCCGGCATTTCTTCCGGCTCTTCTCTTCTGAACTCCTTTGACGATGCATGCCGGCTTATTTTAGCCTCTATCTTATTACAAGATAACAGGTGTGCTTTTCTTTTAGGCCGAACACAGAGATTGACAAGGACACAACATGCTCTGCACAAGGTTGTCCAGGCACAGACCTCAACAATATGAACACTTATTTCTCTGAGTATGTACTGGAAGACAGCAATGCCTCAAATTACTTCAACGTCTATGTTGCTGGTTTTTCGTTTCTTCCTGAGATGCACGCCAGTGCAGGCTCAGGTAATAATACAGACGAGAAGCCAGTATCCACTGTGTGGTATAGTAATGAGGTAAGGCCGACTCACTTTTGAAAACGAAATTAATATTTTATACTTAGGTAGTTATCTGTAATGATCCCAAGTTCGAGTGAGGCCTAACACTACTGTGAAGTTTTTGTACCCAATTATTCCATCAGGGATCAACCCTAGGATTGGAATTGAGCCCACACAAGGACAGAGAAAAACTCTGACCAGGGTGGTCAATGCTACTGAAGGACAACAACTAGCGATTACTTAAAATTAGGCTTGGGCCGAGCCGAGCCGAGCCGAGCTTGGGCCGAGCCGAATTTGTCCTTGTGAATAACATCTCACATACCCACGGCCAGCTCCCGTTCTGGCCTTGTAGCTCAGTCGGTAGAGCAGCGGTGATCTAATCCGAAGGTCGTGGGTTCAAATACCACCCTGGTCAGAGTTTTTCTCTGTCCTTGTGTGGGCCCAATTCCAGTAATAGGGTTGATCCCTGATGGAATAATTGGGTGCAAAAACTTCACAGTAGTGTTAGGCCTCACTCGAACTTGGAATCATTACTTCAAATGCTACTGAAGGACAACAACTAGCGATTAGGTAGTTAACTGTTGACCAGATGATCAACTTTGCTTTCACGGTCAGTGCGACGTTAAACACTGAAAACCACAGGGAGGTAGCTGGAGAAAAACTTGTTACACGCAAAAATCTCACGTATTAATGTGTCTAAGCACTTCTGGTTTTTGATTTAAGTCTAAGCACTCATTTCATTGATTAGGTCTAAGCACTGATTATAGCGATGAAAAATTAGGGTTAGGGTTGGTGAGCTATCTTATAAGGATCGTCAGAATACTGTGGGCGGATCGACTCTGGTGCGAAACGACCTGTATTCCTCGCACCACTTCGCCAGCCCTGCTCCCTACCAATCTGGAGTTTTCCTATAGCGAATTTATGTTCTTGTTTGTGGGCCTCCTTCGGTGTCCTGTCACAAGGACGGTTGACGAATGAGTAAGTGCAACCATAGTTGGTAAGTATGGTGCAACCCAGTGGTTGGGGCAATGGGTTTCATCTTTTTATGCTAATGTTCAGGAATCAGAGCCCGCTTAAACCACCAGCTGTTTGGTGGGCTCATGGTATTCCAGCCAACCACACCCTCTTGCTTAAGGTCGCTAAGTGGATTAGACATAGATGGTGCTGATTCCTTTACATCCCAAGCTGGAATCAAATCGTACCCTTGGGCCTTATTTGGCTTAATGTTATCAAAAAACTAAAACCCTTTCTGTATTCATTGGAACAGCAGTTAGGCAGTCACATGTAGGCAGTTAGGAACAGCAGTTAGGCCCTTAGTAATGTTTGGAAAATAATAATTAAAAATATCTGCTGCTTGTGCCTGTTCCATGATAATTCTATTGTTTTCTTTAAAATAATCAATTCGTTCGGCGCACGTTTTGCATGTATGAGGGCATAATGACTCCTAAAAACCCCAGGGACTTCCAGCACGAGTAGGAAAAAAAGTGTCTAAGCAGACCTGTGTTTTAGACCACTCAACAACCAGTCTTCTGCTGCTTTGTCAAATCTGCGCGTTAGACTGTTTCGTCTGTGAATGGCCTTTCTAATCTCGGATGTATGAAATTTTGATTCCGTCTTGCATGGGTGCGTGGTTGTCCATTATGTCCGTGTTCATCTCTTCCCAGGCCCAACAAATGTCGCTAAGTATACTCCACATTAAACGGTACAAGTTCGAGGTCATTGTTCAGACACAACACGCTGGCTCGATTTGAAATCGCCTTTTCCAAGATTGCGCACATTTCGCTCATAAATATTTAATAAAGAAATGTGTCGCTGACCTCTTTGGGCGTCGACGAGTATTGCCTCCACGTCTTTGCATTTAGTCTTAACTCGGCTCGAGGGAATGGATTTACGAACATATAATAAAACGCCACCTCCGTCTTTCTTACGAATCCTGCGGTAACATTCATATCCTTTGACCGAAAACTGTGAATTTGGAAATGATGTGTCTGTCTTCGTTTCTTGAAGACACAAAATATCAAATGTTTCAATCTAATCCTGTAGTTCGCCGCATCTTCCAGGGAGACTCTTTTATGTGCAAGCTTCCGATATTGCACCGTTATTTGCATATGCGTGCATCTTCAATTGAAGGTGTCGAAGATGCCAGTGTTGACCTCATCCAAATCGTCATGATCCGAAAACCCGGTCAAATTAAAAGAATCAAAGAATGAATCATTGTGGCAAGCTACAAGTCAAGGTCGTCCACTCTACTTTGTTTCTAAGTTTGTCAAGTTCAGTTCCTTATGTCAGCCCGCACTCTTACCGTGAAAATTGTCGTTACAATTTTCACGCAAAATGGGCGCTTGTTTCTTCCTGACGGCCTTGGAGGACACTTTGGCCTTGCTGTCAGTCCCGGGTTTGTCTCGGTATCATGATGCAGGGCAACATCTCGAAGCCACATGCACATGTACTCATGTTTGGTTCATTTTGAATCGCCGCTAGCGCAAAGACATTCTTGGTTGATAATACAGCACCAGTGCTTAAATACTTCAGTGACATTGTGTTGCAGCAGTCGGAAAACCTCATTAAATGCTTGTTGTTTCCAGTATTTAAGGCAACAGAGATGCGAAGCGAAAAATCAAAATAAACAGGGCCAACATTGTAGTTAGATTGTCACGTTAGTTGGAGGCGATAGTTCAGTTGAGACCAGGTTGACTTGACGTGTTCTCCACATTGTGTTATTTGAGATATGGGAACTAAAGGGGATATTTCAACCGCAGTTTCATGCAAAATAAATAGTTGAAGAAAACAAGACAAAACAATCAATATCCTTCATAGCACACACGACATACCTTCATACGTTGTAGGACGTCTCGCTTTTCCTTTTCCTTCGTTGTTTTTGGGAGAATCAATGTCATCAGTTCATTCGGCTGTTTTAGATCTCCTAATAAGAAAGAGTCGAAAGGGACCTTAGTGCACAGTGCACTTTTAGTGCAACGCCTACTTATACCCTGGGAACCTAAAGTTACTCACAGTCCGTAATCACACATCACTACCGATTACAACACAAATGAGCCAACAATTCCCTGATCACCTACTCTACAGCCGTTAGTTATCAGACCGATAACGAACGTAGAAGCTGAGGACTTGTACCCTTTAATAAGCAAAACCTTTAAGTTACAATGCAAAGCTGCAAAAAGCTCTTCTTTTTCTTAAGGCGTCACAACAGAATGGATAACTGAGCATTGGAAGCCTTTGGCACCCAGGGGTTTCGCCGTTGAACCGTTGGCAGTGAAACATCATCAGTGGCCGAACACTTGCGACGCATGCAAATAACACTGATCAGAAACCGACCTCTTTCTCAGGGTCTACTCATCGACAAAGAGACCTGGGAACGAAGTTGACCAGAAGCACATAACCTCGAAGGGTTGATCTCTCTCATTTGGCCTCAAAAAAATCTGGCAGGAGACGTTCTAAAAATAAACAATACTATAAACTGGTGGGCCTCATTTTATTGCAGATCGAGACTTCTGGGTTCTGAACGCCTGCACTAAGTTATCTAATGTCATACATTTTAATATTTCAGGCTTTTCATACAATAGCAGAAGCATTAAGTGCGATGAGTAATATTCTACTTACTGATGCTATGGGTGACTCATCTTATGGAATTGAAATTACGAACTATCCTTTACCGAACAGTATTGAGAACAAGGTAAGACCACTACTCTTTTTAAACCGATATTTTATGCCCTTATAGTTGGGGTGTGTTTCTACCGCTTTTTTTCAGAAAACAATGGACTCAAATCATACATCAGAAATGATCGATCTTTTCCCCTACGGCATTTACTCACCAGCAAAATAGTCCTGTTTCACGCATGCTACGTAAAGTCAAACGCGAGGAAATACCCCTGCGAACTACCGCAAAGCAAATGCAAGCGCCAACGAAGACGCAAATGCAAGTACAAGGGAACAGTGAAAGTTCCATGCTGCTTCAGTTGAAGTTGAGGCAGCCTTAGCCTCGTTCGCCATTTTCCTGAAAAATGACCCCAACAGCTACGTGTGAACACGGCCTAAGAGGCTGTGGTGGTTCAATTTCATAAGACTTTCACGATTGTTAAGAGTTGTTTCAAAGTTTGTTGAAGACTCGTTTCAGTATTGAATACGTCGCTTCTTCTGTTTTTGCTACAACGATAAATTGTAAGGAAATAGAGATAATGTATGGTCTTGCGATTTCAATTTCTCAGACCGATAATGTGGCACAAGATTTCTCCGCTCTTTTGCTTGCTATCTTCCTCGCATTGGGAATGGCCTTCATGGCTGCCAGTTTTATCACGTTTATCGTTCAGGAAAGAGTATCCAAGGTACATAAAAGATACAATCATGTGTATATATATATATATACAGCTATTTCGAGAAAGTTTGTCAAGAATAAAGTGCACGCGACAATCCCGAAAAGTAATATGGGATATGATCAATACAGTGTTTCTAACGACTGTAGCTGTCGAACCTACTTTTGTTACTTTCCTTCAGCACTCGCAAACATATATCAGTGGCCTCCCGTACGATTCTTTTAAATTTCTTTGAAAAACAGTGCACTTAAAATCACCCACAATACCTTTCAGGATTGTCGCGTGCACTTTTTCCGACAACCTTTCTCAAAATAGCTGTATATGGGTATTGCAGTTGACCGGATGCAAACTGGCGTGGTATCTGACTTTTGTGTGATTTGGTCAGTATAAGATTAATGAGGCGTCCGGCTGGACCAACAGAGGGTCTTGTGAGAAAGTGCTGCCTTTATCGGTAAATAAATCCTTAATCTTCAGAAAGCCGCTCTTTGTCTTTTTACTTCGTATCTGCTTGGAATAGGCTTGGGTTAGGGTTAGCGCATTTTCTTTGTATTGAAAGCTAGTTAAGTTATTACCAGTGTTTGAATTGCGCGCGTGACAGCCTTATGAATAATTGATGATGTCCGGCCATTCTGCGCGATGATGTCATCTGCAAGATTACTGGTTGTAATTTGTAATGAAATAAGGATCTTTTGTGAAATATGTCTTCAAAGCCTTGTGGGCCGTTGAAGTAGTACGACAATGTTCCTAAAGAGTAGGTTACAGAGTTCACGTTGTAATTCACTTGTCGTTTGTCATGGTTTGTAAAAGTTGAATTCTAAGAGGTATCAGGTATAATATTAGTTGAAGCTGTGTACAGCTTATAGCTTTCCTGGCTGCTGAATAAAAAACTTCAACCATTCTAACATCAAGTGTGAACGCAATTGATCTCTTTAGTGTTGTTCGTGATTTCAGGCCAAACACCTTCAGTTTGTCAGTGGTGTGGACGCTTTCAGTTACTGGTTTGCGACTTACACGTGGGACTTCATCAACTACTTAATTCCAGCTTTGGTTATCCTCATCTTGTTTGCTGCATTTTCAATAGAGGCTTACCAGGATGATCTAGGCGTGGTCTTTTTAATGCTAGTAAGTATGAACTTCACCCAGCAAGAGTTCAAACACATCCAGTCTTTAAGGACGTGTACGTGCACTGCAGGATCGTTAAAGTATCACCTCAAAACAGTTTTCCACTTATTTATTTATTCTCTGAAATCGTCCCAAATAAATTGTGTTGTTTAACATTGAGAATTCACCTCTTTATTTGCTTTGAAAGACGGAAGAAGTTGTTGTACTTTGATCCTTTGATACTTTGGTTCTTTGAAGAACAGCAATGCAAATTAATTTGTGACGTCAACCCAGTATCGAACCCATTCCCCTTCACTGCTCGGTTATGGATCAAAGTATGAACACTTTTCCCATCTTTCAAAGTAAATAAAAAAGTGAATTTTCAATCCAAAAATTCTAAAAACAACAATGTATTTGGCACGATTTTGAAGAGTAAATAAAGTGGAAAACCGTGTTGAGAATCAAGGACAGGGAAACACCATAACGATAACTGATGGTGATAATGATAACGAGAATGATCGTCATTCATCACCACCTTTATTATACGTGGTTCGTCATCGCCGTTGCCCTTGACCTTGCCGTGTTGGTGGTCTTGGATTCGTTAAGGCCACTTTGAAGTACCGCGATACACTTGTCCATTTTTGAAAGCTCTTCAGCAAAAGGAGTGAACGGTTCTGCTTAGCTAAACATCAAACTCTTTGTAATTTTCTCTCCAGATTCTTTTTGGCCTGTGTGTGTTACCGTTCACTTATTGCCTCTCGTTCGTGTTTACATCACCGCTGATTGGTTATGCCATTACCGTCTTTTTGCTCTCCATCGTCAGCTTGGTAAGTGTGTACAAACAAAATGATCCTGGTACAATGCTTGTAGTTCCGAATTAAAAATTGATTGAGACGGTTTATAAATATGATAAAAAACGTAGTTGAAGTTAACGTCTTTTAAATTCTGTTTTTAGGCTATGTTAATTACAGTATTTGTGTTGCAAATTCCATCTCTGGAAACGAAAGATGAAGCTGAAATTTGTCATTACGTCTTTATGCTGATTCCTACTTATACGTAAGTGATGCTGGCTGGGGTGCCATGATTGTCGATCATATGAAACCTGCAAAGTGAATAGCCTGTGAACTATTAGAGTGGTAAGCCTGAGAACCTCGAGGCAAATGAATTTTGGGAAAAAAGAAAACAGGCAGAAATGCATGTACATTCTTTGGTTATAGAGCAATTAACTAAGTTGAATGAAATAATCAAGCAAAAATGCTGCTTATCTTGTAATTTTGAAAAAAAGTTAGACCATCATCTTTGAACTAATCCATAACGTAAGAAAATCCAAGATCCCATACCATAGCGCTTAACAATAGATCTGTCAAAATTTAAAACTATGAAGAAGCGGGACGAGCCAAATCCTTGTCAGTGGGCACTCCTTGCGTATAATATTTCTAGGAAGATGACAACCGCATAAGTAGTGCGGTTAACTTAGTGTAATAGCCGAGCTCCTGCGACTAAGTCTTCTGTAGCTCTTTGGTAGAGCATTCGAACCAGCAATCGGTTGGTTGTAGTCTGGTTGAATTCCTACCAGGAGAACTTGGATTTTACCGAGAATAACCGAGTCATTACCAAAGAACACCCGAAACTACCCTGAATATAAGTCGCCTTAATTCTTATATTCATAAGCATTGAGCACTCAGCCACAGGACACCACGTAGGGTACTACGTTCTGCACTTTCCACAAACAATATGCTGGTTGATGTTACCCATAGAATTTAGACTGAAACGAGGCCAACAGTTAATCTTACTTATCTGGAAATAGTGGTAATTTTTCGCTGATGGAGGAGCAGCGGTGGCGCAGTTGTGAGAGTACTCGCCTTCCACCAATGTGGCCTGGGTTTCGATTCTCGGTCTCGGAGTCATATGTGGGTTGAGTTTGTTGTAGGTTCTCTCCTTGCTCCGAGAGGTTTTTTTTCCGGGTACTCCGGTTTTCCCTTCTCCTCAAAAAACCAACACTGCCAAATTTCAGTCCGATCCGGAATACACGGACAAATGTTGAACGAGCTCCTGAGCGCAAATTACATCACATTATGTCATTACATAGGCAATCAGGACCCTTAGAGTAAGGCCCGTTTTAAACGTCGCATTTCACATGTGCCGAATGTAATGCAAATGAGAAACATCTATTGTTTTCGCTCATTTGCATTAGATTTGGGACATACAAAAAGCGATGTTTAAAACGGGCCTAAGATGCCTAAACAGAGTTTAGCCGGTGCTTCAGTTATGAGGAAACTGCTTTCCAGGTCCAGGCAAGAGCAAAGATAGAAGGCGTTTTTCCACTTGAAGCGACTCACTTCTAAACGTTCAGGGGCTAGAATGATTGTTGTAAACTGCGGTCTAATTTAAATGTACTTTGAATCAGCGGTCCTGAGTGTTTGTCCCAAAGGGATTTTAACACGTCCGGCGCTCTCGTAATTGCGGAGTGAGCTGGTCGTAAAATACTTTTCCAAGTGTGGGAAAGTACTTTGGAGTGCATCAAGGAAAACTGAAGAAAGAGGGAGAGAGAGAGAAAGACAGAGATGTGGGGAAGCTGGTTATGGCCTGGATATGTCTTTTTGACAACATAAATTTCCCATAACGTCCGCACATAAATGACACTATATGGCTAACGACCACGCGACCACACGGTATTTTGTAAGGGCGGCGAAAGTATTTTGGGGTCGTTTCGGGAAAATTCTTCTGCCCTTATAAACTGTACGACTAACTTGAATTAAATTCCCGTATCCAAAGGGTAAGACTCTCGTTAAGACTACTTTACCTTTATTTTGTCCCGGATTATATTTTATCTAAAACCTACGTAAAATACGAAGTCACAATTTAGTGCTTTCTTGCAGGTTGGCGTACAGCCTTATAGACATGAACGCTAACTATGGTACTCGAAAAATCTGCACTCAATCGGAAGCGTAAGTTTGTTAAGCACAATGTTCTCTTATTACGAAAATGTAGTTTTCTCACAAAAGTTTACGGTGTCCTAATATTAGTCATTGATTTGAAGGGGAGCGAATTTTGGCGCAGTGGTGAGAGAACTCGTCTTCCAGTAATGTGGCCTTGGTTCGAGTTTTTAGTATATTGAACTTAGTAGAGCGTAAGAATCCCAACTTATGTGAGATACATTTCTCAGCTTTTTAACAAGCACATTTGAAGAACTGATCCGTGCTGGTGATAGAAATGGGAGTTGATCCCAAGCCCTCTCCGGATCCTAAACAACTGGGCCCGGCTTTCTCGCTGTCCGCAAGTTAATTTATTTTATGGTGACGTCCAAGAAAGAACCGTTTTCTGCTTTAAGTCATGGCTACTGATTTTTGTGAAAATAAGTAAAACTCTTTTGAAATTCCTTTGCTTTCCTCACCAGGTCTAGACAATTATGTGCTCTACGAAATGCTTCGTACACCGAAAACGCTTTAGATTGGGATCGCCCTGGGATTGGTCAAAATGCGCTGTATTTGTTTTTGGAAGGACTGATTTTCTTCATTTTGATTCTCTTGATTGAGGTAGGTTTTCCGAATTATATCTTTTCACTTCACACGTTGGCAAATAATGAAGTTTTGTTTGGTAATCAAGGATTTAATCTTACTCATGCTCCCGGTATGCATGTATTCATTCCGTTTGGCAAGCAGCTGACACAGAAGTTCTCGGCATTGATAAAACAAACAAAGCAACTGAACATTAAACTGAAACAATTGACGCTAGTCCTAAACAATTTTAACGAAATTAGAAGTCGTGAAGCGCTGCGTGGTCTGATCTGATACGTAGCCTACTCTTTAGTTATTTATCCTATGGGGAGAAATTTGTTGTGTGCATGTTTACGCATGCACACAACAAATTATTAGTTAATTATTAGGATTAGAATATTTACTTATTAATATTTCTAGAGTCTCCTCAAGGAAATTGCCTTAGATTCGTAAAAATAGTAAAACAGTTGCGGCAGTTCGTAATTTAAGTCATTTCCTTTGAGAAAACCCAAACGCGTTCCAACCATTCATGCAGCTGTGTCCACGAAAGCAGCAGACCAAAGGTCTACCGCCGCGACGGTAATTTAACCGCAGAAGGAGAGTTGTATGAAATTAACACTCAAATCTAAGTAACTTTCTGAAGGGGTCCAGTGCAACCAGGACAACTCTAACAAGACGGGAAACTGGCCCCAGTGGCCCTTGTGTGAACTGGGAACCGTGAAATTGTCAAACAGTTTTTTTTTAAGTTCTTTAGCATCTTAAAATCAATTATCAGGGGCCACGACATTCAGGTTTAGCGCGTATCACCATATTTGTATTTCAATCTTGAAACAGACTAAATGAGGTAAATGTAAATGCTGGGTTTTGTTTATTGTAGGTGAAGTTCTTTCTTGGCGGTCGCCTGAAGAAATCTAATGGAACATCACAATCACAACAACGAAGCAATGAGGTCTGAGATTATGTGATACGATTAGTGCAGGTTACCTGCGTTTAAACAATAAGGAATAGATAGTTTGAAAAAACAGAGAGTTTTGATAAGAAAGTAGTATGGAAAAAGTTACCCTACTGATATCAGAGAAATCTTAGTTTTCTGTTTTCATGTACATA
Organism: Montipora capricornis; assembly: GCF_036669925.1. Lineage (NCBI taxonomy): Eukaryota > Metazoa > Cnidaria > Anthozoa > Scleractinia > Acroporidae > Montipora > Montipora capricornis. The sequence continues at coordinate 17,516,709 of NC_090887.1, read as the reverse complement.
CATACTAGGAGAAAGTGGCACATGCGAAAATTATTGCTTAATTGGAGCTTTCTTTTTCTTAGGACGATGATATCGGAAGTGAACGCAGTCGTATTAACGAAATGTCACCAGAAGCCATTCAGAAACAATCAGTTGTTTTGAAAGATTTGACGAAGGTGAGAACACAAATCATGGTTTGGCAAGGATCTCATGGATATACACACCAACCATAACTCTAAAAATATTCTAAATCAGTTTCTAGACCTAAATATTGCTATATCAATAAGATAAACGAAAGTTTTAAAGACCTAATCACTAAAATGGGCACTTAGACCTACCTGTAAAATGAGAGTTAAACCTAGGGGACTTGTGGTGGGTATATCCATGAGATCTTTTCCTGATGGTAAGTAGAGGGAGTCTCAGCACCTTTACTAACTATGCACAGAAGTGGCAAACTCTTAAAATACAGCGAGTTTCAATCGATTGTCGTAAAACCAAAACCAAAATAATTACTTTGGCCAATCAAAAAGGACGGAGACAATCCAGCAAACCATTGAAAACTCGAAGTAATTACACGTAGCCGACACAAAGCGCGGGAAAATGCGCATGCGCGAGCCACGATTGGTGTTTCACTTCTGAATGGTTGAAAAAATGGCGCGAGAATTTGAACCAAGTGAAGTAATGCAAAACCAAAGTGTACATTAGTTAGTTACGATTACCACTGGCTTGCTGAGCTGAAGATTCAGGAACGCTTAAGGAAAGTACCTTCATACCGGGTGATATTTAGATACTGAAAGTTGTGGGACCGGGTGTAGAAGGTAACACTCAATTGCACAGTGGCATTGAGGGAAGCGATGAGGGGGATATTCACAAAGCGTCGTGCAATTGATTTTTAACCGACGATGTCAAATTTAGTCGGAAGCTGATTAGTGGTTAGAGTTTATACCGCTCCCAGAACAACACTTGTAATTACTTCCTTGATTTTTCTGTATAAGGAGGGTTAACTTTGTTTTTCGTGTCACAGCACTGGGGGACGCCGTTGAAAAGCCTACGCTGAGATTAAGGAGGACGGTGGGGCTTCCGCATTAAGATTAGGGTTTGTTCTACGGAGGACTGTAAGAGGCACCAGCCAAGTTAGAAATAAAGGGCTAAAGTAATTGAAGATAAAAGTGAAATATTTTCTCTGTTTTTCACATTGTTTGGCCCTATGGTCTCCCAGGAGGTCTTTTCTGTGGATGCAAACTGAGGATGGATGTTTGTATCTGGTTTGAAAAGCGCATCACTTGAACATATTATGGGAAAAGTACAGTTAACGAGGAGAGTTAGGGTTATTTATGGCTTGCATTGATGTTTTTCTGGCAGGTTTATGGAGGTACAAATGTTACGGCTGTTGATCATCTGTGCTTGGGAATCCCTAGAGGAGAATGCTTTGGTTTGCTGGGAATCAATGGTACGAAGCCATTAATGACTAAGGACATTCATTTGATCACCGGCTTTTGAAGTAGCACCAATAATTTGTGAACGAAAAGAAAAAAAGAAAAACGTTTTTTACCTTCGGTTTGTATGAATTACGTGTGCAGTTGCTTTGTGCTCGCCTATGCATTGCTTCCAAAACGTAAGTGTTCTAATCATTGCTAGAGTTTGTATTTGGTACGTTCGGTTATTGCTAATGTGTATCTCCAATGCGAAATAATTGTAAATTATAATTGATGGCTGCAACATCTCTTGTATTAAACGAAAAAATGTACGGGAAAAAGTGGTGTGGTATTTTGTGAACTGAATTTTCGTTGTGTTTCCAGGTGCTGGCAAGACAACAACATTCAGCATGTTAACAGGTGATTTAAGCATTACGGAAGGGACAGCTTACCTAGATGGATTCAGTATACAAACTAATTTAAGACAGGTTGGTAAGCGCAAGTCATTAGACTGCATCTCTATTTCATTTGTGAGCTTTTCTTCATGCAATCGATGATGATCGTTGTTTTTCGTAACTTGGTTTTACGTAAAGAGGTCTGCTAACATTTGGTTCCCGCAAGTACTGCTAACCGTGACAAATATCGTCCTACTAGCTGTCATCAGATTTAAGCATCAACGGTTTTTTCCTCTTGGTTGCCCGAGTTTCATAAATGTCAGTCAAATAAATAATGCTACAAGCAATTTGCAAAAAGAGTTGAGACAGTCACTGTTAATAACCGTACAATGCGTCTCATTCAAGTCATTGCATCCCCCACCCCCCTCTCCCCCAAAGGAAGTTGTTTCCATCTCCTCTTGGCATTCAAAGTAAAGGGTATCTACATTGAAAAAGTGGGGAGGGGAAGGAGGGGCGTTAGGACTTTTTTTTAAACTGGAAAAGGGATTTAGGAAGAAGAGGTGAATTTTCCATTCAGTGTCTCAACCCTTTTGCAACTGCTTATAGATCCAAAGCTTAATGCGTACCTTGCTCCGTCATAATTTTTTAGTCCAAGACAGATGGTGTTGCCATATGTGAAATGCATTCTGGTTATACCTGTGGATTTAAAACATGAAGTTTAGTACCCCTCTACTTTCTGTTGTATTTCAACATTGCAAAGTTAAAGATGTTGTTGTTGTCGTTATTGGCAAAGCCTGATATTGCTTTTCGTTATGACATGTTTCTACTTACACGTACTTTTCTTAACTTAAGGTTCAACAGAGGATCGGTTACTGCCCTCAAGTGAGTTGTGTTTTATTTACTAATTCCGTGATATTAATGCGTTCAAGTGAGCGTTTTGTCGTTCAGTTTAATACTTTTGATATCTCTGTTTTTAGTTCGATGCCCTTATTGAGCGTTTGACTGGCCGAGAAATGTTGACAATGTATGCGCAACTGCGTGGTGTACAGCCCCGAAAAATCAGTGATTTAGTGTCTGCCACCATTCAACATTTGAGTCTGACCAAGTGGGCGGATAAGCTGTGTGGGGACTACAGGCAAGTAAAATACCACCTATTGCATTCTTCGGTGTTTCCGAGCAAATTGGTAGGGGGGGTGGGGGGGCTAAATCTTGCTTTCTCTTTCGAAACTTAAACCATCGCCCGGTCAGATATCTAGGTATTCTGGAATTAGTTACGGCCTAACGACAGGATCTTGGAGAAATTGGACGTTCGTTTACCATCAGCAGTACTATAAATTCAGATGACTGCGTTCAAGAAATATAGCTAAGAGTTTGGTAACGTTTTGTGCATGAAAAGGAAACTATTTTTTTTCCATTTTTTTAGTGGAGGAAACAAGAGGAAACTCAGCACTGCTATAGCACTTGTTGGAAACCCTCCGATTGTCTTTTTGGTAAGTGAAAATTATCAGCCATAACTACACACATGAAATGTGTCCAATAAACTATTATTTACCCGATGTGGAGAATTTGGAGATTAAAATTGCTTGTTGTTGGTATTGGGAAGCTTAAGCACGCAACGTTTTTGAGACGCGGACGGCAACCGGAAGTGAACATTTCGCATGCGAGGAAAGTAGTGTCTCCCAGGTCTTTTAACTAATAATCTCTAATTAGCCACTATCAACAATACCATAATACCCTTTGCTTGTCCCTCCAAAACTTTGCATAAGCAGTTTATATTTTCTCTTGGGACTTACAATGGTCCCAAGAGAAACTGGAAACAATGCTTATATGCAAGATTTTGGAAGGACAAACAAAGAGTATTATGGTATTTTTGATAGTGTCTAATGGAGGAAAGATACATAGTGAAGAAAAGTTAAAAGGGAAACAGTTAACTTCCGGTTGCCGTCTGCTTCTTAAAAACGTCACGTGCGTAAGCTCCCTGTTAATTATTATAGGATGAGCCAACCACTGGAATGGATCCTGTTGCTCGACGTTTTCTGTGGGATTCTCTGATGACTGTTATGAAAGGAGGCCGTTCAATTGTGCTTACCTCGCACAGGTAACAAACCCTTTAGTGTTTACTCAGCACTTTTTTTCTAACTTTTATTTATATTTCAATAGTAAATCTGTAAGCAATCGGAACCACCAAGAGTGATAACTTTTTCAAGTGTAGTCTTGGTAGCAAACGGGTCGGCGGGTGTATTGCAATAGGATTATTAACTACGTGGCTGTTGTTTTAGTATGGAAGAGTGTGAGGCCCTGTGTACGAGACTGGCGATCATGGTCAACGGACAGTTTAAATGTCTTGGTTCCACTCAACATCTGAAAAGCAGGTACGTGTTTAAACATCGCTAAAGTGACACCTCACATTAATTAGAACATAAGAAGTGCATCTGAAGCTGCCAGTGGACAATGAATTGCACGAGAAAGAAACTGAAACGACATTCCACAGGAAAATAATTCATTCACAAACTTGAGTGGTACAAACACACCGAGACATGTACCAATGCATCTGAAGATTTTGATTGAAACAGAAGCTGCCACTGCAGAGTGAATGGCATGAACAACTTCTAACAAAATGACAAGACATCTC
>NC_090887.1:17504788-17507288 GCF_036669925.1 Montipora capricornis | reverse complement strand
TTTCTCCCACCGCAGAGAGAGAGCCTGCTCGCAGGCTACTCTTGCATATCTTAGCAGACCTTGTAAAATTCAGTAATAATTCATGAGGGTGCAAACCAATCCCAGCACAGTATTCAGATCACATGTACACAACTGTGAACCCCAATACAAATCAACTGAATTATTAAACAGTAGAATTAACTTTTGATACAAACTCCTGCTCAGCTAATTAGTATTCATTAACTTTTGATACAGATCTCTACTGATTAAAATAACAATACTTTGCATTCAATTTAATGTATTCATTTCACAAGCAGGATAAAATATTCGCGTCCGATCTGTATGGACGTTTACAATGGCGAGCCATTGTAAACGCCCATACAGATCTCCCGCTCATATTTTATCTACTACTTAAAGGGGCTAGGTCACGCTATTTTAGGTAATTTTGTTAATTTTGTTAATTATGAGCTCTAAACGTCAAATTGGCAGAGCAAGAGTCTTTCATTTGCAAAATCACGGCCACGTAACAACTGAGAATGATTTTCCAGCTGTGTAAATGACATTTTGATATAGACTGATATAAATTTGAAAAAAGGTGGGCCGACGTTTTTCAAATTTACCCAAATTCAATCCATTTCAATCCTCTCCAGTTTTGTCCATCCATGTCCCTTCTTGGCTTCCTTGTGTTTTGTGAGTTCTTCTATAGTTTTGAACAGTTATTTTGATATTTTAGTTAACTCTATGACCATTCGATCAGTGCTGAAATTGCCTAAAATTGCGTGACCTAGCCCCTTTAAATACCCTCCTAGCCCCTTGAGACACCTTACGTGCACGCCTAAAATACCTGGTAATTACAACATACTACGGTGAAACTATCGAAGCGTTACAAAGTATATTTACCAAAGATGACGACAATAAGTTATCTTAATATATAACTGCGTTGTTGTAATAATTTCGCGATTGTTCGTCTTGGAAAAGGTGTGGCAATTTTTTCACTGAGGAACAAACTTGGTATAAAACGGTGCGTATCTTGGAGAGAAAATTGAGATTTTTTTGTCGGTCTTTCATGTCCGGAAAAGAAATGTGCCAAAATTTCAACAGCGCGTAGAGGCATTGTTTTTTTTTTTGTGTTAAAATTGTGCTTATTTGAGCTTGGATTCAAGGGTGGGCGACGTTAAATTTTGTTTCACTAGGAGGGATGGGCCACTAAGATTGTTTTCTCTTAAAAGTCTTCTGGAAAATACACATCGTTTCGTAAAACGAATTCTAAGTGGGAAAGGTTCCTTTCAAAATAAATTGAAAGACCCAAAGAGGTGGCCTGGTTAAAACCAATTTAACAGTGCCTTGTGTTTGTTAACTAGGTTTTCATTAACTTCGCCAAAGCACAGCATGCTGAGGAAAGAACTTCTGTGAAGAAGCGCTGTGGATGTTTCCCTTGCTAAACCAAGAAACAATTTGGAACTTCTTTGCGAAAGGCCATTTTACAGTTTTGTTCTGAGTTGTAACTGCAAGTAACTGCTGATTGAGAGATGAACAACAAGTTTTACATCAACTTCAAAATCAACGTAAACAGAAATACAATTTAATAGGCCAATCAGTTTGGACTAGCTGGCTGTAGAACTATCCTATCACTCGACAGAAGGGCTGAATTTCATTTCCAAACACGGCCACCGTGGTAGGTATCTCACGTTTACGTTCACACCCAGGACTGTAAAATGGCTTTTTGAGTGTTGAAGTGCAAGTACGATGAAAATCAATTTTTGTTTTTTGTTTAAAATTATGGAAGTGTCTTTGCTTACTAATTGGCAATATTTTGAGCGTTCATGACGATCCAAAGGGTTTAACTTAGGGTGCAGGTCTTGATGTTACGTTCAAAACTGACCTGCAGCAAATTTATGATAGATCATTTTGCTCTTAGTTTCAAACACTTAATTGAAAACATTTTCATTTTTTTTATATTAAGCAACTAAGGCTCCACAGGATCAGAAAACTTTCGATTATACGAAATTTGTTTCCGAAATGTTTTAGGTAATTATTATATTTCACATATTCCGGTCGAAATATATGAAAAACAAGAGGAATTGGCCGTTCACTTGTGCTTCGATCCCCTTATATAATCTCAATTATACTGGAAGGCCGCTTTGCGGGACTGTTATAATTGTAATTTTTTTTTCTCACAATAATACATTTCATTGAGCTGACGTGCCTTCTTAGAGGGAGAAAAATTAACCTCTTGTTTCCAATTTTTACATGCAATTAGCGTTATTTATGGCTTATTTAAACACAATACGTTGCGAAAAATCATATTTATTTGTATTTAACCAGGATGCTAGTGTTCATTTTAATGTAATTTTGGCGCAAATAATTTTTAAACGAGTACATTTCTCTGTAGATGGTCGTTCTCAGCATCATTAAATAGAACGGGACATGACCACGCAAAGGAATACAGCTGTACTGTTCGTTTGTCCTTGTCTAAACCCCAACACGAAGACTCGAAGGGCCTCCACTTGCACGGTAGTAC
>NC_090887.1:17487288-17502288 GCF_036669925.1 Montipora capricornis | reverse complement strand
CACCTAAAACTCACACTACGCACTGAAGTAAAACAAATGAAATGGGAAAAGTCTCTAGACTGTATATAAACTCATAGTTTTGGGATTTGAGCTCAGTGTAAGCGGCGTCTCGCTTTTAGAGTCTTAAAATAATCAGGACGGTAGCCTCTGGCACCAAAAGCTACAAAACAAGTTGAAATTGTTGAAATTTCAGTTGTCAACGGAACGTCACACCTCGTCAAACCAAGAGTCCACCACCGACTATCAGCACTGGTCTGGTCAACATTAAAACAATTTGCCACACAATCTGTCTTTGCCCACACGGATTGTGTTGCCGCAACAGTAGAATGGCAAACTTGACCAGAAACCATCTGAGCGAGAAACCTTACTCCTTAAGTACATGGTTAAATTAAAATAACTTTTCCCAAGCTGTTTAAGCGTAGTAACAGGGTGATACAAGCAGATCCGTCAACACTAAAAGCTGATCCTCCGTAAACTTCTGTTTGTGTTCTTGCCAATTGTCATGATGCGTCCGACGAAAGTCTGACATAACTTTTTTCACAGTGGCCTTACAAGCAAAAGGAAACAGAGCAAAACGTTACTAATGATATACCTTGTGAACAGGAGACAGCAAAATTGCATTACTGTGTAAGAGAAAACTGCCGGTTGACAGTTACATAGACTAAAAAAATTACTACTATTAACAAAATGTAATTGCTATCCTTTCCAACATTCTGAACATGTAAACGTATATTTTGAAAAAGACCACGAAACTCAAATTTACAAGACATGTTTCCATGTGTCGTATATCTTCGACACTTACAAAAAAATCAGTTTCGTGGAAAATAACTGCTCACAATTGAAAGAGAGTTTCCATTTGAGGCGCTTGATCTCTTTACGAGGGGGGGATGGTTTTTAATAAGCGTGTCATACCTGTATCGGATGTGGATCGTGTAGATGATCTCCCAAGTCCAAAAGGATTTGCGGCATCCAAGTAGGCACGTCATAAGGAAAGGCCTGGACACAACTAGCAAGGCCCAGAACTCCAGCGTGACGGTGGATGAGGGCTAAAACAAAGAACAAGCGAATTAAGAAATTGACTGCACTATTAGTGTTTCTCTAGCCTAGAAGTGCATGTTTTTCTCCAAGTGTAGATTTTTCCATGATCACTTAAAATTTGCTATAAATTGGATGATTCTTGCTTGAGTGGTTCAAAGGTAGTTCAAAATATGTCTCTTTCATATGTTTCACAATCATTCACTGACATCGTACGCATGTCCTACAGGATAATTGTAACTGACCAGCAACCCAAATGGCTTGATGGCTCACATGGCAAAGGAGTGCAGGAAAATCGCAAGGTCATGGGTTCGAGTCAGGTTTCCTAAGATCGAAACGTTCATTCTCCTAACTACTACCATGGATGGGGTAGTAATGGGAATGCGGTGTTATACTTAATCTTCATTCTCAATACCCGACTGAATGACATTTTGTTGAAATTGTGAGGAGAATTTACATGTTCATCACTCCTGGGGGCGAAAGGGTTAAAACTGGATTTCTCAAGTTCACGTTTTCTTGCCACTGGCGATGAGAATCATCACAACAGTAGTTTAAAATGTTTAAAATAATACACAATCAAAAAGTGTTTGTCTCTGGTTAGAAATCAAGCGCATTTACATTCTACTGATTGGCATTCTGTCAAGTGTAAAAATCGGCGTCACGCGTTTTTTAAAATTTCAGAACAAGGTATAGACCACTTTCATAAATGGCGGCCACCTTTACATTCTTCTGTGTTTATGCTAATTAGACCTACTGCCCTCATTTTGAAACAAAATACTTTTGAAATTTGCTCGTCCTAGCGAGACTATTAGCATTAAAACATATGAAAGAGGTCTATAATTGTCGTGAAATTTGATCACAAGTAACAAGATAAGAATTCTACCAGCATCATTGTTGAATCCATTTGCACCGATAACACCTTTCTTTTTTTTCTTGAGCTTGGTATTCGCCATTTTGGTAAATTGTTTCTAAAGAAAAAAAGAGAAAAAAATGCAATCGAGACTCTGTCTTGTAAAGAAGGGGAAGCTAGGGATGTTTTTAACACACCTGAAGTTTGTCATCATGCTGAAGGAAGCCGTAATGAACTAGACCACTGAAAGTTACTGCTGCCATTTCGCGAACCTGTGCGATAAGGTAAAAAATGTAGTTAAATGCAACTAAGACCAAAAAAAATCGATTCTTTTTCTTTGGATCAAAAGTATGTTAACTAAACACTAAGTGACCCGAGTATAATATGAAGTCTAAAGCATACGGCTAAAATTCACTTTTCTCATCGCCCTCCTGATGATGAATTGTTTGATAGAATGAATTTAAAAATGAAACCGCAAGGAGGGATCTATGTCAAACGAGGTCACATCAAAACACAGTGAGCCTTGTGCATAACGGAAAAAGAATGATTTTACACAAAACTAGACAGCTTGCCTCCAATTGCTCATCTTCAAGGAGAGTCAAAACCAGTTCCTTTGCGTCTTCTACATGCTGAGGATTACTGGTAATAAGGAAAAGATTAGCGAAAATCATAACTTGTAGGTACTCCAATATACTCCGCCTGGGATGCCAAAGAACATTGTTAGCAAGCTGAAAATAAAAGAAAGAGAAGTAAGAACTATGCTCAACCCAACAGACGAAATCGCAAAAAAACAAAATAACTCCGAGGCAGTGACAAGACTTGCCTGCTTTACAGTCTGAAGGGCCAGCGGTATCACGCTAAAAGGCAGCTCCGCTTGGGAAAGAAATGTTATCGTCTTAATAAAAAAAAAGAAAAGAAAAACGAAATTAATCACGCAGAGCAACAACAGAGATCCCCTGGAGAAAAAAACATACCCTGTGACAATAATGCAAGAGTTCAGGATCGTCTTCTTGAGAGTCAAACAGGATGATCTGAAATAACACCAGCAATTAGATGATAAAAGTGAACAATTGCAGAATCAACCTAAGTTTATCCCTCTAGACAATAAGGCTGACGATACACGTAAAATAACCAATCAGATCAAGCAATGGCTTAAAAACATGAATAAAGGCCAGAAAAACAATTGTACCCAATTCAAATGCTTTGGGAATGAAACGTTTTGTTCCAGGTATTTCCATGTCATTTAAATATGAATGCTACATTATCATGCAAACACAACACACAGAGAATCTTAACACCGTTCTGAAAACGGCTTTATCATGACTTAATAAATTTTCTACAATGCGCGGTGGCTTTTTTTTTTTTTTTAAACCCCTCGCGTTATTTAAATGCGCAACAAGCTTCCATTTTGAGTGAGGACGGTCGATTGGCTTGAGCCAGGCCCACTTACGATGCAAGATCCTCTTACCACTGGGAGAAGGTCAAAGAATTCTTTGGGGCAGCTGTTGAGATTCCGCACTGCGTGAGATAACAGCCAGTTCGTCACTACAAAAATAAACAATATGATCCATTAATAAAGTTTCTTTGCGAAGGAAATTTAAAACCGTTGCCTCCCAGCCTTAATGTCCTTGAAGAATATGAACCTGAAGATCTATAACACGACTTTACAAGAAAAAGCAGTCTAAGAAACAAGTTTATACGTTTTTCAACTTTAAGAAGTTGTCTCAGTTCATTTAAATCACATTTTTATCAATACGCGCGGCCAAATGACAAACTGCCATCTGTAAAACGCGCCTTTTTGCCGCGGCCCAAACGGGAAATGCCTGGGCTGAAAACGCATTTGCCACCCTGATTCTGATTGGCTGCAGAGATGTCAAACAACTTCGCTTGGCCAATGAGATCCTGAGGATACCATTTCAATGCCAGAGTGGGCGCGACTTTTTGTGCTTTTTTCCCCCTCCAATTTTGCTCTTGTTTGGCTGATCGTATTGTCGCAACAACTTTCCATACCATAGCTTCATGCTACATCTCTGTTAGTTTGATGCTACTCGGGCCACACATTAACTATATGCCCTCCAAAAATCATGTGATTGTATTTCGCAAACTTGCGAAGAAAGGAAATGAGAAGCATCACATACAACCCAGTGACGTTTTGTTCATTAACACAAGGAAAGTAACGCTTGACCCTAGGCAGTGGCGCTACACAAATCTAACTGCAATTACTACAGTCACACACTTGTCTTTAAACGCTTGATGGCTTCCTTCCTTTCATCATCTTTTTGTGACCTTTCATTTGTTTCTCCATCCGCAGCTATCTCTATATTAGGTGAAATGGCGTCACTTCTTCCCATCTCCTTCTCTCGTGCTAACTCTTGCAGCCCAGCGAGCTGTGGAAGTATTTTACCAACAAACTCCTTACGATTTGGAGAAAGAGTTTGCGTTCCGTTTGGCAACTTGAGATCATACATCATCGCGCTGCAAAGAACACTGCAAAAGAAGAAGAGCGCTACACTTCAGTCCAAAGAAGTACACACTCAAAAAAATATCAAACCAGTCTACGCTATGATTAATAGAAGGATTTAGCGACGTCATCACAACAACAACAACAACAACAACAAAACAACCAATACTAACATGCACACAAACGTAACATACTACAATTTTTGTTTCGTAACTTCACGCATTTTCTATGTAAATATAATCATATGCGCTTTATTTAACTCTATTCAGTATTGCCTACACCACTATACCAGGGACTCAATGACTACTTCCACTTCTCTTTTCGAACAATATGGAGGGGGGAAACTTCCTACCAATGACACAAAGAAGTGTGTTCGGTCAAACGTCCCTATCTGGTGTCATTAAAAACCCAGCTCCTTCTATTTGGTTACTTTCCAGGCAAGTGTTCGTCTTTTCTCAGAGTAAACCGATGTTCTATAATCTGAGGCAAGATGAAAGTTGTTAATTAGCACCAACCTGCCAAGTCGATCGCGCACGTTTTTGTAAGGATGGCTAAGGTGCGTCTCAGCCACGCCCATCAGTCGGTGAAGAAGCTCAGGAACTCGCCACTCCTGCTGACAGAGTGCTCCTTGAATGAAGTACAACCGACTGAAAGAGTTATTTACAGACGGGCAAATCAGACGATTTCTTCACTTTTCACCTCTCAGACTAAAACGTTCACTTGGTTCAGAGTCGGAGGTTGCGATCTCCAAGATTATAATTTATAGGCCATCCCCGAGTTCATGCCTGCCTCCTCTTCAAAGCGAGTCTAAGAGCGACGTTTTTGTGGTGATTAGTTCTACTGTAAATGTGAATGAAAACTAATTTTCATAGAAAACCTTCGCACTTAGATTTGCTTTGAAGAGAAGGCAGACATGAACATGGAAGTAGCCTATTCTACCTCGTCAAATGGCTGACAAGCACTAATGAGAGAGACAAGAATGGACATCACCAGACAACCGGTGACCTTACTGTGATAGCTACTGCTGTTAGCTAGTACTATAACAACACTATTGACATAATAATAGAAAACAGGCCCCAGTTGTTCAAAATGTAGATAACGCTATCCACCGGATAAATCATTATCCATTGGATAGCGCAATTGGTTTCGCTATGACTAATCCACTGGATAATGCACCATTTATCTCGCAGAGAGCGCTATCCATCGTTTGAAGAACTGGTAAAGGTAAAGTCACTGTTAACGAGTCAGAAGGCCCATCAGGCCGGCGCTTATCTCCCGTTTCCCTAGCATGAAGCGACTAGGAGTATTTCTACTCCCCCCTGGATGGGATGCTAGTCCATCGCAGGGTTACCCCCAGCATTTCGCCGGTACCAATTTATACACCTGGGTGGAGAGAGGCACCGTGAGAGTAAAGTGTCTTGCCCAAGAACACAACACAATGTCCCCGACCAGGACCCGAACCCGGACCACTCGATCCGGAGTCGAGCACTCTAACCATGAGGCTACCGCGCCAATACAGGTAAACACCAAGCATTTTAATTACGAAATGGGGGTCAGGGGAATCTGTATCGTCATTCCTAGTGAAGTGCCGTATCTCACCTCGAATCGGAAAAGGAACCACGTTGATCATCCAGAGGCTGTTCCAATAACATTTCTAAAAACCGATGGATGCGGCGAGGATCACGACTCTCCTGTTGAAAAAAAAAGTGAAAAAACATAGCAAACCGAAGCTTTACTTTAGCAACTATACAGGAAAAACCATACTTTCGGTAATGTTCTTATCTCCGTAATAGACCAACAGGAAGACCCGAAGGGGTAACTTTTTTTTAAACTGTTCCTATCAAAAAAATTGGAGAGTCCACTCAAGGAGTATGGCCGAGTTCACGTTCTCAGCTTACAGAGCTCACAACTAATCAAAGAATGATGCAGGGGGAGAGTCGTCCCAGGAAGGACTGCATGTTGCCAGTGACATTGACACCTACATGTCACCAACAACATCAGGACGACGAAAATTTGTTTCATCACACGAGTTGACAAGTAGTAGATAAGACGTGAGCGGGTGATCTGTATGGGTGATTACATTGGCGAGCCGAAGGCGAGCCATTGTAAACGCTCATACAGATCGGACGCGAATATTTTATCGTACTTGTGAAATAAAAATAATAAATTGACCACAGTAGAGATCTGTATCAAAAGTCAATGAATACTTATTAGCTGAGGACGAGTTTGTGTAGGCCACTTTCGAAAATACCATAATGTTTGTACTCCAAAATTTTGTTTTTATTTTCTCTTGGGACCACAGTACGTCCTAAGAGAAACCGGAAACCATGCGTATGCGTATATATTTTTCAGGTCGATATCCATATGGTGTGAGCACAAGGCTCTGGTCACCTCAAACATTTTGAAAAATGACTTGCTCTACAAATGATAAAACTCATTTCCTACCACAGCAGTAGCCATGCAAGTACCCCAGTCCTCCAAAGTCTCAACATTTACGGCCGAAAGCGCCTTTCTGAGAAGTGGTATTAGAAAGTCCCACAGATTCTCAACCTGGAGAGGGAACCAAAAACGACAACAACTCGAATGTTCTCAGTACATAACAGATGCAAAACTTATAAAGAAACAACACATATATACAAAAACAAAGTTGTTTTTGGCTCAACCTTCTCATAGTTCCAGTGTTTGCATCCACGGATTGAAGCGGCAATAATCTCGACAGCACAACGCTGACAGCTCTCCTGAAAATAAAGTCATCATTAAAAATCACCTGTCAATGTGGTAGAGAAGTGTGCAGGGAAATCGAAACACTTTTGAAAGTTAGTGTGAAGTTAAAGATAGCGTCAGCTTTTACTGCTGCACAAATTTCATTTCAGGTAACACTGAAAGCCAGCACTTCAGTTCCCCGAGATGGAATTAAATAGACTTTTTCCCTATAAAGGTACTAAGACCTGGAATTCTGTACAAAATGAAATACGCAGTTGCCGACTTAACAAAGCTTTTCATGAATATTACCTGTGAGTCAGCACAAAGATTTTGAAGGTGAGGCTTGATTAAATCCAAAAATGAATCGTCAAAATTTCTGAAAAGGCCCTGAAAGAGATTAAAAACTTGTCAATTTCATAGCAACTGGAAAACGTCGAGTTTTCGCCACAATATCTGCATGTTCTCGCCTATCCCTTGTGGTACAAAAAGTTGTTTTCTCAGCTGCTAGTTTTTCCGATCAATCTCGATGAGGAGGATTCAATATCACATCTGTACAACTCAGAAGTCTCACCTTAAAGAGCACAAAACGGTGGACATTAAATTTGTCCTTGCCTTTCCTGTCTTCCAGGGAAAGAAACGAAATAAATTTTGACATGAATTCTTCTTGACTAAAAGCATCGTATATTGGCTTTTCTTCCTGTACAAAAATGAAAAATACAAAGGTAATCTTTAGGCAAACAGATCAATGTAGATAATAAATACGCTTAGTTTTTAAGCTGAAAGCTTCGTATCTCCCACCAACCAAACATTTAGGTTGACATGACTTTTACCCAATAAGCCCTAATGTCAAATGCACATTCCCTTAACTGTTTCCTATACATCTGGTTAGGCACTGATGAGGAAAAAACGTTTACAAATCAGGGATATTTGCGTCAAGGAATAATTTTCTGCGTCCTCGTGTTTGATAAAGTGGAGAAATTGTAAGGAGAAATAATACGCTGGTAAAGGGTTATCCCGGATTTGCACATTTCCTTCTCATTTGGATCACTTGGCACCTATGCTACTTACCTCTGACAGCTGGTCACGCGTTCGCCCCAAAGGTGGCTGGTTTTCAACGGGAGCATACGTCAGCAGTTTTCTGCACAAAACCCGAGAACACAAGTTTTAGATAATTCTGGCTCTCGAGTATCTCTCACCACATTCTTAACCAACCAGACGTAAAACATATAACAGTTGTGACTAGCTCACAATTGCGTTTTCCTGCGCTCAGCGCCGGTTGCATCAACTTAGCTCGTGTTATGATTGACTCACTATTTACGAGCACCTGCTGTGATTTGTTTCTCGAAACTCGCTTGAAAAACGCGCTAAATGTCGTAGCCTACGTGTTGCCGTACCCTCCCCTCGAAAGAAAAACGGTAGGAGCGTTTTTCTTTCGGGGGGAGGGTTCGGCTATACGAAGGCTATAAATGTCTGTTGTTATTTCCACGTCTACATCGCTCGACAAGGATACACTTTTCCTTCAAACTTACTTTGGCCATGTGTAGTAACCCCAGTGAGTTTTGTCAATAAAGACACAACTTTCCCACTCCTTCTTGCTCCTAGGAAGGCTACTCGAACAATAATGTAACCTATAGAAACAAGTTGTAAAAAACTGACTCAACATTGTTATCGCTGTCAAAGAGCTCAAGAATTCTTTGGGTCAGTCTGGTGCATTTGATTGATAAGACACTTAATATTTTGTCGTTTATGGCGGCCATGTTGAATCCCGAGGGATTGAGGGGTTTTTGCCTGCCGAAACTCGTTCCCAAACATTTCAACTCGAGGCTCGGGGTACAAAATCTATTGTCGAATAGAGCATGCCTTGACGGTTAGTATCGCGTTTCTTAAGGGCTCTCCACTCGAATAAAAAGGGGACTTCAAACCACAGGAAATGATGTTTACAATCACTTTTAAATACGTTTCGATCAGACATAAATTTCACAACTGCTTATTTTTACTTTTAATGTTCCTGCATTGACCTTTTTGCAGATACGGCAGCCATTTTTATTTCTATTGTTTCAAATACTTATTATGGGATGCCCAAGGGGCAAATACATATTAATTTGCCCCCTGAGCATCCCATAATGTCTCTCGATACAATAGAATCAAAATGGCCGCCGTATCTGCAAAAAGGTCTATGGGGGTCGCCATCTTGGATAATTGGTCGCGCCACGCCTGTGGTTCTCATACAAAAGCTCCTCGTGTCATTCCTACTGTTCCAAGTTATCGTTTTGTAGGAATGGAAGTTCCCTTTAAGTTAATATTTTAAATGAAATGTTTTTATACAAATATTTGCGATTAAATCAACTCTAAGAGACATTAATAATTCGAAAGTCTGACACTGAAAATGGGGAATGACAATGCAACAAAGTCGGTCGTCTGAAATAAATTTCGCTATGTTTGCTTGTGCTCACCATTTATTATCCTCTCTATCTCCAGGTTTTATAACTGTAGATGACGGTTCTGGCAACCCAGCTGCAAATGATGACAACACAGGAAGAAAACGTGACCTTTTAATGTTATTACACGATCAAGCTATGGTATAACGGACAGACGAACACGGACGAATACAAAGAATAAGTAGATTACAGTAAAAAATAAATAAATAAAGCTTGTCGCCTAAAAAAACAAACAAGGATTGGCCACCATGTGTTTATCAAATACGAGCATCATTTTTGCGATAATGACTCGGGAAAAATCCGGCAGGACTCGAAACTACGACCTTCCGATTAATATCGAACAAATTGCTTTCCTTCTCTGGAAACATTTTGGCGTTATGACAATGTATTCATCAATCGGTTATAGGGGGTCGCTCGAGATATGGGTCATAAACTATATGGCTCACTAACATCAAAGATGATGTGCATCAAACACCCTTCTGGAGTCCATAACCTCTGCGATGGAATGCTGTCCATGAGGCCCCAGTTGTTCAAACGATGGATACCGCTATCCGCCGAATAAATCATTATCCAGAGGATAGGTCATAGCAAAGCCAATTGCGCTATCCAATGGATAGTGATTTATCCGGTGGATAGCGTTATCCACCTTTTGAACAACTGGGGCCAGTTATAGGTGGTAATGTGTTACCTATTTTTAGAAGGCTACTGCTAGAGTTTTGCGGGAATAAAACGTGGCGGTATTTGTTCCTTGCACCATCCATGATTTTGCATTAGGTACGAGCAATCCCTTGTGTGGATACTTGGTAGCCGGCCAATCAGAGAAGTTAAGGTCATCAGGCCCAATCTGATTGGCCAAAATATTCTACCCTTATTATAGGATATTAACGCTCCATCAAATTAAGGTTTTGGAAATTAACGCGAATTTAATGTAAAACGACTTTCGAATGAAGAAAATTAACGCGAAGGATTACATTGCTACGAATGAAATTCTCAGAATGTTTAATTCGTGGTAATTGCAGACCGCAGATTGTGAATGTTAACCTCGCTAAATGAATGAAGAATATCAATGCTTCAAAAGTAGGAATAATTATAACAATTTTGAGAATCTGCAATGTATGGAGCGGTTTGCCGTTCAGATGTCTCAGTTTTAAAGCTTGTGGTTGACTCTCCTAAAAACTTTATAATCTGACAAATGCTCAGAGACTCTTAGATGAAAGATGGAAGCCAAAATCCAGCGAATCGAGTTTTGGCATTCGAACCCAGTCCCACGCTCGTTCAGAACAAGACCGCTGATAGCCGCACAGGAGACCGCATTCCTGTCCCGGACTCGTGCTGCGCTTTGAAAAAAGGTTCATGAAAAACAAAAGAACAAAACAAAGGCCAGCCTTACCTACAGAATATGGATTCACTGTTATTTTTACGTGCGGGCGTTTCTGTTGTTTTAGAATTGCTCCCACTGCATCTATTGCAACCTAACAATAACAGTAAAAGAAAAAAACGACGTTTTCTTTTTCAATAAAAAAAGACAGCCCGATCCTACATCCCTCTCCCTGGTAATAATTTATTGAAGCTATTAGAATGTTAACTGAAAAACATGAGGGAAAAAAGATCCGAAAGGAAACACTTCAGATAGAGAGAGAAAAATCCACCATGAGCGAGTCAGTTTGGCTTTTATAACATCTTAAGGTAGGTATCATAAAAATTTCAATGCTGGTCCTCTGTTAGAAAGAGGCAGCTGTTTCTCGACTGATAGAGAATATGTGAAGTTTCCCATTAGTCACTTAAAGAAGTGGCAATAACAAAAGGGTTAGTCGTAACCAACCTTGTTCCCAGGATCTCTCTTCTCTTCCTCAATTGTCGTTGGAGGCAGTGAAAAGAGACCTTGGGACCGAGGTTGAGTCAGTACGGGGAAAGGTTGAAAAAAGTAACCATTGGCAGGGTTAGCCATTGGTAAAAGGAGCTATGAAACGCAGCTTATACAGAGTAGCACGAAACCTATCTGGCCTTGTTATGTAACTGTTGGGCTTCAATTGCGGTATTTTCGCCAAATTTGTGGAGTCCAAACTTACCTTTCGAATAGCCAATGCATCGTGGTTGAGAAATTTCACGCAAAGTTTCACCGCATTTGACGGCAGCGGAATGTCATAACGGATTAGCAGATTTAAAAAACTAAAACAAATTAGAAGATATCGCCAACGCCTGAAAAGACAAAAAAGGGATGATTTTGATGTTAAATTAAGAAGAAAAGGTTAAGCCTAATAAATTACGCGAAGGTTTCGCACAACATGCTAATATTTGGATTCAGCTAAGCTCAGTACGCATCCAATATTTCAATGGAGTTTTTTCGATTCAATCGCTCAAAAGAAGCCACGGTAAGCTGAGAAAATATAGTAGTCAGGGAAAAGGAGTGCTTTCGTTCCAAATTTCCCACTGTTAAACACAAGGCTTGTTCCAGGCGGGGCAGTTTTCGGTCAAAAAATATGCGCAGTTCACTGAGATGGGATATGAATTCGCATAATATGCACACTTTTCATAATAAAATAGTTAAAAGAATTCAGAAATGTCTAAATGATAACTCTTGAGGTCTGTTTGTGGAGAAGATTAACAACTTACAGGCTGTCACTTTCCAAATTATCAACGAGTGTACCCACAAGCTTTTGGAAATTCCTGAAATAAAAGAACGAGTTCAAATTGATCACTTGAAAACCTCAGTGGCATCCAGTTGCTCATAAATATAATGATGAGGATGTTATGATCAACTGTCCTGTTCATTACTTGATATTTTTTTCCTTTGTGGCTTTCCAGACTTCAACACTCTCCTCTATCTGAGATTCGTCCGGAAGAATTGTATCTGAAGGAGGGAAGGGCTGTTTGAGGTAAGTTCGAGGCTTTGGGTTTGTGGACGTTAAGAGTCGCTTCGCCTGTTCCACTGCTCCATCAGTTACCTAACAGTAAAAACATTGTGTTACATCATTTCAGTCACAACGTGAGCTGTCAACCTGTTTCAAAATTAAGTAGAATACCAAAGATGCATACGGGAGATTTTGAGATTAAAAGGAAGCTATAGTTCCTCTTCGCGAACTAATGCCCTTTTTTCGTCCTTTCAAACTTCCGCGAGCATTATATAACAGGGGCACCCAACGTCAATTTTCTGAAAATATCTGTTCGGAAGACGATCTGAGATCTAGAATTTTCGGAACATTTGTTGTAAAACGTCTTGCTTGCCTGCCTCTCCTAGGATTTTCGAACATCTGAAAAATGGTATAATTGCCCATTTCTAAAGGATGTTTACCCCAAAAAGGTCACCTAGAATTTTCGGGAGCCTTTTTTCTGGCTGAAATTTTCGAAAAGGTAAGTTTTGATCCCTATAATTTGCGGATCACTAGTTTTTCAGCTGGGAAATCCGAACAGATGAAAAATTTTTAGGGGATAAAAATATGCCTATATCTACCGTTTAAATACTAAAATACGTTTAACAATGCTATGTTTAACTGATTTTGAACTATATTCTCGTTGGGGTCAATACGAATTAACTAGGTTATCCCTTTTTGGTTTTCATTTCAATGACATATATGCATCTTCAAATATGAGAAAACAGCTTTATCCTAAGGATTCGCTTGTCCTCAACAACTTGGTGACTGATAAAGTAAAAGGTTTTAATAACAATTTTATTTACCATTCTGCTAATGGCTACCGTATCATATTTCTTCACCATCTTCTCCGCAAGCATCGTGGTAAGAGAAATTATTGAGGGCTTTTCTGAATGGCTGGCCTAACAATGACGAAATAAAATAAGAAAGAGGTCGCGAATCATTAGAAATTCTCTTTACGTTGATTAGATGTTCTGACGGTACATAATGTCTATCGATTTCACATTTTAAAATTCACGTACTCTTGGCATAAAGGCCTCCTCCCAAAGCTGTTTTCAAATTATTTTCAATATGCTAGTAATGTTCACAACTACAATACCAGGTATGCATCGAAACAAAACCTTTACGTAAAAAAAGTGCGAACTAACACGGGAAAACAAACAGTCGGATATGCTGCATGTATTGTCTGGGACACAATTCCCTCAAACGTTAAAGAACTAAATGTATACCAATTCTCAAAACAACTGAAACCTCATTTACTGTCAGAACAACATAGTTAAATATAACTTAAGTATATACTCTTTCTTTCTTATTGTATTCTACCTTTAAAATTGCTTCTTCGAAGATTCTATCTCAATTCTTCACAACTTTAAAAATCTGGAGAACTGGCTAGAAAATCTTAGGATTCCTTCAGCTCCAGGCTTTTAAGTATTACAAAAATATTATCTTTTCTCTATTTATGCATATGTATGTAATTAAGTACAAAGCGAATAAAGGTGTTGTTGTTCCACTGATAGTAGCAACATAAAAAAAAAAGGGGGGGGGAGGTTAGTAAAACAATCTTTTAAACAACCATTACCCCTTTAGCCTGTAGAGCAGGCCTCTAATCGAGCCGCCCAAACTCTTTCCAGCAGCCATGTTGGAAGGGTGTTGGAAGGATGTTGGGAGGGAATGGGACGAGAGGAACGCAAAGAAAAAAAATATATTTTTCTTTCCTCTTCCCCTCCCCCCTCACCTCTTTCGCTTTTTGATGGCAATTTATTCCTCTCCCCAAATTTCCTCTGCTTCAGAAATTCAAGACGGTGGCCAAAAATTCTGGGGAGGATGATGATGCTCAGCCCGTGACCACGAAAATACGCCTGAAGTGCGGTCTATTAATTAATTAATTAACCCTTTGACTTCCAGGAGTGATCAGTGTGTAAATTCTCCTAACAATTTCAATGAAATGTCAGTCAGAGAGGTATTGAGAATGAAGATTATTATCAGCTTAAAAGGTGTGATCTCCACATAGCACCAAATTCTCATGACTACCCATCAAAGTAATCTAGGGTACTAGTTAGGAGAATGAAAGTTTCGATCTTGGAAATGAAAGGGTAGAGAAGTTTGTATTGGACTCGAAGAAGCAGAGCTGGCGCAGTGGTGAGAGCACTCGCCTCCCACGAATGTGGCCTGGGATAGATTCTTGGATTTGACGCCATATGTGGGCTGAGTTTGTTGGTTCTCTACTTTGCACCAAAAGATTTTTCCCCAGGTACTCTGGTTTTCCCCTTTCCTCAAAAACCAACATTTGATTTGATTTGTTCTGATTTCAGTTGATTTGTGGTCTCCTCAATTAGTAGAGCAGTTGTGCTCGGCTAAATAACCTTGAGACTTAAATAAAGTTATTATTATTACTTGTAATGAGTCACAAAGTAAGAAAAGACTAAATTGCAATTGAGTAATTAAGATAGTCATCATAAAAACCGTACCTTAACTATGACAGGCCAGACATCGACCATGACCTCCCAGTAGTGAACAACAAGGAAAAGCATGCGATTGTTCAGCAACACATACAAAGCACCCTAAAAGAAAAAATGTTACAATGGAACCCCACAATTTGGTTAGAATTATTGGGTAGATCCAGGGGCGGTTTGAGTGCTTCCC
>NC_090887.1:17472288-17482288 GCF_036669925.1 Montipora capricornis | reverse complement strand
ATTACGAAATTTAAAATAATATTTTTATCTTCCATACTATACAAGGTTACTGGTAAATTTAAAGTGCTATTATCATGAACTTCATATCTTTCCTATCCAAGCCATTTTCAGATAAACATGAAGTCTGTATGAGAAGAAGAATGTTGTTTAGTATTTCAAATATTTCTTTTTGTTTCAGAGATATATATGCAAATCAGCGAAGTGATAACATCACATGATGAAAAAAGATATCTCAACCAATTTGCAGCAGAAATGCTGGATTCTTTGCAGTAAGATTCTAGTAGATATGCTCCACAATATGAGCATACCAGTTTTGTTACCATGGCAACATACTGGGCACCACACTTCCCTAATATTAAAGGCTTTGCTGGCCACCTTTGACATTCTATTTTGATATTTGCCAATGGTGCCTCATCGATTAGGTCAAGTTTGTGGCCCTGTTAAATGTTTTTTTAGCTTAAGATCACAAAAAATATTAAAATCAGGTTGGAGGGGAATGGAAAAGAGTGAGTTGCCATGGGAACCAATTTCTTTATAGCTGTACGTGTGTTGCCTGTAGAACTATTAGCCCACCAAGTTTCAATGGTCTCTGCTGCAAATTGACTGTGATGGCTCTACCTGTATTTATATACTTGGTGTTATATTATGATGTCATCAGTCCTCTCATTTGCATATTTTACACATTTTCAAACTTTAAATATCTCCACAACCATTGCAGATATTTCCAAACGGTAAACAAGGTTTTTAATCATTCCTGGGATTCTATGTGATAATCCTAAAAATTCAAGGGATAAGATTTTCATCATACATGAAGTAGCACCTTAAAAAAACAGAGAATTTGCTGTATTATATTGTTTTTGTTTAAAACAAATTATTTACCAAGTAGTTTGTGGATCAGCTCAGCAATGCGTGCTCATGAATTCTGTTCTCCCATAGATACATCTGAAATAACCAGTAAAACAATATATTGTTAACCCAAGGCAGTATTGCTTTCTACCACTTTAGAACGATAAAGTATTTTTAACAAGAATTTTTTTGCGTCGACTCCACCATCTGCCAACCATGTGGCTGAGTTGCTTGCAACCACTGGACTAAAGTGTGGAAGGCAATAAATTGGCAACCCAGCCATACATACAGTTCAGTTGATTTGATTTGATTGCTGTGCAGTGCAGTTAAAGCCCCATTGCCATTGAAGTCAGTTTATCACATGTCTGTCCTGTTATTGATCATGAATTTCGTCATAACATTGTCAAAATAGTGGTGGATCCATGAGGCGATAGCCAAGTGGATCCGCAGACTACTTTGACAATGTTATGACGAAAGTCATCGTCAATAATCGCAGACACATGAAACACTGACATCAATTTGCTTTTACAATTATAACAAAAAGGTAGAGGGATCAAAATAAGTCAACACACGAGAAGAACATGGGACAAAAGTGCGAGAAACTTCAATCTGACGCGAGCAATGTCGCATCATTATCGCATAAAATTAATTTATGTATCTGTTTGCTTTTTAACAATAAAAATTAGCCAATGAGTGTGTGAGAATTTTGCAGTCATTGTAAAATAAACAAATCTAAAGTGGTTCAGCGTTGTCTGTACTCTTATCAACAACGATATTCGCCACCACTGACAGTGGTCTAAAATGTTGTGGCCTCATGAGTCCACAACACCAGAGCGTGACCAAAATCATGACAAAAAAAAGAGCAAGCGTTGTCTGTAACTTTCTCGCAATATGATTGGTTTATTTCCCAAAATAGGTGTTCCTGATTAGCTATTACATTGCGTAACAAATTGACAAGAGCATGTTGCTTACAGCATCTTAATTATTAGATTGCGAGATTACAAGCAATTGTGGTAAAAAGTAAAACTGACACATAAATAAAGTTCATCATCAACATCACCTGGCGCCATTGATACAGTGTTTTGAAATCTGCCTCTACTAACAAGTGTCTTGAGACCTCTGAAAGACAATCAAGGTAAAGTAGATGATCCACAGAAACTGACCCTAGATTATTTTTACTTGAAAAAAGAAAAAGAAACAGAGCTTCTACATGCACTTAGTCTATCACATTATCTGTTGCTGGTGTGTATATGTAAGGCAGTCTTACCTCTGGGTATGGAGGGAGGGACAAGTAAATGTACAGTGTAGTACTTCAGCGTGAGAGGGGCAGGCCCATTCACAGGTGAAAACAGCTTAATTGTGAGACAATGTTAAATTTCATGGGTTCTATTGGGTTGAGAGGTTTTTAATTAACTCACAGAAGCTACCTCTGGACAAATTTTGTTGTCAACCAACAAGGCTGCTGCCTAAGAAAATTTTCCGGGAGCCTTTCGGGCTTCCAACATGAAAAGTTAGTAGCCCAAGTCATTTTTTCAAGAGCCCAGAATTAATTAATTTCAGCTGGGCTCATATTTACAAGAAAGTGAGCCCAGGATGAATCAAGTAAGGCGCCCATTCGGGCTACTTGTTTAGAAATTTGGTCGCCCGCGCTCGCAAATAAGGTGCCCCAGGCGACTGGGTGACAGGCAGCAACCTTGAACCAAAGAATTCACTGTTTAAAGTTGAAGCATCTTACATATTTTCCAGAGGAGGCCTTTCCCAATCAGGTAAGAGAATAGCTGCTCCAGACAAGCATCCAACAATGATATTGAGACACTGTTGAAGCTCTTCCCTGAAAGCAAATAAAATCACAATCAAAAACACTTTGCTCAAAGAATAATGGACAAGATGAATTTAAAAAATGCCCTGCAGTGTCACTATTAGCCCTAGAACATGCGGTAATTAACTGTTAATAATTAGAATTCCTGGAAATGACTCTTACATCATCTTCCGTAAAAAACAAAACACCATTCCTGCAGCTACTCACCTTGAGAGAGTCAGTGATTGATCCAAGATCTTCTCTAATTTTGTAAGTTCTGGTTGCAAAAAGGTATCCAGCAGCAGCTTTGCCAACAGCTTTTCCTCTTCAGTTGGTATGTGCCACTGAATGTTCAGATTGTGCAAATCACCAGGCTTGCCCCAATCCTACAAAAGAACATAACAAATAAAACGACTTGACTGCATGTGAGGGAAAAATACGTTTTGTCAAATTCACTTGAGTCAAGTCCTTGGTCAGGTCACATCCTTGTAAGAGTAACCGAATGACGTCAAATTAGTCACAATAGCCCTTTTCACGGTTAGTTTTTTTAATATGCATTACAATGTAATCTAACGTGGATGCGAGGCAATTTCGGGTTAAAACTACAAAATAGCCCGAAATTGCCTCACATACATGCCAGATTATATTGAGAAAAAATAACTGTGAAAAGGGCTATTGACTGGCAATCAGCATTCATCAATAAAGGATTATTAAACATAAAATAATGATGGCTAAAATAGCAGAGATTCCAGTTTCACTACACCACCTTACCCCCTCCCACTCAATAAGGAATATAACTAATCCCTCACCCTGATAAACAGGTGTTCTGTGGGTGGCGTTCCAAAGTCAACAAGTAAACTTCTCCATTCCACGGGGTATATTTTTGCTAATGGTCTCAACATGTGCTCTAGAAGCTGCAAATAATCAAGGACAAAAGAGAAATCAGTACGAAACAATGGAAATGGATCCTTAAGATCAGTGCATTTTTCAATCAGAATGGCTCGCGGTTCGCACAGATTTTTCGTTGCAAATTAAAGACTTTTTCCAGACTTTTCCCAAAATGCTAATTTTTTTTCCAGACCCAAGTTTAGTATAATTTTATATAGTTTGTCCCATGATGCACTGTGAACATACAGTAACCACGAAGCAGTGCTGGTGTAAGAGAGATCTGAGACTTCTCCGCGTGCGATTGAATGTTTTCGCCAAAGACGAAATTTTAAATAAGATTTGACTACCTGAAAAAATTCACTTAGCACTAAAGCACTTGCTTAATGGGGAGAGTCAATGGTTTTCAGTGAGTGATTAACCCATTGACTCCAAGGGGTTCCCCATTGACGAGTAAAATCGTCTGGCGTTAGACAGAGTAAAATACTAAGTCTGGCCGGTTTAGGTCTGTTTGGACGTCAAAGGGTTAAGTTTTTAAAACAACAAATTCTCCAGACTTTTTACCATTTTTCCAGACTTAATCTTTATTTTTCAGACTCTTTCCAGGTCTGGAAAACTGGTGTGCAAATTTCAAGACTTTTTCAAGAATTCAAGACTCTGTACGAACCCTGCCATTCAATTAATGCTGATGTAGCAGAACGCCTGGGGAAAATGGGAACAGGGATTTACACCCAACCACTGCAATGTAAGTAGGTACTGGTGGGCTGCGGCACATGGAAGTTGGAGCTTAGAACCTTTTAACAAGTTTTGAATGAGCTTTGACCAGGAAAAACACTTGGGCAAATTCAACCTACTGTGGCACCCAATGTGGCAGCCTCTTTGCACTTGAGATGGATTGTAGATTTTATTGCCGCAATAAGTTTTTCCTTGTATTCCAATGCCCCACTGGATCGCACAACCTGTAAGAAAACAAAAGCAGATTGAGCCATGACCTGAAGGTTTCCCTTTAGTTAAATGCTATTACATTGCTAACAGTTCTCTACTAGTGAACTTAATTTTTAACCTAAACCCTAATCCTTGAATTATTCTTCTAATAATTATTGTACTACCATGCAATTCAATTTGCCAGGTGATATACATTGCAAAGGAAACAACTTGCATCACCATTAGTTTAAATACAGATGTCTTTTGTTGCAAAACATGTTTTACCAAAACATGAACAAATTACCGGTAATCTTAAAAGGAGACGAAAATAATGCTGCAAAGACCAAAATTATCCCTTGACATGAAACTGATTTTTACCTCGGATAAAATCTGCAGATTCCAAAGTAACTGATCATCAACTTCTTCTTCTTCAGACATACCTTCCACTAAAGAAATACTAAGATAATTAGTTAAAACAGAAAATTTTCAACAACTACACAAAGAAGATAGTTTTGCTTGGATTGTTTAAGCATTCATACAAATGTAGCTGACTCACCTGAAGTCAAATGTTCAATAACTGAACAGCAATGAGGTACAAACAACTTGAGAGTGGCTGAGGCATTTGTCTGGAATGAATCAAACACTCTAAATAATTATCTCACTTTACATCTAGAAATATGTGGACTCAAAAAATGTAAATGTAAATTGTATCTGGTATCTTTTTCTATAATGGAGGCAAGAAATAACGAATTGGCTTGATCACGACTGTGTGGAAAAATAATTTCTTTTTATTACCGCATACAAAGCTATAACAGCTTGTAGAACATTTTCCTTTAACCATAAAGACAACCATACAATTCATGTATTTGCAAGGAGCAAGGATGGCACAGTTGGTTAGTGCGCGGCCTTGATGCAAGAGATCTTGAGTTCGATTCCCGGGTCTCGCATCCTTGTTTCAACTTCTTTCCTTTCCGTGTAGCTAAGTAGCTTTAAATACCCGTAAAACGGAGCACTGATGGAGAGGGGGGAGTAAAATGAACGCACCGCCAACCTCAGGTTTGTCAGTTGAATTACTGTTACAAGTTATCTACGTTAAATACGGTTGCTTTACTTTACTTTACTTTACTTTACTTGTCAGCACCTTGTAAAAAAACCTGTTAAAAGACCAATAAATTATTGAAGTCAAAACTATTATAATATTGTACAAAACACAATTGAGAAGACTAACCCGAGCAGCAGCACGGCAGATGTCTGATGCCATCTTTCCTGCAACCTTAGTTTCAAGTACTTTGTTGGTACAAAAGGCAAACAGCTGTTCAAGGGCACACTAAACACACAAAGGCATGTCTTAGAAATTACGTATATTGATTTTGGTCTTGCCAGTCAACATTAGCAGAACCTTTGGGATGGAACACTTCTCTGATTTTCTTAATTATAGCTGAGAATAGTGTTAGAATATAATAATTATAATATAACTGAAAATGGTTAGAATCATGTGTTGTCTTGAGTTGAAACAGTTCTGTCCAGAGTTGATAATTTTAATTCTGTTCCACTTTTAGTAATTTAGCCTAATATAGCATTGTTTAGTACTAACTATGAAATATAAATGTATATGATTCTTGGTTGTCTACATGTACATACAGTGTAACTTAAGGAAACCCAATGTGAATCTAATGAAAGACACTGTGATGGACAAATGATCTGTAATTCAATTAGCCTTAATTTTTAAGTTCTTTTTCCTTTGAGAGTCCACTCTATACAGAAATAGGGAGACAAGTGATTTTACCCAAACATTAACCATAAACTTGGGATGATTTTAACCTTAAAATTACCTTGAAAATCTTGGGTGAACTCTGCATGAGAATTGCATGACATGTTGAGGCCACGCCCATTCCCATCATCCCCTCAAGAGTATGCCGCTGATCAGCTTTCATCGTTGTACTGTCCAATTCTGATGTGTTCTCAAATGATGAGTTTTCAATCATAACAAAGCACCTACAAATTTACACATTTATTGACAGGTCAAAATTCTTTATTATCAAATGGACATACACATAAACATTTTATTAATTACTTTTACAGCACTTTCTCTCTTTCACTGTTTTAATATTCTTAAATAAATATCTCTGTTTTAATATTCTTTAATATTTAGTTAATACTGCAGAATTACAAGTGAAATTATCAACTACATTGTAAGAAAAAAAGGTTTCATTCAGTTGTGTTTATTAAACTTGCCTGTTAACATGGTGGGCTGGACAGAAGTCAAAAACAAAGACTGTTTCAGATTTACATTACATTCTACAAGGTCTTTCATAATAATTAGGGTCATTATGTTCTGTCTGGTTTCAAATCCATGACCTCCAGCATTGTGGTTTGATGCTTCAGCATCTTATACCTATTAATTGGATGGGAGTTCTATGACGTTTGTAAAAACATGACCAAAATACATGCCATTTGGTAAGACAAATTTAGCATACCGATCCATAAATTGCAAAACAAAGTCTTCAAACTGAGCTGTTGCAAAGCATAACTCTTTTTCATCCTGTAAGGCATAAAAGCAGAGAATGTAAAAAACCACATTGAAGGTTGCTCAAGTAGCGATTAAATAAAAAATAATGGAAACTGTAAGATACATTTAATAACATAATTAGTATGGTCACTTACACATTACATGTACATGTGTACCTTTTTGCAGATACAGCAGCCATTTTGGTTTCAATTGTTTCAAATAGCTATTATGGGATGCCCAGGGGGCAAATATATATTAATTTGCCCCCGTAGCATCCCATAATGTCTTTTGAAACAATAGAAATCAAAATGGCCGCTGGAGCATGTTGTACATGTATTCAACAAAACAATCTGCTTGACCTCAAGGTGTGCTTTCATGTGCTATTTGATCATTAAAATGTGTTATACAAAAGTCATGCACATTTTATAGCCCCCATCATAAATTGAACTTATAATGGGTGGTAACTTAAAGTATGACCAAATCAACTTATGGCCAGTTACAAGTGCTTAAAAATGAAATAGAAATGATTGGTACACCTCAATAATAAGAACAGTTAACTGTTGAAAAAGCAGTTCTCAAGCAAACACTGTACTGCACAAACCCATTTGCCCCATTCTAGCGTGAAATATTCAGGGTTGTCTTTGCAATTTATACCTCTGTCATTTCTACAACTCCTACAGCCTCTGAACAATCAACCACAGGAACCAAACAAACTACAGTGGAGATGAACATAAAGGTTCCCTAAAAGATAAATCAACATTACTTTTACTTTCCCACTGTGCTCACTAATGCAGCAACACACTTATGGTATATAACTAGGGGTAATCGAAGCTTAGGCGAGTGCGCTCAATGTTTGTAGGACGGTACAGGTTTGGTACAGGTAGCAACTGAGGGGGAGGGTGGATGGTTCGTGCGATAGGGAAATGTTAGTACAGTGGAACCCCGATACAACGATCCTCGATATAACGATATCCCCGGTATAAAGATAAACACGCTATGTCCCGGCAAAAGTTACAGTAAAATGTATCGGACAGAACCCCGATATAACGATCTTCAATATATTAACGATATTCCCGATATAAAGCTGAGTTCTTAGCGTAACGAGCGTAAAACCTTCCCCGATATAACGATATCACAGCATCAGTACACAGATACAACTTTAAATGTTTAAGTTTTGTTTTGTTTTGTTTCCCTTTTACGATTCATACCACAGACTTTGTTGTGTAACCTTGATAACGTCTAATGCTTTGCAAATTATGAGTCATTTGATACTCATTACAAGTTTAATTAAACAATATGTACAGTAGTAAAAAAGCACATGTTAATTTTACCCCGATATAAAGATATTTTCGGTTATTTTAAGGCAATATCGTTACGTCGGGAGTCTCGTTATAATGATACCTCGATATAACGATCTAATTCCACTGTACTGCATCTATGAACGTGACAACTTGTTAGATTTGGAATTCTACAAGTAGACAACTACTGAAAATTACTCTAAAATGAAACTGTTACTTGCAAGTCTTTTTAGCTTGTGGTATTAAAGACCTAAGACTACTTTTCTGTGCTGAACGCTGGGACACAATAAATTCAGTTTGTTGATTTCAATGCCGTAAATATCACAAGTCATGATGAAATGGCGCCGACGAGCGTCATATCTCGGTAGATTTACTTTGTGGCACAACGGCCGCCAGGCTTCACAACTCGGTTGATTTACTTTGTGGCACAACGGCCGCCAGGCTTCACAACTCGGTTGATTTACTTTGTGGCACAACGGCCACCGAGCTACACAACTCGGTAGATTTACTTTGTGGCACAACGGCCGCCGAGCAAAACAACCCGGTTTGATGCAAGCGCGAGGAGTTGCACACATTTTCCAAGGACAGTGACGAACCATCCTTAATCCAAAGTAAAATTTTACCGACTTCAGTTGACAGACCTTCAGCAATCTTTCAGCTCTTTTCAACGATGAACGATGGAAGATTATCACATCTCACCAAACGCTAGAATAATGAACGCCGACGACGCACAAATCACCACGTGCGTTAGTTCGTCAAAGTGAGGCAAAACGTAACCAAGCGCCTCAAAGCAAGGCAAAAGTGTGTCGACGACGAAAATGCAATCTCGAAAAAACTTCCCTTACAACACAAATTAGGGGTTGCGTTCTCGTACCTCGAACGCAATAAAGAGCGCATAGCAAGAACCATCTCATTTACAGGTACACTTTAAACATTGGAGTTCAATTAACCTTAAAAAATATTTTATAATAATAATGTAATTTCATCCAAAGACTTAGTTGCAAACGTTGAAAGCTCCTTCAATTTAAAATTCCAATGAATTAACTAGATTGGACTATTTTGTTCACTTGCGTAATATAATGTTAACAAGTAGTTTGAATCACTCAAAGGTAAAAAGAGCCTGGCCTATTGTAGCTCTACTTGTAAATTATTGTAACAGTTGCTACAGTATACTCACCAATGATTTCCTAAAGTCATTAGGATCTATCCCTGGCAAAACCAGCTGCAGTAATGGCAGCACATGGTGGCGACCAGCTGGATAAGATGCATCTGGTCTGACAAGTGCTCTGGCCACAGACGTTACACAATTCAGTGTTGCAATCAACTGATGCGGCTCTGTCAATGTAGCCAGTGCAACATATAGCCTTCAAAATAAAGGACTAAATAAGGTTGCGATTCCAGCAAGTTCAGGATAAAGAGGGAAACAGCAAATTACTATTACTGTATCGATCATGCAGATTTTCCAACAGTACCACATTTAAGGTCCTAATTAAATAAAAATTGAGACCTGTACATGTATATAGCTACTGACTAACAGGTATTGTGGGCAAACTGTGATTTTATCTTTAAGGTTGGCATGGTTTTATCAATATAACAATTTTGGAGCTTCATAAATTATGAAAGACAGAGAGAACATATAAACATAATTGAACATGTTTAACACTATTTTATATTACCCATGGATCTATTTTTCTGAGCCCGGCCAAGCAAGACATCCACACATATTATATCTTAAACATT